>NC_138982.1:141578170-141911727 GCF_964341445.2 Mesoplodon mirus | reverse complement strand
AGTGGAGGTCCAATCTCCTGCCATCTTGGGCCTAGTCAGTTCTAACCAGTTTATGTCCTGTATTCAACAACTATGTCATTCTTAAAGGGTGGTGCCCTGCCCCCTTCCCCCCTGCTTCAAAACTAGTTAGTGGCAGAACCAGACTTAAGATTCAGGTAGCCTGACTCTCAGTCCAGGTAATCTCATTTAAGACTGTAACTCTCCGTTAAAAAGAAAAACAGAAAGCAGCGTTACCCTTAAGGAATGGCTATGATTTAAAAAAAAATAATCACTTTTTTCAGACAAGCTCTGTAAGCAGAGACTATGATATCTAACATGTTGATTTTGAGGTAAGGCAAGACCTGATTTTTATGGTTCTGATTGAAGACTGGAACATTAACAGGTCATCGCTTTTTTTTGTCAAGAGTCCTTTACTTCCACTTTGTCCAATTCTGCAAAACAGACAGCTATCCTCCCACTCAATCAGTTCTATATGTTTTGAAATCTACATACTTAATTGGGCTCAGTGACAATAGTTCTGATCTACACAGTGCTGACCTCCAAGATATCCTGTGCCATCTGTGTCAGTCTTATTTGAAGGACCTAGTTACTGTGCTGTAAATTGAACTCTTTAAGTTTTTCATATTGGGTTCCTTTCATATTGGGTTCCTTTACTGGGTTCCATTTACTGAATAACAGTAAATGGTAAATAGAGCACTTAATGGTTGGAGTAAAACTGGTAAACACATTTAGAAGACTTTTGGAGGCTCAGCAGATGTGGGCAGCGGGTGCAGATAAAGGAGAAAAGACAGCTTTCTTTAATTCCTTTAATGGATGTAGCAATTTGTTTCTTCTAGTCAAGAATCAGCATAAATTAGTTGCCTATAACAACTGCCAGACACTGGAATTAATTCTTAGTTACCATGTACTTATTTCCTAATGGAAAATACCTATTAGCATGAATATTCAAATGGCACTGAAGGCCATTAAGACTCCATTTGGTCTACAAATAGAGCTCTTGATGATTTTGGAACCAGGCTCTTTTTTTTTTTTTTTTTTGCGGTATGCGGGCCTCTCACTGTTGTGGCCTCTCCCGTTGCGGAGCACAGGCTCTGGATGCGCAGGCTCAGTGGCCATGGCTCACGGGCCCAGCTGCTCTGCGGCATGTGGGATCTTCCCGGACCGGGGCACGAACCCGTGTCCCCTGCATCGGCAGGCGGACTCTTAACCACTGCGCCACCAGGGAAGCCCCAGGCTCTTTTAAGTAGCATTACAACAGAAACTTCTAGATCTTCAAAGTCAGTCTTTTGAGTTCACAATAAGAGACAGGATTGTATCCATTTGCTGCATATGCCGTAAAGCTGGGAATTTAATCTCTATTTCTTCCTCATTTCCCAGGATCATGAGACTCTGAACTGTATCATAAACTCCAACTTCATGTTAGCAGTCAGTGGAGCCTGGACCACATTTGTTGTTTCCTGCAGTTTAGTGGCATGGTCACATGGAAATGGGCTGGGACCACCAGTGTTTCTCCAACCCTGCCAAAATGTTTATAGCTCCAAGAAATTACTTCTGCCAACAGAAGCTTCGTGCTGCAATAGACTTGAAGGAAATTCAATGTCTGACATATGGTTCAGAATGTAAAAAGATTGAAACCCTGGAAAAAGGGCACAGATTTCCCAAGTGGGCTGTAAAGCAATAACCACAGATTTCATTTCATCTTCCCTCCTACTAATGTGACCTGGTTACCATGTTCTAGGAGGAGACTGCCTAGGAGTGGTGGGGAAGAGAAGAAAAAAGTGTCTCTGAGGCAGCCAGACAAGAAACATGGGTTCAGTCAGCCGAGAGACTTCTGGGCAAGATGGCGGAAGAGTAAGACGCGGAGATCACCTTCCTCCCCATGGATACACCAGAAATACAGCTACACGTGGAACAACACCTACAGAACACCTACTGAACGCTGGCAGAAGACCCCAGACCTCCAAAAAGGCAAGAAACTCCCCACATACCTGGGTAGGGCAAAGCGGAGAGATCCCCACACAGAGGATCGGTGCCGAGCGGCACTCACCAGCCCGAGAGGCTTGTCTGCTCGCCCGCCGGGGCGCGCAGCGCTGGAAGCTGAGGCTCGGGCTTCGGTCAGAGCGCAGGGAGAGGACTGGGGCTGGTGGCGAGAACTCAGCCCGAAGGGGGCTAATGTGCCACAGCTAGCCGGGAGGGAGTCCGGGAAAACTCTAGAGCTGCCGAAGAGGCAAGAGACTTTTTCTTCCCTCTTGGTTTCCTGGTGCGCGAGGAGAGGGGATTAAGAGCGCTGCTTAAAGGGGCTCCACAGACGGGCGCGAGTCACGACTGAAAGCGCGGAGTCCAGTGACGGGCGTGGGATGCTGGGGCTGCTGCTGCCGCCGCCAAGAAGCCTGTGTGCGAGCGCAGGTCACTGCCCACACCGCCCTTCCGGGAGCCTGTGCAGCCCGCCACTGCCGGGGTCCCGGGATCCAGGGGCGGCTTCCCTGGGAGAACGCACGGCACGCCTTGGGCTGGTGCAACGTCACGCCGACCTCTGCCGCTGCAGGCTCGCCCCGCACTCCATGCCCCTCCCTCCCGCCCGGCCTGAGTGAGCAAGAGTCCCCGAAGCGGCTGCTCCTTTAACCCTGTCCTGTCTGAGCGAAGAACAGACGCCCTCCGGCGACCTACACGCAGAGGCGGGGCCAAATCCAAAGCTGAGACCCAGGAGCTGTGAGAACAAAGAAGAGAAAGGGAAACCTCTCCCAGCAGCCTCAGAAGCAGCGGATTAAAGCTCCACAATCAACTTGATGTACCCTGCATCTGTGGAATACATGAATAGACAACACATCATCCCAAATTGAGGAGCCAGGAGTCAGTGCTGTGCCTCTGAGGTGGGAGAGCCAACTTCAGGACACTGGTCCACAAGAGACCTCCCAGCTCCACATAATATCAAACGGCGAAAATCTTCCAGAGATCTCCATCTCAACACCAGCACCCAGCTTCACTAACGAACAGCAAGCTACAGTGCTGGACACCCTAAGCCAAACAACTAGCAAGACAGGAACACAACGCCACCCATTAGCAGAGAGGTGGCCTAAAATCATAAAAAGTCCACAGACACCCCAAAACACACCACCAGACGTGGACCTGCCCACCAGAAAGACAAGATCCAGCCTCATCCACCAGAACACAGGTACTAGTCCCCTCCACCAAGAAGCCTACACAACCCACTAAACCAACCTTAGCCACTGGGGACAGACACCAAAAACAACAGGAACTACGAACCTGCAGCCTGCAAAAAGGAGACCCCAAACACAGTAACATAAGCAAAATGAGAAGACAGAAAAACACACAGCAGGAGAAGGAGCAAGATAAAAACCCACCCGACCTAACAAATGAAGAGGTAATAGGCAGTCTACCTGAAAAAGAATTCAGAATAATGATGGTAAAGATGATCCAAGATTCTATTTCCCAGATCCAAAATCTTGGAAATAGAATAGACAAAATGCAAGAAACAGTTAACAAGGACCTAGAAGAACTAAAGATGAATCAAGCATCGATTAAAAACACAATACATGAAATAAAAAATACTCTAGATGGGATCAATAGCAGAATAACTGAGGCAGAAGAACGGATAAGTGAGGTGGAAGATAAAATAGTGGAAATAACTGCTGCAGAGCAAAATAAAGAAAAAAGAATGAAAAGAACAGAGGACAGTCTCAGAGACCTCTGGGACAACATTAAACGCACCAACATTCGAATTATAGGGGTTCCAGAAGAAGAAGAGAAAAAGAAAGGGACTGAGAAACTATTTGAAGAGATTATAGTTGAAAACTTCCCTAATATGGGAAAGGAAATAGTTAATCAAGTCCAGGAGGCACAGAGAGTCCCATACAGAATAAATCCAAGGAGAAATACGCCAAGACACATATTAATCAAACTGTCAAAAATTAAACACAAAGAAATCATATTAAAAGCAGCAAGGCAAAAACAACAAATAACACACAAGGGAATCCCCATCAGGATAACAGCTGATCTCTCAGCAGAAACTCTACAAGCCAGAAGGGAGTGGCAGGACATACTTAAAGTGATGAAGGAGAAAAACCTGCAACCAAGATTACTCTACCCAGCAAGGATCTCATTCAGATTTGATGGAGAAATTAAAACGTTTACAGACAAGCAAAAGCTGAGAGAGTTCAGCACCACCAAAGCAGCTTTACAACAAATGCTAAAGGAACTTCTCTAGGCAAGAAACACAACAGAAGGAAAAGACCTACAATAATGAACCCAAAACAATTAAGAAAATGGGAATAGGAACATACATATCGATAATTACCTTAAATGTAAATGGACTAAATGCTCCCACCAAAAGACACAGAGTGGCTGAATGGATACAAAAACAAGACCCATATATATGCTGTCTACAAGAGACCCACTTCAGACCTAGAGACACATACAGACTGAAAGTAAGGGGATGGAAAAAGATATTCCATGCAAATGGAAACCGAAAGAAAGCTGGAGTAGCAATTCTCATATCAGACAAAATAGACTTTAAAATAAGGACTACTAGAAGAGACAAAGAAGGACACTACATAATGATCAAGGGATCAATCCAAGAAGAAGATATAACAATTGTAAATATTTATGCACCAAACATAGGAGCACCTCAATACATAAGGCAAATACTAACAGCCATAAAAGGAGAAATCGACAGTAACACAATCATAGTAGGGGACTTTAACACCCCACTTTCACCAATGGACAGATCATCCAAAATGAAAATAAATAAGGAAACACAAGCTTTAAATGATACATTAAACAAGATGGACTTAATTGATATTTATAGGACATTCCATCCAAAAACAACAGAATACACATTTTTCTCAAGTGCTCATGGAACATTCTCCAGGATAGATCATATCTTGGGTCACAAATCAAGCCTTGGTAAATTTAAGAAAATTGAAAATGTATCAAGTATCTTTTCCGACCACAATGCTATGAGACTAGATATCAATTACAGGAAAAGATCTGTAAAAAATACAAACACATGGAGGCTAAACAATACACTACTTAATAACGAAGTGATCACTGAAGAAATCAAAGAGGAAATTAAAAAATACCTAGAAACAAATGACAATGGAGACACGACGACCCAAAACCTATGGGATGCAGCAAAAGCAGTTCTAAGAGGGAAGTTTATAGCAATACAATCCCACCTTAAGAAACAGGAAACATCTCGAATAAACAACCTAACCTTGCACCTAAAGCAATTAGAGAAAGAAGAACAAAAACATCCCAAAGTTAGCAGAAGGAAAGAAATCATAAAAATCAGATCAGAAATAAATGAAAAAGAAATGAAGGAAACGATAGCAAAGATCAATAAAACTAAAAGCTGGTTCTTTGAGAAGATAAACAAAATTGATAAACCATTAGCCAGACTCATCAAGAAAAAAAGGGAGAAGACTCAACTCAATAGAATTAGAAATGAAAAAGGAGAAGTAACAACTGACACTACAGAAATACAAAAGATCATGAGAGATTACTATAAGCAACTCTATGCCCATAAAATGGACAACCTGGAAGAAATGGACAAATTCTTAGAAATGCACAACCTGCCAAGACTGAATCAGGAAGAAATAGAAAATATGAACAGACCAATCACAAGCACTGAAATTGAAACTGTGATAAAAAATCTTCCAACAAACAAAAGCCCAGGACCAGATGGCTTCACAGGCGAATTCTATCAAGCATTTAGAGAAGAGCTAACACCTATCCTTCTGAAACTCTTCCAAAATGTAGCAGAGGGAGGAACACTCCCAAACTCATTCTACGAGGCCACCATCACCTTGATACCAAAACCAGGCAAGGATGTCACAAAGAAAGAAAACTACAGGCCAATATCACTGATGAACATAGATGCAAAAATCCTCAACAAAATACTAGCAAACAGAATCCAACAGCACATTAAAAGGATCATACACCATGATCAAGTGGCGTTTATTCCAGGATTGCAAGGATTCTTCAATATACGCAAATCAATCAACGTGATACACCATATTAACAAATTGAAGGAGAAAAACCATATGATCATCTCAATAGATGCAGAGAAAGCTTTCGACAAAATTCAACACCCATTTATGATAAAAACCCTGCAGAAAGTAGGCATAGAGGGAACTTTCCTCAACATAATACAGGCCATATATGACAAACCCACAGCCAGCATCGTCCTCAATGGTGAAAAACTGAAACCATTTCCACTAAGATCAGGAACAAGACAAGGTTGCCCACTTTCACCACTCTTATTCAACCTAGTTTTGGAAGTTTTAGCCACAGCAATCAGAGAAGAAAAGGAAATAAAAGGAATCCAAATTGGAAAAGAAGAAGTAAAGCTGTCACTGTTTGCAGATGACATGATACTATACATAGAGAATCCTAAAGATGCTACCAGAAAACTACTAGAGTTAATCAATGAATTTGGTAAAGTTGCAGGATACAAAATTAATGCACAGAAATCTCTGGCATTCCTATATACTGATGATGAAAAATCTGAAAGTGAAATCAAGGAAACACTCCCATTTACCATTGCAACAAAAAGAATAAAATATCTAGGAATAAACCTACTTAAGGAGACAAAAGACCTGTATGCAGAAAATTATAAGACACTGATGAAAGAAATCAAAGATGATACAAATAGATGGAGAGATGTACCATGTTCTTGGATTGGAAGAATCAACATTGTGAAAATGACTCTACTACCCAAAGCAATCTACAGGTTCAATGCAATCCCTATCAAACTACCACTGGCATTTTTCACAGAACTAGAACAAAAAATTTCACAATTTGTATGGAAACACAAAAGACCCCGAATAGCCAAAGCAATCTTGAGAACGAAAAATGGAGCTGGAGGAATCAGGCTCCCTGACTTCAGACTATACTACAAAGCTACAGTAATCAAGACAGTATGGTACTGGCACAAAAACAGAAAGATAGATCAATGGAACAGGATAGAAAGCCCAGAGTTAAACCCACGGACATATGGTCACCTTATCTTTGATAAAGGAGGCAGGAATGTACAGTGGAGAAAGGACAGTCTCTTCAATAAGTGGTGCTGGGAAAACTGGATAGGGACATGTAAAAGTATGAGATTAGATCACTCCCTAACACCATACACAAAAATAAGCTCAAAATGGATTAAAGACCTAAATGTAAGGCCAGACACTATCAAACTCTTAGAGGAAAACATAGGCAGAACACTCTATGACATAAATCACAGCAAGATCCTTTTTGACCCACCTCCTAGAGAAATGGAAATAAAGACAAAAATAAACACATGGGACCTAATGAAACTTAAAAGCTTTTGCACAGCAAAGGAAACCATAAACAAGACCAAAAGGCAAGCCTCAGAATGGGAGAAAATATTTGCAAATGAAGCAACTGACAAAGGATTAATCTCCAAAATTTATAAGCAGCTCATGCAGCTCCATAGCAAAAAAACAAACAACCCAATCCAAAAATGGGCAGAAGACCTAAATAGACATTTCTCCACAGAAGATATACAGACTGCCAACAAACACATGAAAGGATGCTCAACATCTTTACTCATTAGAGAAATGCAAATCAAAACTACAATGAGATATCATCTCACACCAGTCAGAATGGCCATTATCAAAAAATCTAGAAACAATAAATGCTGGAGAGGGTGTGGAAAAAAGGGAACACTCTTGCACTGCTGGTGGGAATGTGAATTGGTACAGCCGCTATGGAAAACGGTATGGAGGTTCCTTAAAAAACTACAAATAGAACTACCATATGACCCAGCAATCCCACTACTGGGCATATACCCTGAGAAAACCATAATTCAAAAAGAGACATGTACCAAAATGTTCATAGCAGCCCTATTTACAATAGCCCGGAGATGGAAACAACCTAAGTGTCCATCATCGGATGAATGGATAAAGAAGATGTGGCACATATATACAATGGAATATTACTCAGCCATAAAAAGAAATGAAATTGAGCTATTTGTAATGAGGTGGATAGACCTAGAGTCTGTCATACAGAGTGAAGTAAGTCAGAAAGAGAAAGACAAATACTGTATGCTAACACATATATATGGAATTTAAGAAAAAAAAATGTCATGAAGAACATAGGGGTAAGACAGGAATAAAGACACAGACCTACTAGAGAATGGACTTGAGGATATGGGGAGGGGGAAGGGTAAGCTGTGACAAAGTGAAAGAGCGGCATGGACATATATACACTACCAAACGTGAGGTAGATAGCTAGTGGGAAGCAGCCGCATAGCACAGGGAGATCAGCTTGGTACTTTGTGACCGCCTGGAGGGGTGGGATAGGGAGGGTGGGAGGGAGACGCAAAAGGGAGGGGATATGGAAACATATGTATATGTATAACTGATTAAATTTGTTATAAAGCAAAAAAATAAAATTAAATTAAATTAAAAAAAAAAAAAAGAAAGAAACATGGGTTAACCACAATGCACTCCTCCCCTGGGACTCAGGAAGTGGATGTGCGCCATCCTTTATGACCAATATGTGAATTAATAAAATGTATGGGACTTCAGTCTTTACCCTCAAGCAAGCATGAAGGTATGCATGATTATAAAGGAGGGAACTGTGCTTAGAACTTTGTCAAAGGAGCACCCCATTGCAATTTAGAATATGGCCATGACACCCGTGTCCCCACCCCCAGTGACCTTTCTCATCTTTTAAAATGCATGCCAACAAACTGGGATTTTCTCAAGAATAGCCATAGATGTTTTATGCTAAGAACTCTGTCTCAAAGGAACTAGCCACACAAATTACAACCATGATAATCATGATTGTGGAATGCCTTGTATGCCCCAGGTGCTGTGCTAGGAGTTTATACATGGTATTGCCTTACATTTAATCTTCATAAAAGGTGTTACTCTCCATGCTCAGATCTTCATCTGAGGCTAAGAGAAGTCAAGAGACTTTTTCTGGGTCAAGCACAGCCAGAAAATGGCTCAACTGGTGTTTGGACTTCCCTCAGTCTCTATCCAAAAATGAGTCTCCATTCTTGGCAAATATAGTATACTGTCCTTAAAATATGAGAATAATAATGATATTATTGTATTATTATTTGGTTGTTTCTCACTAAGGGAAGAAGGTACCCATGGGAGTAAACATCCAACACGTGAGCTCCATGGATAAAGTGAGAGGAAAGTGATTTTGGGGGAGAGCTCCACCTGCTTGCTACACTTCTCCATAACCCTAGGGGGAGAGTCCATCCTTCACTAATGGGGTGAACAGAAGGCAATTCAAACCCCAGGTAAACTAGGTAGTAAAAGTCAAAGAAAGATCAAAGGTTCAAATCTGAACAAAATACAGACAGACAAAGCCTGATGGTCACCACTCATTTCTTCATTTATCACATATTTGCTTAGCACGTGTTACCTGTCAGACACGGAGGATAGGAACTGGGTATCCATCCCCAACAGTGAACATGACAGACAAGGCTCCCGTCCCCATGGAGCTTTCATTCTCATGAGGAACATGGAAGCAAGAAAACAAATAAATATACACCTTGATGTCAGTTCAGGATGGGTCTTTATGGCTTTACGTTGGATCAGCTCTGAGCCAAGTCCACTCTGAGTGAGGATTCCCAAGGCCAGAATTATAGACCCATAGCAGACTGCTCTGGTTTCTGACTGGGCCAGTCATACTCAGTGACATCCGGAATGTAGTACATCCTAAGAGACGGTTTGCATCCCCACAATGTTCTGTCCTAAAGCCTTCATTTGTTGCTATGCTCCCATTTCTCCCCTTGGTTGGGCTCATTCCCTGTGTTCTGAGCTATTGTGGTTCCTACACTTTTCCCTCTGGTTCTTCTCCCAACCTCCCCTTGCTCTTCCTGTCCTCACCCCCTCCCCATCTTCTCACCCATCCCTGTTGACCATGATCCTCTTCATGGGGGAGTGTGGGCTGCTCTGCCAGCCCCTCCCCTCCCGCCAGAATCAACAGCAGTAGCAAGTCCGCATGCTGTGGTCTGAGATGCAAGAAGTCACCTCTGACCTCAAAGATCTCCCTCATTCGTTCTCCAGGGAGGTAAAATGCCATTATTGGAGACTAATTCTTTGGGATTTTTACTCATCCAAACCCTTTTGTTAAGTGAGCAATTGTCTGAGTAGTACCACATAATTCAAGGCTTTACTCCCAAGTTCCAACGTTTATGTGCAAATACTAAAAATCCCAGAGCTCTGCAAAGGGTCACCGTCTAGGAATCAGGCAGGGAATTTCCAAACAATATCTTGGGAGGAAGAAAGCAGGTGGAAACCTGCTTCCACTGCTGCAGGCTTTGACTTTCTAATAAATATCTCCTGGAAATTGAGTTAGAACTATGTCATGGCCTTTTTCTCTGCTGTGCACTGTGGTTTGAGAGGGGTGATGGGTTGATTAGTGTCTCCCCCCACAAGATATGTCCACTTGGAACTATGAATATGACCTTATTTGGAAAAAAGGTCGTTGTAGGTTTTAATTAAGAATCTCAAACTAAGATCATCCTAGATCATCCAGGTGACCCTAAATCCAATGATAAGTGCCCTTAAAAGAGAGGAGCAAGGCTTCCCTGGTGGCACAGTGGTTGAGAGTCCGCCTGCCAATGCAGAGAACACGGGTTCGTGCCCTGGTCCAGGAAGATCCCACTTGCTGTGGAGCGGCTGGGCCCCAGAGCCATGGACGCTGAGCCTGCGCATCTGGAGCCTGTGCTCCACAATGGGAGAGGCCACAACAGTGAGAGGCCCATGTACCGCAAAAAAAAAAAAAAAAAAGAGAGAGAGAGGAGCAGAGGGAGATTATACAGACAGAAGAGAAGGTTGTGTGGTCATAGAGGCAGAGTTTGGAGGGATGCGGCCACAAGCCCAGGAACACCTGGAGCCCCCAGAGTCTAGAGGAGGTAGGAAGGATCCTCCCCCAGAGCCCTCAGAGTGAGCAAGCCTCTGCTGGCACCTTGATTTTGGACTTCTTCTCAAGAACTGAGAGAATACATTTCTGTAGTTGTAAGTCATCCAGTTTGTGATCCTTTGTTACGACAACCCTAGGAAACTAAAGGATGGGGTGAGGAGAAGACACCTTTCCATTCACCGGAAACCATCTTTTCATCAACTCTTCAGGAAGCCCACATGCCATTATTTGACATGACTCTTGTGGGTCTGGAGAGTTTCTCAGTTTTCAGAAGCTCTATATTAAAATGTGTTTGCTTAACATATTATAAAGCTTAGTGGATATTAGTCTTCCAAACATAACATCTAACAAAATAACAAGAACCTATAGTCATGAAATCCCACATAGGTACTTGAAGAGACGGTGCAGAATACCGGGTGGGGGCCAAGGCAGGAGGCATGTGAAACAAAGTTCCCCTACGAATATTTTTGTGTCACACACACACAAACACACACACACACACACACACACACACACACACAACGAATGACTTGTAAACCCAAAACTGCCTTCCGTTTTCCCTAAGAGCTGAACGTGCCTTTATTATTGTTACATAGTTTTTAATGACTCACAAATGCTATTAATCTTTAATATGCAATTGATGCATTGAGCCCAGATGCAAGCTTCCTGGGAGATATTTACCAAGGCTGTTGTTAAGTTTTCCTAATTGGACGCTCTGGAGTACAGATCTCCTGCTTATGCCATGCTTCTTTTATGTGAAATCACCCCACAAATTTAGTTCAATTGGCACTTCTGTTTAGCCACAGACCATCAGCGGAAGTTAGCTTAAATAATTTAAAGAGGCAGTCATGTGCTTCTGGCAATAAAAAATAAAAATAAAACCAGCATTTCATGGCTTTCAGCTAGCTTGAGACAAAAGTACATGGGGATGCAGCAATTTCCTGCCATTTGAAGTTGACTGTACTTGCTTTCTCGTGGTGGCAGGACCCTGAAGAATGGCCTCCTGAGTCAGGAGCACCATGGGTAGAGGGACGGGGACACCAAGAGCAGTTGTGTACCCTGACTCAGTGGGTCATCCCAAGGGTAAGGAGATACAGGGCTGAAAAGAAGCTGACCCTCTCCTGGGAGAGGTAGTACGTGTATCTGAGGTTTATTAAAGGAGAGACCCCAGGCTACAGGCGGCCCAGAATGGCAAACATTCCGAGTTCATGCCTTTGGACCGACATAGGATGCTGGCCAAATCTCGGGCCATCTGTACTCATGGCCTCGGTGTATTTGAGACAAATCAGGACTCCCAGAAAGTGACAATAGGTAACAAATTCATCAGTAAATGGAACATTCTAGAAACCCACACAGCCAAACACTCTATTGGGTTTTTTTTTTTTAACGCGCACACTAAATAACAAAACAAATCTGAATATTTGCATAGATACTGGTGACCGAAAGAATAGAAAATTCCCCCAACATAAGAGATACTTGGAAACAAGATCACAGGCAAGGCTGCAGAATAGCCAAAGTCCCCAGGGAAGTCCAGAACCTAAAGGGCAGTTACAAAGTAAAAGAATGTCAAGTTAAAAAGGGGTGGATTGACCAAGTAATGTAAGGAAGTTACAGTCTATTTCAAGTGATGAAATACGTGTAGACCCACTCCTCCTAAATGATTGCTCTATTTGCTTTGGAAAGACCAAGGGGCAAGCATTCCCCCTGAAGACCACAATTGACCTTTGCTTTCCATGCAGACTCAGCCAGGGGAATTCAGCAGGAAGACACAATCCAAAATGGATTTTTAGTGGCCTGCAACATCAGATCCAACATTTATCCTTCCACTCCTTCTGGATCTCTTGGTAGGTCTTTGTGAGTCTTGGAGGCTAATCCATTTCTCTGAGGTATCTCAGCAGAGAATCTAACCCACCGAGAATTAACGTCTACGTCAAAGCACCAGGGATGCTTGGGAGAAGAGGAGGGAAACTTAAAAGAGAGAGCAAATAGTTTGCAAAAAGAGTAAACCCCAACGTTGTTATTAGAAAGGAAGAAATCATAGCTTCCAATTCTTTAAAGGAACATAATTGGACAAATTGCCTTTCAACGTGATTTTAGAGAGCTTGGTACACTGTCAATTAAAAGGTCATCTACCCTGGCTATGCCAGTCTGCAGCAAATGTCTCCACTTAAAAGGCTTTCTCAGGATTTCCAATATTTTGTTTGCACAGATAAAAGCTGCTTTAAAACACAAAGGTCATATTTACAGGGATTTATCTTTTAAAAGGAGGCATGCTGGGTGTCTTTAAAATGAAGTCCTCCAGAAAAGATTGAGAAAAACCTTTAAATGGCCAGTTGATGGATGGCGACTTGGGGAGGCCCCTTTCCCTAAACTACTTTGGCGAAAGTAAAAAGCTGCCATCTTTGATTACTGACAGGAAAATCACTTTTGGTTTCCTCTTCTCATAAGTGTGATAGCATCCACTTATGGTGGACCTACTGTGTGCCCAGAACTTTCCCTTGCCTACTCTCTAACTTTCACAGCATCCCTGGGAAACAGAGCCTCCATTCAACAGAGGAAACAATGAGGCTTGGGGATGTGGAATAACTTGCTTGGTTGCAGATATAAGACTTGAAACCAGACTCTCCTGGCTCCTACACCCCAGACTCAGAATTCCCCACCAGAGCCACTGGAATTGTTCCACTGCATGAGCTAAGTCTGGTGAAGATTTATTCAACTCAACTAGCTGGGTGTTGAATATTAGCAAATAACAAAAAAAATTCAAAAAAGAGGAAAAATTTGCCCTTGTCTTCAAGGAACTCAAAATTCTTTAGAAAATTAGGATTTGTGATGGTGAATTTTATGTGTCAGCTTGACTAGGTCATGAGTGCCCAGACATTTAGTCCAACCACATAGTTCTGGGTATGTCTGTAGGGTGCTTTGGGATGAGATCAACATTTGAGTTGGTAGACTGAGTACCACAGATTGCCCTCCCCAATGTGGTGGGTCTTGTCCAATCAGTTAAAGGTCTGAATAGAACAAACAGGCTTGGTAGGAAGGAACTTCTCTTTCTGCCTAACTGCTGGAGTTGGGATGTTAGTCTACTGCCTTCAAACGCAGACTTGAACTTGAACTATGCCATTGATTCTCCAGGGTCTCCAGCAAGTCAGCTACAGATATTGGGACTTCCCAACCTCCATAATGACATGAGCTAATTCCTTTCCATTCTCTGGAGAACCTGATTAATACAGAATTCCTCATTATACCTCACGTTATTTTGTTTATTACTTGAATGTACTGCAGGGTCAAGAATCAGCCCTGGGGGTATGTGGAATTAGGCTGAGGATGAAGTAGTTTGATCTATAGTCCTCAGGATGAGCTACAGATCAGTCAAAACCGGGTTGAGCCTCCATTTTCCCATCTGAAAATCAGGATGATAATAATAACAGTAACTGTCTCCAAGAGTTCTGAGGATTAAATGCATTTGTGCTTAGGAGAAAATGCATTCAAAGCATTTAGCTCAGTGCCAACATGTAAGTGCTTATTTAATGAATGCTAGTCATTCCTGCAGCGGTGTGTCACCATTAAAGATTCATTCATTTGGTCTTGCAAACTTTAACATCTTTACAAGCTCATGGTAATCAATGCAAATAGCTCTGCCTAGCTGACATTTAAGCCATTCTCAGCCTTAACTACATTGACAAACCTTAGTTGACCACCAACAAGAATAAGTCTCAAAGGCATGGGGGAAAAGGAACAGAAAGTGGGAAAGAAATGTGGGAAAGAAAGTGGAGGTGTACAGGAGGCAGGTGGGAGGGTTGGGAACGCACAGAGGTGGGTGCCTGAGGCTAGCTCCCCTGCTTCACAATTTTACCCAGGGCCAGCCCATGGGCTATCTACTATTTTTTAAATCTGGACAATTCCATATTGTAAATAACAATGATTATAAAATAACAGTAATAGACAATGTTTGTCGAGTGTTCATTACAAGCCCACCTCAGTGGTAAGTGGCTCCATATAAATATAATGTTGCTTTCCTTGGTATTAATGCTGATTTCATTCTTATCAAATGACATTTGTTCATGACTCAGTTGCAACACAGCAGTGAACATCATTTGGGGGTTTTGCTTCCTGGGATTCTGAACACAGTTCCTTTAGAGAGGAATCCCTGAATTGTGTGCATCTTGGTGGATGGCCAGGCCAGATGTGCCATGCTGACTGCTACTGAGTGGGCATGTGACCTCCACTCGGCCAACAAGAAGCTCCTTCCCCAGCCTCTGCATCCAGGAGGGTGACCCAAAGATGCTGGGATGGTGGAGAAAGTTGCTCACAGTGGCTGCTAAACAGAGCGGGTATCCAGAGTGGTCTCTGCTCCCAGGGCATGTCAGCATTGGCATTCAGGGTCCAGGAGGGGCCACACTGCCAGCAACAATGACCAGACTGGAGGGCCCTTGGCTCCAGCCCTGCTGCTGAGTCTACCTGGGTCACTGCTCTTTCTCTGAGTCAAATTCTTCAGTCTTCCCCTTAGTTCTGGAAGTTTCCAGAGACTTCCTCTCTGCTTCACCCTAAAGATTTTGACAATTCACTCACTGACTAAATGGTCCTGGAAATCAGGAAATGGATATGGTAATATCTGGGCCAGCAATGCCTAGTGATGTAAGTCACGTGGATGCGTGTCACCCACCCCACCCCGTGACTCCCTGACTAGTTTACATTTCATATGAGCATCTGTATTATTAACATGCATTCCTTCATTCAACAAATAATAATACTGAGAGCCTCCTCTATGCTAGTTCTAGAAGATGGCACATCTTTGATCAAAGAAATAGAGCCTGAGATTTACGTAGGTCTTCATCAGCAATTAAAAGATATGCCAAAGTTTCCCCCCACACACACCCCTTTCTAGAAGGGTGGGGTAGGGAGGGTGGGAGGGAGACACAAGAGGGAGGGGATATGGGGATATATGTATACATATAGCTGATTCATTTTGTAATACAGCAGAAACTAACACAACATTGTAAAGCAATTATACTCCAATAGAGATGTTAAAAAATAAAATAAAATAAGATGTGTTGGTTACTCTTAAAAAAAAAGTATGCTGTATCTCACAAAGCCAGCTTTTTCTGAGAGAAATTAGAAACTCATTCAAGGACACAGAGGACTAACTATAAGTGAGGCAGATAAATCTCCATTCCGTGTCTGCGCTTCAAAAGTCTCATTTTTCAAAGCATCATTATAATAATTGATCTGAGTGACAAAAAGGTTTTGGCTTTACAATCGAACCATTGGCAAGGGCTTTATGAAGAGAGATGTGCAGATTCCTTCAGCCCTTGGTCTCCGTGGTTGTGAAACCATTCAGCTACCATAGAGAACAGTGCCAGCCAGAGATGAGGAAGAGATTCCAGTTCTCATTTAAGGAAATTTATACTTGCTATATCTCCTAGCCTGCCTCAGTCATCAGGTGTGAGGAAAAACTGGGAGCTTCCTTCTGTTCCATTCAACTTCTAACTGTGGTCGATACACATGAATAAGTTGCAGAGGTGGCCACAGACGAGGTTCTGGTCCAGGTGCACATAACGCACCATCAATCAGTCTGATGTTCTAGACACGCAGCCGCTAACGTGGTGATGTACTGACTTTGGCATGCTCACTCCTGGGGGCTCTTCTTGTGCCCTCTGCTGTTTCCCCTGGCTCAGGAGGCAGCCTGGACATCATGGGATCTTTCCCTGTGTGATCCCTTCCTGCTGGGACAATGCAGCAGAACCAAGGCATCAACCCTCAGCTTTTGAGTTCAAAAATGCCCTTTGCAGCTCACTGGAGAAAGCATGGTTTACAAGAAAAGCCACTTGAGTCACAGAAACTAAAATCCTGACGGATCCAGGGATATACATTTTATACCATAAACAACAGATTTGGAAGAACATAGGATAAAGTGAGAGCCAGTTTTTCCTGCCCCATGGGAGAATTTTTAATCATCCCCAGGCTGGGATGAAGGAGCACAGAAAAGGATGCCTGACAGTTAGGGGTCAGTGGGTGTCCAGAAAGAGGGCCCAGGCTGGTCTGTCCTCTGGAGCCAAGTCATGCATGGAGGGGTGTGATAGTTAATGTTATATGTCAACTTGGCTAGGCCAGGATGCCTGGTCGGGTGGTCAGACACCAGCCTAGATGATGCTGTGAAGGTATCTTGTAGATACGAATACGATTTAAATCGGTAGACTTTGAGTAAAGCAGATTACCCCCCATAATGCAAGTGGGCCTTGTCCAATCAGTTGGAGACCTTAAGAACAAAGACTGAGCTTTCCCAGAGAGGAAGGAATTCAGCTGGAGACTGCAACATATAGAAATCCTGCCTGAAATTCCAGACTGCTGCCCTGTGCAACTTGAACTCAGGACTGAGACATGCCCTCTCACTGGAACTTCAAGCCTGTTGGCCTGACCTACAGGTTTCACACTTGTTAGTCCTCCCAATCACACAATTCTGTGAAACAATTCTTTAGAATAAATCTCGCTCTCCCCTCTGTCAATAGACAGACCGATAGATGAGAGGAAAGAGAGAAAAAACAAGAGAGACGCTATTGGTTCTGTTTCTTTGAAGATCCCTGAGTAATACAAGGTGAAGATGACAGAGGTCCCCTCTCCACCTAGAGAAGTTTGGGCACCCCAGAGCAGAGGCAATTTGTGCCTTACTTCTTAGCTTGGGACCAACATCCACCACCCCAGGTGGTGTAATGCAAAGTGACCTCTGGCGCAGCCCCGCAAAGTTCTGCACAAAACAGAGTGTCTCTTCTGTAATAGTCAGGGTTCTCCAGAGAAACAAAACCAAGAGACCAATAGGAGAGAGACAGAGAGATTAATTATAAGCATTGATTCACGTTGTTATGGAGGCAAAATTCCCACAAAACTAGGAAATCTGATGGTGTAATTCAACCTCAGGCTAAACCAGTTGGGAAGGGATGTAAGTCTTGGAGTCCAAAGGCCAGAGAAATGGGGGAGCCAATGTCATGGGCAGAAGATGGTTTTCACAGCTCAAGAAGAGAGAGAACTTGCCTTTCTTCCACATTTTGTTCTATTTGGGCCCTGAATGGAGTAGGAGATGCCCACCCACACTCAGGAGGGTGGATGAGTCTTCTGATTCAAATGCTAATCTCTTCCAGAAACACCCTCACAGACATGCCCAGAAATGATGTTTTAGCTGTCTGGGCATCCCTTAGCCCAGTCAATTGACACATAAAATTAACCATTACACCTTCCCTGCTGCGAATTGCTCAGTGGATGCTGAAGGGCAGGTCAAGGACACCTGCCAAGGGCTCTAGGTAGAAAGATCTGGGTGGACCAGTGACCCCCAATTAAATGGGAATGTGGATGTCTCAGAAGCTCGCAAGAGTAGACAATGGCATCCAAGGACAAGACGCCCCGTCCCACCCAGGCTGCAACACTTTCTAAACTCACCGCCCTTGAGTGGACTCACCACTATGTGGGAAAAACGAGGAACCCTTAATTGCCTGAGGAACCCCTGAACTGGCTGTACTTGTGTTTAATGAACCAGGACTCATTCATTTCCACCATTTAGTGGGAGCTTAGGGTATACATGAAACGAGACTGCATTTTGGATGCTTGGGTTTGAGGACTGAGACTCATGCTCTCTGCAGAAGCTTGAATACTAACATGACAAATTCTACATATTCACTCAGGAAAACTAAACAATATTCTTTGTCATAAGTCATGTTGTTTTTCAGTCTGGAGTCTATAAATTCATGGAGAGCAATCAAGTCCTATAATGATAGGGATCTTTCTATTGATGTTAACCTTTAAAAGCATAAACATAATCTGAGATCCTAGACATTCAGGTTTGCCTCTGAATCTGTGATAATATTAGACCAGGTTGCAACCAGATAAGGAAGGGGGTCCTCAGGAAAAGAGAACCAGTCATGGTTTTCTTGACATAAGAGAAGCCATTTCTGGCCTAAGCCTGGTCACATTGCTTGCCCTTGAACAGGTCCCAGTAATAAATCTTAAGGGAACAAAATAAGGCAGAAACAAACAACTGTTATCAGGCAAGTAAAGTAACAATAACAAAGATAATGTATCAGTTGTAAGGACTCCCAGTTCTGTTTCAGTGGTAAGGATTAGCCTGAAGATCAGCCACCAGATCAACTGGAACCTAAGGGAGGATGATGTGGACCTTTTCTGACCTTCGTGACTTCAATCAACTAAAGCTTGAACTCTGTTGACCACCCAAGCCCCTTCATGAATATACACATACCCTTAGCCTAAAACATCCCCAATTTTGCTGTTCTGGGGAGACACTGTTTTGGGAAAGACCTCTGGGTGTTCTCCTTACTTACTGCAAGGAGTAAATCCTTCCTTCTCCCATCTTTGGCTTGGTTGTGTCCTTTGGCTGGACACCCACCAGGAGGTTAACCCAGTTTTCAGGTAACAATGTGATCACCAAACTGGCAGCATTTCACTTTTGTGTTTCTCTCAGGGATCCATACGAAGGCTTTTTCCCTTTCAAAGGGGTCTGGTCAATACTAGTAAAGAAGAAGGTGGAGGAACTGGATCAGAAGACTTGTTCTCGAGTCCTGGGAATGTCACTCTCTCACCTCTGGTCAGTTTCCTCACCTCCAGTGGTCATTTTGGAAATTAAATCAACTAAAACACAAAATATGTGCTGTAAATTATAAGGCCCTGTAGAACTGTAATGTCCATTGAAATCCAGTTAGATGTTCTAGTAGTTTTCATGGCAGTTTGCTGTGTATGTGAGTGTGTGTGTGTGTGTGTGTGTGTGTCTATTTTGAAAAAGAAAATGGAACTAACTGTCTAACATTAAAACTAGAACCATGGAAGTCCTTTGCTTTCGTATTACAAAACAAACACCTATTTTGTCCATTGAGGTCCCAGCAGTTTGTATAAACTGGTACTGCCATTGAAACCTGTGGGGCTCCTGGGCATGGAAGCCTTTCAAAACATTGCTACTCAGGGAAGGGAGGGGATGCAGAGACAAGGGAGGAGCAGCCAAGAAACAATAGTGCAGCCTTGGGACAGGGTCCTGGTTCCACCATAAGAGATACATATAATCTCTTTGAGCTCTTTACAGAACAAAAACCCTCAATAAATGGAAGATGTTATCATTCTTCATTCCGGAGAAGCTCATCAAGAGACCACCTGAGGCCAGATTAAAGGAGTGCAGGACGTGCCCTCACCCTGATCCTTATCAACAACCCTTCCCTTGAACCTTTGCTATAAAACTCCTCACCAAGCCCTCCCAGGTTGGGACACACAGTTTTGAGGGCATTAGCCCACAGTGTCCCCCTTTGCCTGGCAAAGCAATAAAGCTATTCTTTTCTACTTCACCCAAAACTCTGTCTCTGAGATTCGATTCAGCACAGGTGTACAGAGGCTGAGTTTTCAGCATCACTATTTTGAAAAAAACTATTAATTTTGGAGTCCAAATGAAAATGAGTTCAAAACAGTTGGTGGGGCTGGAGAGTGTGGATCAGGGCATCTATTATCTTTCTCTTCTACTTTACAGAGCTTGATGACTTCTTACACAGGATCTTGATTCTGGCTCATGGCCTAGGGCACTAAGCGTGTCGTAGCCACTTGGGAGCAAGATGATTACGCTATTAAAGTGAGTGCAAAGTCAATCAACAATCTATCATCAAAATAAAAATGTAGCTTCTAAATGTAATTTGGCTCCCCCATGATATGCTTGTGTTGGAAGCACAGAAAACCTAATCTAAAATGCCTGGACATTTCCTAGCCAGAGGCAGAAAAGAGACACCGTGATTTAAAGTGATAGAAATATTTTAAGGGCCCATTCACAAGAAGGATGTTGAATGTTCTTCTTTTTCCCCAATCTTCTGAATATTTTAGTCTTCCCTAATAGAGTAGGAACCATTGCCTCTTCACAAGGTATTTAAAAACACTTTCAAAACAGGGTATGAATAAGAGATAATGTGGCTATTGAAACTGAGCATAACCCTGTGGGGCTTCTGGACACAGAAGCCTTTCTGTCCCCCATTTCTTGTTTGTAGGGAGTAGACTCCAGCCTCCATGACCTGCCCTGGGTTCCAAAGGGCAGATTCTTTAAGCTCTTCTGCAGAACTAAAACCCCCACCAAACGGAAGATGTTCCAGAGAGAAGGTCACAGTTTGATTACCTCGAAGCTCATCAGGAGACCACCTGAGGCCATAGTAAAGGAGTGCAGGCCCTGCACACACCCTGATCCTTATCAGCAACCTCACCCTTGAACCACTGCTATAAAACTCCTCACCAAATCCTCCTGGGTCATACTTTTTCAGGGCAGGAGCCTGCTGTGTCCCCCTTTGCCTGACAAAGCAATAAAGCTATTCTTTTCTACTTCACCCAAAAACTCTCCAAAATTTGATTCAGCACCAGTGCACAGAGGCCAAGTTTTTAGCATCACTATGACATAATTTCTATATGAACATAAGTTTGAAGCTCTCAAAGTAGTCACCTTCTGTCTCCAGAAGCTGTTTTAGTGATGCTAAAACATATAAAGCCATGTTGCAATGGCTTTCTGAACTTATTTATAAGTGTTTCAAGAAATACAGGCTTAAATTTTTAATTTATACTCTGTTTTTAACTTGCAGAGAAGGCCTCAGGCTAATTCCCTTTACTCACTATTTGCAATTCTGCAAGACTTTAGACAATTTTAAAAATTAAAATCCACCATCAAAGAGCAAGGATTTGTCAACAGTGAGAAGAATGGGTCTGTCTTTGAAAGAATTTGTTGTTTACCACTATATGCCTAGTTCCAGCCCCTAGGACTTGTTAAATAAACAGCCATACTTCTGAACTTGTTCAAAATGTTTTGGATGTGTGCTGTAGAGGAAGAAAAACTTAACTTTTTTTTCCTCTACCATCTTAGGCTTATTGACTGGAACCCTGTAAACTAGACTGACAAAAGTCAGATTAACAAGAGAAAAACAGAAGTTTGTTGAAACGTGCAGCTTCTATACACAAGAGAGTACCCAATGATGAATAACTCGAAGGGTTGAGAACTTGGGCGTGTATAGCATCTTAACAAAAGAACAACACATTTTCATAGAAGTGATAAGACATAGAAGAAGGACTTTGAACTCCTAGGGAAGGCAAACTCTGGGAAGGTGAATATATGAGGACACTAATGGAAGAAAAGGGCTACCTAGTAAAGTGAGTTATGTAGGTTTCTCTGGGGCATCTCTGGGCTGATAAAGGTCCAGAGTTATCTCCAAGGACTATCTTCTGTCCTTTCTGGTAGTCTGGGAAGGGGGGAACACCTTTACAAATGTATATTCTGCTTGTAGACAAATAGGGGAAGGGCAGGGAATTTTTCTTATATTGGCTCTATCTTCATCTCAAAATACTCAAAGTGTCATATTTGGGGATGGCACATTCTGCTACCCTTCTGTGCTGTAAGCCAAGTGTGACTATTCAGGGATATGCTTGGTTTCTTTTTTATTTCAATATATTAAAACATTCTTGTATTTATATGCTGAAATAAATATAAAATTTGAAAGTTATATGTATATAAATCTATTCTTTTTCAGATTATTTTCCATTTTAGGTTATTACAAGATATTGAATATAGTTTCCTCTGCTATACAGTACCCCCTTTTTGGTTATTAATAGATGTTTACTGAGTGCATACAGTGAGTCAAGCACTGCAGACTCCCAGATTAGGAAAACATGCTACTACTTCCTGCAAGGCTCATAGTTGAGGTCATTTTCTCAGAACTAGAAACTGGTTTGGGGGCTGGATAATCCTTTGCTGTGGGGGCCATCCTCTGCCTTATAAAATGTTTAGCAGTATCCCTGGCCTCTACTCACTAGACGCTATTAGCAACCCCCAAAGTGTCACCACATAAAAAGTCTCCAGATATCATCAAATTCCTCTGGATGGGGAGAGTGGTTCAAAAGCAGAGTAGTTGAGAACTACTGCTCTAGGGGAGCAAGAGAGACAGTTAGCAGGGGACACAATGCCGTGTGGTGAGTGCATGATGGAAACACACAGAGAAGTCCCATCCCCATCATGCCTCCTGCAGCCTGAGAGACCAGAGATGGATGCCAGGAGGGCAGCATGACCTGAGTCTTGAAGAATAAGTGGAGATTATGAAAATAAAATTGCAGAGAAAAATATTGTTTTTAGGGTAATAATGACCCAATCGTATGGAGATGTCTGGTAAGCACTTGAAAATTCAGAGGTCACACAAATAGAAGTGGATGTTGAAGTCCTGGGTTTTAGGGAAATTAGGAGAGAACATCCAGGAACAGGAGAAAAAAGCACAGCAAGTGGGGAAAGATGTGTCAAAAAAAGGACCCCTCAAGGGAAACACCAAAGAAAAGAACAGAGGGGGAGAGTTTGTAACAGTAAACACGGTTGGATGTTTGGGTGTGGAGAAAGCTGAGAAGAACCCTCTTGGCTTCTTCAAGTGGTTAAGACGTCACTTGAGGATCTTACAGGGAACTTTCAGAAACCAGAGTATAAAGGACACACGTGGGAGACGAGGCTGCTGTGAAAGGGGAGAGGGAGTGTTGTTTTAAAGCGTTGTCAGTGTTGAAAGAAAAAATGGATTTGTTTACAAGAGCAAAAACATAGAGCTGTTTGGAAGCCAAAGGAGCAGAACAGGAGTGAAGGGAGATTCCAGGGAAAGAGCATATACTTCATGCAGCAGGGCCTCAAGGACTCAGAAACAAGAGAACAAACAGGATGCTTCCTTTCAAAGGAAGAGTGTCTGCTTTGGCCTCAGGGGAGGCTGTAGTCAGGCCAATGCTCCTCCTGATACAATCACAAAAATGTGGATAAATTACAGGATTATATTTTCAAGGCATCAAAGAACTGTGGAAATGATAAGGACTAGAGGAACTAAGATTTCACATATGGCAAAACCATTCTGAGGTGAAATGATGGTGGCCATCCGTGTTTCCACAGGGCCACTTTCCATTCCTGGTGGGTGCCGGGGACAAGGACAAGCAGAGGGCTTCTGTTGAAACAAAGAGAAGCAGCAAAGCATGAAGGTCAAATGAGACTGCTGTGACAAACTGGAAATGAGAGGGGCCTCAGGACAGCTTCTGAGTTCTGGAGCCGTGTGGGAGACAATGGAAGCAAGCCAAGATCTCTAAACAACAAAGTGACTTTGCTTGCATTCTCTTGGCACTTAAAAGGCAAAGTCTTTCTGGGAGTCTGCCTCAGACACAAAGCAGATCTTCCCTGAAGTCTTGTGCCAGATTTTGAAAAATGTGTGTGGAGGTGTGGCAGTTTAAAATATGTTCACAGATGCTTTGATACTCTTCCCTTCAGTGGAGCTAATTCCCCTTAGTGACTCCTTTCCAGGGAATAGAACGTGGCAGACATTGATGGAGTGTGACTTTTGAGCCTAGGTCATAAAGACGCTGTGATTTCACCCTTGCTTTCTCTCTTGAGTCACTCTTTCTGAGAAAAACCACCTGCCATGTCATAAGGATGCACAGGTGCCCTGTAGAGAGGCTACGTAGTGAGGAAATAAATTCTCTGGCCAAGAGTCAGAGAAAAAAGGAGAGCTCAGGTGAACAGCCAGGTAACTAAGCTTGTAAGATCTTCCAGTTCCAGTCCAGTCTTCACCTCGATGGCAATCCCAGCCCACGTCTTGACTGCAACTTCGTGAGAGACCCTCAGCCAAATCACCCAGCTTAGCTGCTCCCAAAGTCGTGACCTACAGAAACTGACATAATAATGTCGGTTGTTTTAAGCCTCTAAGTTTGGGGTAATTAGTTATGCAGAAATAAACAAATATCACACATATAAAGTTAAAGAGCTACTTTGAAAACCTCTGAAGGGCAGAACTGAACTTTCTGGTCTTTCACAGCTGAGATGAAGACTTGCTAGGCTCTCTATAAAAAGCCAGAAACATGGTGAAGCAGATGCAAGCTGAGTCTTACTAAAAGTGCTGCTCAGCGCCTAACTCAGCTCAATCTTGATTACAGTAAGGTGATCAGTCTCTTATCTTCTCTGCCTAACAAAGGAAAAAGCAAGTCTTTCTGGTGGAAGATTACATCCCCCGGAGTCTCTACTCTTCTTTTATCAATATATACCGTATACATTTTAAAAATTAGATATGCAAAGAGGGAAGACCTTTTTGAGACAGGAGGGAAGGGACAAGGTACAACCTTTAAAAGAATGACACAGCCATTGAGGATATAACATAAACAGGTTAGAACCAACTAGGCCCAAATGGCAGAAGGTTCAACTTCCAGTGGACCTTGAGCCTTATTATAGGCTCTTTGTAATACATTAGCTAAATGACACACCCACAGGTGCCATGACTGTTTTGCGTCTAACCCTAAAAGGCCAAAAAGTGAGCGGTGACCCAATTCCTGGAAATCTCTCCCCCTTTCCCAAAATAGTTGGAATGATCTTCCCACTTGTTAGCCTATGAAAGTGCCCAACCCATAAAAACTAACTACCCCATATTTCAGAGCCTCTCTCCCTTCTGGGACAGACTGCATTCTGTCTATGGAATGTCTATCTCTCTAAATACAGTTGCTTTCACTTTACTATGGCTCTCTCTTGAATTCTTTCTAGCATGAAGCCAAGGACCCTCACTTGGTGGCCCATCCCAGGGACTCGCCTGAGACCAAAGACCTGACCATCCTCTTGCACCCCATTTTCCTGCAACAATATGACTAATAGTCAATTGAAAGAAAAAACATTCAATAGAAGTAGAAACACAGATAAACTGGATATTGGAAATAGCAAACAAGGATTTTAACTTGATTAATATGGTTCTTTAAATGAAGGAGAAGAATCATAATATAGACAAAAAGATGAAGGATTTTTGCAGAGAACTTAAGTTCATAAAAAACCAAATGAACATGTAAAATTGAAAAAAGTATAATATCTCAAGTTGAGATAATAATGGGTAGATTTAACAGCAGACTGGACATGCAGAACACAGTATTAGTGAGTTGGAAGAAAAGTTAGTAGAAATCACCCAAATTGCAGAGAGAATAAAACAGTAGGAAAAACAAGTAAGAGCATAAATGCCCTATGGGATACTCTCAGAAGGTCCAACATATGTACGTTCAGTGTCCTAAAGAGGAGAAAAAAAGAGGGAAAATTGGGCAGAAGTAATAGAGAGATAACAGCTGAGAATTTTCCATCAATGAAAAAGGAAGAGAGGTACTTTATCTTCTGAAATATTAATTAGTGAAAGAGAAGAGAGGAGGAAGAGGAATTCTGATGTTGAGGTGTAAGAAGCCATGTCTTTTCAGTGAAGCAGGATACAAGTTCACCTTCAGAGAGTGAGGCAGTTTAAGGAAGTAAGTGTAAAACTTAAAGAGAACAGAAAAGGGGTAGATCAGCCATTGTGGGCAATTCACTAGGGAATTAACTAGAATAAACTACAAGAAATGTCAGGTAGCAAGGAGGCCTCAGATGAAGTTATATAAAATAATTTTGTGATGAGAGCAATTAATATGATTGAGTATCTTTTTCTAATAACATCTACAAGCTCAACATCAAGACCACACACACACACACACACACACACACACACACACACACATGAATCTAATCAAAGTTAGGCAA
Source organism: Mesoplodon mirus (assembly GCF_964341445.2). Lineage (NCBI taxonomy): Eukaryota > Metazoa > Chordata > Mammalia > Artiodactyla > Ziphiidae > Mesoplodon > Mesoplodon mirus. Next base: position 141,885,257 of record NC_138982.1, on the reverse strand, counting down.
AAGCAAAAGGGGGGTCAAGAAATCAAACAGATACTGAAACTTAGGACACTAGTAATAGAACAGTTAAAACAGTTGATTATCTAATCCAGACCAAGTGGGGAAACTAAGATAAAAGAATACTGATGGACTGGGAGAAGTAGGGGAAGGTTGCAGGACTGCTAGTTTGATGGAGGGGTAAAAAAGGACATTCAGAGTGAGACAGGGGAAGATACCAAAGGTCGTAGCCACGGTGAGGAAGTTTTCCTCCTTGAAGGCAGAGTAACTCTCAGTGGTTATAAGATCCAGAAAAGGGCCATGAATAACAGTTTTTGAAATGAAATTGAGGTGAAGATTGTTGATGTCAAAATGGTTGAAAAACTGTGAAGCCAAAAGTTGCTTCATTTCCCTAGATCTGAGGAAAGAACCCAGGTGAGACCCCTACACTCTCCCCTATATTTTATCTCTCCACACAGTTTCCTACCTTAAGCTAAAACATAGTGCTTTTACTGGGACTTTTAGTTAAGTTCGAATTTTTAAGGAAAGTTTCATTCTGCAAGCTTCCTTGCTGACACGAAGCAGTCTTTTTAAATATCTGCTCAAACGGTTAAAACTAAAAATAGCATTCTTTGAAAAGTCACCCTTTTATAAATGCTCGCTTATTTTCTTTTTGAATCCCAGCTAAAGATAACATACAAACTTATAGAATTTGTACTTCCAAAAAAATCCACCTGGCTCTTGAAATTCAAGGTGAGAAACAACAGGCCAGCACATTTTTAAAAAAAGAAGCAGGTAAGAACATCCAGCTCAACCTGACAACTCAGCTTATCCATAAAACATCAGCACTGATAGAAGGAAATTGTTGGGACAACTTAGAGAAAAGGTGACTTGGAAACTGCAACAATGATATGTGTGACCATGGCCTCCCCTTTACCCTGACTAGATAATTAATGCTGCCTGTTTGCCTGATGGTGATCTATACCTTGTGGAGTTACAGGTGGTAATTTGTGAAACACAGTGTTGAAATATTCTATAGATCTGTGGTTGTAAGGCACTTGGAGCATCAGTTAACTCTCCAGTGCATGTTAGATGTCTCTCAAAAGGGGCCCTGTGATTTAACCACACATCCATGAAATGTCTTCATCCTCAGATGAAGTTAACTCCGAGAACCTCAGAAGTGTCACTTCTTTTCATGAAACTTAGTTTCTTGCTGTTGTTTCCTTAAATTGAGTACTTATAGGCAAAATCCACCTTTATTTTCTTTCTTTTTATGGAAATATAGTTAATTTACAATGTTGTGTTAATTTCTGCTGTACATCAAAGTGATTCAGTTATACATATATATATATATACATTCTTTTTTTATATTCTTTTCCATTACAGTTTATCACAGGATATTGAATATAGTCCCCTGTGCTATACAGTAGGACCTTGTTGTTTATCCATCCTATATATAAAAGCTTACATCTGCTAACCCCAAACTCCCTCTCCATCCTTCCCCAGCCCCCTCTCCCTAGGCAACCACCAATCTCTTCTTTATGTCCGTGAAAATCCACCTTTAAAGCCGAGGACAGAGTTAGTGGACTTACATAATTTTCTAAAATACTATTTCTATTTTGTTTTATTCTGTCATGTACCATACCTCCCCAAGGTCAGAACTTATTTTAAATATCTATTTTGCAGTGTTTATTCAGAGCGCTAAAACCAGAAAGAGACTAATTTTTCATAAGCTTCATTTCATTTCCATGACATTGGCCTGCACTTCTAAGTTTTAAAGACATTAGTAAGCGTCTAGAAATAGTTCTTCGAACAATAGCTGAGAGAACATGGCCAGTTTTTATCAGCAGGAAGCCTGACTATACTCAGATGTACTTTCTCTTTTGTAGCATAATAAGTTCATTTTATAAAATTCACCTTGGATTTGGGACTTAGGGACAAAGTTCCAAAGAAAATCCAATGGAAATTTATAAGGACCTACATAAACATTTTCCTAACTTTGCACCAAAGCGACTAATGCACGATTTTTAGTTTCTTCAATCATTATCTCCCCATTGATAGGAGATAGCTTGTTCTAGGGTGACTTTAAGCTTTTCTTTCTCCAATTTAGAGACTTTGTGTGGCATAACATCAACAATATTCAAAAGCAGTCACTCTCTCTTCTGCCAACTGCAGTCTCAATAAAATCAGTGAATAAACCCCAAAGAAACCATCACTACATTGTTGATAGTTTTGCAAACAAAGCATCTTTTTAATGTTGGGCTTACCAAATTAAAAGTTCCAACGGTAAACCTGTGAATTAAAATCCCACAGCCATTTTAGCTTACTAACAATTCTGCTTTTTTGAGAAAAGTTTGCAGAGCCTGTTACACTAGCCCTTTGCATCTCGACAGGTTACTTCTATTTTTACCAATAAGAACTTTAATTTTCTCTAAGGTCATCCTCCATAGCTAACTCTAGAGGTAGCTAGGAGAGCTAAGTATTGAAACTTACACCTTTACGTTTTATAAACTCTATGTTCATCACTTCCTCTTGAAAATCACTATTTTAACACAATTCATTAGAGCTGTAGTCTGAGCCAGGCTTGTTCTCAGGCTATGAGGAGAATCCTGAACTCAGGGCTCAGAAGGAGTAGGAAATAATGTAACAAAGCACAAGATACATCTTCCCTAAAGATTGATTGTATTCCCTGAGGGGTAATTTACAAAGCCAACACTGGAGAATAGAATAAACATTCGTGTGAATTTGGGGGCCAGAACACCAGATTTCAAACACCTTTGGGCCTTTGGACTGGTCATGTCTTGGGCTGGACATGACACTAAATTTAACTTAGAGTTTTTGTTTCTATGGTCTCAGAAAATAAGTCTAAACAGGGCAGCCACTGCAGAACTTGAGTTTCAAAATAGATTTCCTCTGTGATGCAAAACACCTCAAGTTACGATATATAGGAAAAGTTCCAGAAGTGGCAGGTTGCCCTGCAACGGTCTTTGAATTCTATGCCTTGGGCTGGTTTGGCCCTATTATAAGATGTTGGACACAGCTAATCCTCTCAGGCAGAGTTCATTCAGCAAAAATTCATTGAATGTTTGCAAAGGTGCCAAGTATTGAGCTGTGCCCGCAACTCAACTACCCTCCCCCAGGTCTGCTGTGTTGGCCCACTCTCCTCAAATTCTGGAACATTTAGCCTCCTTTTGAGGCCCGTTCTGGGGAACCCCATTCAATTCACAGCTGAACCAGATGGTTTTTATTAATATTTAGATCAAGTAATAATAAAAACCATAGTGGGAAACCATAAATACATCTCTACCAGATAAGATCCTACTGTGTGCCAGACCTGAGTGTCTTGAGAGTGAAGAAAGGCCGATAGCCCAATTCTCATCTTTAAATAATTGGTCATCTCAGTGTGCAGAAGAGTGTACATGAGACAATAGATGAATAAACTTAAAACAATAAACAGAAGAAAAAGTCTAACATGTCACAGTATATGCTGGATATGTACAAAGTATAGGCAACTAGACAAGGTAATTCACACAGTGCTATGCTCAGAGAATAGTCCAGACGTTGACCCTCAGGAGAAAACCATGACTCAGATCTCAGCAAGGATATAGGAGCTGGAGACCCCTGAGGAGCAGCCAGTAGAAAACCCAGAAGAGATGCAGAAAACAGAGGACTGCAATCATGGGGCCCCAGACAGATCGACACCTGATTTTCCAGAGCAGAACCAGCCCAAGGCATAAAATTCAAAGACTTTTGCAGGGCAACCTGCCATTTCTGGAGCTTTTCATATATATCTTAACCTTCCTTTTCCAAGCATTTTGGCCCCAGGAGTGACCTAGAGTTGACAGGATGTGCCCGCCCTCAGGGTGGACCAGCCCTTTCACCTGGGTTCTGCCTCTGTGTGGCCCAATCATGTGCCAGCACCTTCTCAAAACACAGAGAACCCTTCAACACCTGGTGTTAAGGTGCTTTCCCATTGGTTGGGAGTGCTAACAAGCCCCAAGATTCTCTGTGTGGTCTCTGTTCTGTACCCAGAGCACAACTGCTCCAGGACATTTCTGAAAGAACGTCCACCCTTGCTGGGCCATCATGTCCTGCCTAACAAAGTGGCACATTCAATTTGAATAGATTTTCTAGTTACCTCATTTGCTGTTTAATGACCTACTGTACATAATCTTCAGAATTTTTAATATATCAGATTAGCTGTACCACATTGGTTTCTAGCCTATTCTTTCTGGGAAGCATTTTTACAGACTCATTAGTCAACCACCCAGTCTTTGTGGAGGCAATGTATTTTCAGAATATCTTTTTTTTTAATTGAAGTATAGTTCATTTACAATGTTGTGTTAGTTTCAGGTGTACAGCAAAATGATTTGGTTATACATATAAATGTATATAGATGTATATATATTCTTTTTCATATTTTTTCCTTATGGTTTATTACAGGAGAATATCTCCCTTTTGATCAGTATAAGACACAAGAAACACCCCAAATAGAAGAGCAGTGGTTAGGGCAAATGTATTAACTTCCAGCGGCTGCTGTAATAAAACCTCTCACAATTCCAGAGAAATCCAAAATCAGGGTGTTGACAGGGCCACACTCCCTCTGGATGCCCTAGGGAAGAGTCTTCTCCTTGCCTCTTCCAGCTTCTGGTGGCTCCTGGAGCTCCTTGGCTTATGATGGGATCAATCCATACTCTGCCTCTGTGATCACATGGCCTTCTTTTCTATCTGTATAATCTCCCTTGGTCTCATTCTCTTAAAGACCCTTGTCACTGGCTTTGAGGCCACCCAGATAATCCATCATGACCTCCTCATTTCAAGACCTTTAACTTAATTACATCTACAAACACCCTTTTTCAGAGTAAGATCACATTCACAGGTTCTAGGGGTTAGGACAGGGATGCACCTTTTTGGTGACCATCTGTCCCAGTTTTCCTGAAGATGAGGGGTTTCCCAAGATGTGGGACTCTTAGCACCAACATGAAGACTAGCTGGTTACCCTAACTGTAAGAAGCAAACTTCAGAAGACTAACATACTCAGGCAGAATTAGGCAGTGATTCTCAAAGCATGATCCCCAGACCAGCAGCATCAGCATCCCCTGGGAATTTGTTAGAAATGCAATTCTTGGGCCCCACCCCAAACCTATGGAATCAGAAACTCTGAGGGTGAGGCTCAGAAATCTGTCTTAATAAGTGCTCGAGGTGATTTTAAAATACACTAAAGTTGGAGAATCACTAGAAGTAAGATTTGAGTCTTGGCCAAAATTTGGGCGAAGGAAAAATACTAACTGGAACTGTGGCTCTCAGCTCTGGCAGCACATTTGAATCACATGAAAAGCACTGATGCCCAAGCCTCATAATGGTCCAGGGTGGAGCCTGAACAATGGTGTTTTTCAGAAGCTCCCCAGGTGATTATAGTGTGAGTCAGGGCCAAGAACCTCAGCCACAAGACTTAGTCCAGGGGCAGCATAATGATTGTGTGACTGAATTTGAGTTTCAGAAGAGGTTTGCCTGGCCCCTTCATGCTCCAAGTCATAGCATAAACAAAACCATGCTTTTATTTTGAACTTAAAAAGAATGAAAGACCATATTTCTTTGGTCTAGTTACTGATGGACTACAAAATGTAATTTCAGGGTAATTCGAGATAGAGAATTATGTGAATATTTTAGGTGTGAAAAAGGTCCCAAATTAAGACAGAGTAAGGTAAGGATTTAATGTGGAAAAAGAGCAGAAATACTGAATCGTTAGCTGGGATGGAGGCCATTTCCCACGCTTGATGATGTGGGCTCACTAAGGAATTACAGCATGTGGACAGTATGCAGTCCTCTGCATATGTGACCACAGCCACCATAGCAGCATTTTGACTACCATCTTTTTCCCCCACATAATCTAAAATCAACTTTTAGTTTTACCTCAGGAGTACCTTATATGAATGGAGCCTGAGCATTTAAAACCAGGAAGTTGGTGATGAAGATCTGGGAGCCAACTGATAGACGCCATGGGTATAAATAAGAGTATCCTGGAGAGAAGATATGAAGGTTGGGGCTCCCCTCGTGGCGCAGTGGTTGAGAGTCCGCCTGCCGATGCAGGGGACACAGGTTCGTGCCCTAGTCTGGAAAGATCCCACATGCCGTGGAGCGGCTGGGCCTGCGAGCCATGGCCGCTGAGCCTGCACGTCCGGAGCCTGTGCTCCGCAACAGGAGAGGCCACAACAGTGAGAGGCCCGCGTACCACACACACACAAAAAAAGATATGAAGGTTGAGTGCAGAGCCTGTAGCAATTCGTCCACTTATTAGCGAGTGGGAGGAAGAGGAAGACCCAGGAGAGGGAGAGAAGAAATCAGCAGAGAGGAGGGGCAGGGACAAGGGGGCAGCGGAACATGGGAACATCTCTGAGAGGACACTGGGCAAGATCCTCCTCAGTGACATGAGGAGGGCTGGTCCACAAAGGTCAGGTGGGAAGTGCTTTCAAGCAGTTTAGACAACTTTTACAAAAATATGTGTCTGTAAAGGGTAGGATAGGAGTCTTAGGAAATACCAGGGTCATGGGATGAGTTTGTTTTTAAAGACAGAGCAGATCTAACCATATTTTACAGGGAAAAAGGAGACTATGAAGACGGAGAGACCAAGGATTCAAGAGAAAGATCAAGACATGGAAACGACCTACATGTCCAACAGCAGATGAATGGATAAAGAAGATGTGGTACATATGTACAATGGAATATTACTCAGCCATAAAAAGAATGAAATAATGCCATTTGCAGCAACACAGATGGACCTAGAGATGACCATACTAAGTGAAGTAAGTCAGACAGAGAAAGACAAATATTATAGGTTATCACTTATATGTGGAATCTAAACTATGACACAAATGAACTTATCTGAGAAGCAGAAACAGACTCACAGACTTAAAAAACGAAGTTATGGATACCAAAGGAGAAAGGGGGGCAGAGATAAATTAGGAGTTTGGGATTAACAGATACACACTACTATACAACAAGGGTCTCCTATATAGCACAGGGAACTATACTCTATATTTTGTAATAACCTATAAGGGGAAAGAATCTGAATATATATATATATAAACTGAATCTGAATACATATATAATCTAACTATATATATAATCTGAATATATGTATACATATATATATATATATATAACTGAATCACTTTGCTGTACACCTGAAACTAACACAACATTGTAAATCAACTATAGTCCAATAAAAAAAAAGGATTTAAGAGAAAGAGTAAGGCTGTGGAGCACCTTTCCTAAAGAGACCAGAAAGAGTAGATCCTGCAAAAGGGCAATTGTGCACATTTTGGAGGGAATTTTGGAGGTATTTATTCATAAACAGGAGCAAGAGAAGAGGTGGGGCTGAGAAACGTTGTCCATAAGAGAAACAGAGTCAGGGACTTATGTTGAAATGGCTTCTGTCTGAGAAGTAAAATGAGAGGTGAGCTCATCTACTAAGAGCTGAGGGAAGAGTTGACAATAGGATGTGTGCGGCAGTTGCCATGGGAAAGCAGCAGAGTCGGTTCTGAAGGAGGGAAAGGGCCCCAGGGAGGATGGGCCAAGTTTAGAGCTCAGGTGAGCAACAGGGAGACCGGTGTCACCGAAAACAAAAGCATTGATTGAAAGTCTCTGTAAGAGCTGAGTTATCCACCTGGACCTGGCAGAAGGCTGAAGCTTATTCTATGGAGAGACTGAAACAGAGAGTATATAGAGCTGAGCTCAGAGTATAGACTGAAACACGGGAATTAAATCAAAGTTTACATACTCAGTTGTAAGACCATGGGCCCCTTTCCTTAGTTTGGAGCACACGGGCTGCCATGCTTAGACTCAACCCCCATGTCCTCACATTAGGGGGAGTTTGAGGATTTCTCTTCAGCTCTGACTATGACCTACACATAGCAATGAAAAGACCCAGCCAAGTTTCTCTTCTTTGAATCCACCAGTCAACGAGCTCTTCCCATAGATACTCTTTAATGCATTGCGCTTTAAGTATGAACTGACAGCCAAGGATCAGCAGACTTTTGACAGAAGCATCTAGCATCACAGGGTTTCTCAACCTCCCCACTATTGACATTTGGGGCTGGATAATTTTTTGTTGTGGAGAAGGGGGTGAGTATCCTGTGCACTGTAAAATGCTTAACAGCATCCCTGACCTCTACCTGCTAGAGAGGGTAGCACCCCTACCCCAGTGGGGGCAACCAAAAATATCTCCAGATAGTGCCAAATATTCCCTGAGGGTAAAATCTTCCTCCTGCCCACCTGTTCACTCAGTGGAAAAGGAAAGACAAATCCTAAAACAAACAGGAAAAAGGAAACTAGGGTGATGAAAGGAGAATAATCTATCCTTGGGGAGAAAAAACTACAACTAATATCCTGATAAATATGGATAGATATGGTTTTATTAAAACAAGAATAAACTACATTGAGTACTTATTGAGGCAACAAAAAAACTAGATGTTAGAAACTAAAAATATGAGATCAAAATGAAAAAGATAAGAAAAGAATTAAAAGACAAAACTGAAAAGAAACCTTCCAGTTAGTTAGACAAAATGATAGACAAATGAAAAAAGTAGGAGAGAAAAATAAACAAAATAAAAGTATCATTCAAGAAACCAACATTCAAACAATAAATGTTTTAGAAAATGAGTTCAGAGAAGAATAGAAGGGAATAAATTACCAGATAAATAATCTAAGAAAATTTCCAGGAACTGAAGAACATGAGACTCCATTTGGAAAGATGGCCTTAAAAGTTCAGTACAAGAGGATGAAAGCCACTTGACTTCAAAGCACATCTCTGTAAATTTTCACAAAATTGGGATAAAGGGAAACTCAATAACAAAAATTGGGGCACAGACAAAAATTTGTAAATAATAATGGTATTTGATTTATCTTTAGCAACAATGGAGACTATAAAATAATAAAAAACACCTGAACATCTTAAGAAACTACCAAGTGTTGGCAAGGATCTGGAATTAATAGAACTACCATACATTGCTGGTGAGAATGCAAAATTTCACAGCCACTTTAGAACACAGTTTGGCCATTTTTTTATAAATCGAAACATAAACTTACCATTTGACCCAGAAATCCTACCCACTTATAGAGAAAGAAATGAAATAAAAATATATGTCCATATAAAACTTGTGTGCAATCTTTGTTGCAGAACCCAGTGTCCATCAGTTGGTGAAGGGACAAATTGCAGTATATTCATACTATGGGATACATCTCAGTTGTAAAAAGGAAAAAACGCATATAACAAAATGGATGAATCTCAAAAACATACTAGATGAAAAAGGATAAACACAAAAGTCTATAAACTGTAGGATTCCATTAATAAGAAATTTTGGAAAAGGTAAAACTATAGTGACATAAAGCAGGGCAATAGTTGCCTGAGAATTGACTGTAGAGGGACAAATTTTTAGAGGGATAGAACTGTTCTATATCTTGATGGTAGGGGTATTATTTACACAATTATACATAATTACCAAAATTATGAAGCTATATACATTTTTTTAATTTTTAAATTTTATTTATTTTTTTTATACAGCAGGTTCTTATTACTCATCAATTTTATACACATCAGTGTAAACATGTCAATCCCAATTGCCCAATTTATCCCACCACCATCCTTACCACCCCCCCACGGCTTTCCCCCTTTGGTGTCCATACTTTTGTTCTCTACATCTGTGTCTCAACTTCTGCCCTGCAAACCAGTTCATCTGTACCATTTTTCTAGGTTCCACATACATGCATTAATATATGATATTTGTTTATCTCTTTCTGACTTACTTCACTCTGTATGACACTCTCTAGATCCATCCACGTCTCAACAGATGACCCAATTTCGTTCCTTTTTATGGCTGAGTAATATTCCATTGTATATATGTACCACATCTTCTTTATCCATTCATCTGCCAGTGGGCATTTAGGTTGCTTCCATGACCCGGCTATTGTAAATAGTGCTGCAGTGAACATTGGGGTGCATGTGTCTTTTTGAATTATGGTTTTCTCTGGGTATATGCCCAGTAGTGGGATTGCTGGATCATATGGCAATTCTATTTTTAGTTTTTTAAGGAACCTCCATACTGTTCTCCACAGTGACTGTATCAATTTACATTGCCACCAACAGTGCAAGAGGGTTCCCCTTTCTCCACACTTTCTAGCATTTGTTGTTTGTAGATTTTCTGATGATGTCTATTCTAACTGATGTGAGGTGATACCTCACTGTAGTTTTGATTTGCATTTCTCTAATAATTAATGATGGTGAGCAGCTTTTCATGTGCTTCTTGGCCATCTGTATGTCTTCTTTGGAGAAACATCTATTTAGATCTTCTGCCCATTTTTGGACACTGGGTTGTTTGTTTCTTTAATATTGAGCTGCATGAGCTGCTTATATATTTTGGAGATTAATCCACTGTCCATTGATTCGTTTGCAAATATTTTCTCCCATACTGAGAGTTGTCTTTTCGTCTTGCTTATGGTTTCCTTTGCTGTGCAAAAGCTTTGAAGTTTCATTAGGTCCCATTTGTTTATTTTTGTTTTTATTTCCATTACTCTAGGAGGTGGATCAAAAAAGATCTTGCTGTGATTTATGTCTAAGTGTGTTCTTCCTATGTTTTCCTCTAAGAGTTTTATAGTGTCCAGTCTTAAATTTAGGTCTCGAATCCATTTTGAGTTTATTTTTGTGTATGGTGTTAGGGAGTGTTCTAATTTCATTCTTTTACATGTAGCTGTCCAGTTTTCCCAACAACACTTATTGAAGAGACTGTCTTTTCTCCATTGTATATCCTTGCCTCCTTTGTCATAGATTAGTTGACCATAGGTGCATGGGTTTATCTCTGGGCTTTCTATCTGGTTCCATTGATCTGTGTTTCTGTTTTTGTGCCAGTACCATATTGTCTTGATTACTGTAGCTTTGTAGTATAGTCTGAAGTCAGGGAGTCTGATTCCTCCAGCTCCGTTTTTTCCCCTCAAGACTGCTTTGGCTATTCGGGGTCTTTTTTGTCTCCATACAAATTTTAAGATTTTTTGTTCTAGTTCTGTAAAAAAAATGCCATTGGTAATTTGATAGGGATTGCATTGAATCTGTAGATTGCTTTGGGTAGTATAGCCATTTTCACAATATTGATTCTTCCAATCCAAGAACATGGTATATCTCTCCATCTGTTGGTATCACCTTTTATTTCTTTCATCAGTGTCTTATAGTTTTCTGCATACAGGTCTTTTGTCTCCCTAGGTCAGTTTATTCCTAGGTATTTTATTCTTTTTGTTTCAGTGGAAAATGGGAGTGTTTCCTTAATTTCTCTCTCAGATTTTTCACATTAGTGTATAGGGATGCAAGTGATTTCTGTGCATTAATTTTGTATCCTGCTACTTTACCAAATTCATTGATTAGGTCTAGTAGTTTTCTGGTGGCATTTTTAGGATTCTCTATGTATAGTATCATGTCATCTGCAAACAGTGACAGTTTTACTTCTTCTTTTCCAATCTGTATTCCTTTTATTTCTTTTTCTTCTCTGATTGCCATGGCTAGGATTTCCAAAATTATGTTGAATAATAGTGGTGAGAGTGGACATCCTTTTCTTGTTCCTGATCTTAGAGGAAATGCTTTCAGTTTTTCACCCTTGAGAATGATGTTTGCTGTGGGTTTGTCATATATGGCCTTTATTATGTTGAGGTAGGTTCCCTCTACACCCACTTTCTGGAGAGTTTTTATCATAAATTGGTGTTGAATTTTGTCAAAAGCTTTTTCTGCATCTATTGAGATGATCATATGGTTTTTATTCCTCAATCTGTTAATATGGTGTATCACATTGATTGATTTGCATATATTGAAGAATCCTTGCATCCCTGGGATAAATCCCACTTGATCATGGTGTATCATCCCTTTAATGTGTTGTCAGATTCTGTTTGCTAGTATTTTGTTGAGGATTTTTACATCTATATTCATCAGTGATATTGGTCTGTAATTTTCTTTTTTTGTCATATCTTTGTTTGGTTTTGGTATCAGGGTGATGGTGACCTCATAGAATGAGTTTGGAAGTGTTCCTTCCTCTGCCATTTTTTGGAAGAGTTTGAGAAGGATGGATGTTAGCTCTTCTCTAAATGTTTGATAGAAATCCCCTGTGAAGCAATATGGTCCTGGACTTTTGTTTGTTGAAAGACTTTTAATCACAGTTTCAATTTCATTACTTGTGATTGGTCAGTTCATATTTTCTATTTCTTCCTGGTTCAGTCTTGGAAGGTTATACCTTTCTAAGAATTTGTCCATTTCTTCCAGGTTGTCCATTTTATTGGCATAGAGTTGCTTGTAGTAGTCTCATATTTCTGCGGTATCTCTTGTAACTTCTCCTTTTTCATTTCTAATTTTACTGATTTGAGTCCTCTCCCTCTTTTTCTTGATGAGTCTGGCTAATGGTTTATAAATTTTCTTTATCTTCTCAAAGAACCAGCTTTTAGTTTTATTGATCTTTGCTAGTGCTTTCTTTGTTTCTATTTCATTTATTTCTGCTCTATGATTTCTGCTTTATGATTTCTTTCCTTCTGCTAACTTTGGGTTTTGTTTGTTCTTCTTTCTCTAGTTCCTTTAGGTGTAAGGTTAGATTGTTTATTTGAGAGTTTTCTTGTTTCTTGAGGTAGGCTTGTATAGCTATAAACTGCCCTCTTAGAACTGCTTTTGCTGCATCCCATAGGTTTTGGATTGTCGTGTTTTCATTGTCATTTGTCTCTAGGTATTTTTTGATTTCCTCTTTGATTTCTTCAGTGATCTCTTGGTTATTTAGTAACATATTGTTTAGCATCCATGTGGTGTTTTTTTTTACGTTTTTTTCCCTGTAATTCATTTCTAATCTCATAGCATTGTGGTCACAAAAGATGCTTGATATGATTTCAATTTTCTTAAATTTACTGAGGCTTGATTTGTGACCCAAGATGTGATTTATCCTGGAGAATGTTCCATGCACACTTGAGAAGAAAGTGTAATCTGCTGTTTTTGGATTGAATGTCCTATAAATATCAACTAAATCTATCTGGACTATTGTGTCATTTAAAGCTTGTGTTTCCTTATTTATTTTCATTTTGGATGATCTGTCCATTGGTGTAAGTGAGGTGTTAAAGTCCCCCACTAATATTGTGTTACTGTCGATTTCCTCTTTTATAGCTGTTAGCAGTTGCCTTATGTATTGAGGTGCTCCTATGTTGGGTGCATGTATATTTATAATTGTTATATCTTCTTCTTGGATTGATCCCTTGATCATTATGTAGTGTCCTTCCTTGTCTCTTGTAACATTCTTTATTTTAAAGTCTATTTTATTTGATATGAGAATTTCTACTCCAGCTTTCTTTTGATTTCCATTTGCATGGAATATCTTTTTCCATCCCCTCACTTTCAGTCTTTTTGTGTCCCTAGGTCTGAAGTGGGTCTCTTGTAGACAGCATATATATGGGTCTTGTTTTTGTATCCATTCAGCAAGTCTGTGTCTTTTGGTGGGAGCATTTAATCCATTTACATTTAAGGTAATTATCGATAATGTATGTTCCTATTCCCATTTTCTTAATTATTTTGGCTTTGTTATTTTAGGTCTTTTCCTTCTCTTGTGTTTCTTGCCTAGAGAAGTTCCTTTAGCATTTTCTGTAGAGCAGGTTTGGTGGTGCTGAATTCTATTAACTTTTTTATTTATTTTGTGTGTGTGTGTGGTACACGGGCCTCTCACTGTTGTGGCCCCTCCTGCTGCAGAACACAGGCTCCAGACGTGCAGGCTCAGTGGCCATGGCTTATGGGCCCAGACACTCCACGGCATGTGGGATCCTCCCTGACCGGGGCACAAACCCACATCCCCTGCATCGGCAGGCTGACTCTCAACCACTGCACCACCAGGGAAGCCCTGAATTCTGTTAACTTTTGCTTGTCTGTAAAGCTTTTGATTTCTGCATTGAATCTGAATGAGATCCTTGCCGGTAGAGTAATTTTGGTTGTAGGATCTTCCCTTTCATCACTTTAAGTATATCATGCCACTCCTTTCTGGCTTGTAGAGTTTCTGCTGAGAAATTAGCTGTTAATCTTATGGGAGTTCCCTTGTATGTTATTTTTCATTTTTCCCTTGCTGCATTCAATAAATTTTTTTAATTTAATTTTTGCCTATTTGATTACTATGTGTCTTGGTGTGTTTCTCCTTGGCTTTATCCTGTATGGGACTTGCTGTGCTTCCTGGACTTGGGTGGCTATTTCTTTCCCATGTTAGGGAAGTTTCTGACTATAATCTCTTCATATATTTTCTCTGGTCCTTTCTCTCTCTCTTCTCCTTCTGGGACCCCTATAATGCAAATGTTGTTGCATTTAATGTTGTCCCAGAGGTCTCTTAGGCTGTCTTCATTTCTTTTCACTCTTTTCTTTATCCTGTTCCACAGCAGTGAATTCCAGCATTCTGTCTTCCAGGTCACTTGTCCGTTCTTCTGCCTCAGTTATTCTGCTATTGATTCCTTCTAGTGTAGTTTTCATTTCAGTTATTGTATTGTTCATCTCTTTTTGTTTGTTCTTTAATTCTTCTAGGTCTTTGTTAAACATCTCTTGCATCTTCTTCATCTTTGCCTCCATTCTTTTTCCGAGGTCCTGGATCATCCTCACTATCATTATTCTGAATTCTTTTTCTGGAAGGCTGCCTATCTCCACTTCATTTAGTTGTTTTTCTGGGCTTTTATCTTGTTCCTTCATCTGGTACATAGCCCTCTGCTTTTTCATCTTGTCTATCTTTCTGTGAATGTGGTTTTTGTTCCACAGGCTGCAGGATTGTAGTTCTTCTTGCTTCTGCTGTCTGCCCTCTGGCGGATGAGGCTATCTAAGGGGCTTGTGTTGTTTCCTGATGGCTGGGACTGGTGGTGGGTAGAGCTGACTATAAACGTTTTACTGAGCTCTGCTCTGGTGGGCAGAGCTCAATAAAACTTTACTCTGCTTGACTGCTTATAGGTGGGGCTAGGTTGTTTGTTTGGCCAGAGGCAACCCAACACTGGAGACTACCTGGGCTCTTTGGTGGGGCTAATGACAGACTCTGGGAGGACTCACGCCAAGGAGTACGTCCCAGAACTTCTGCTGCCAGTATCCTTGTCCCCATGGTGAGCCACAGCCACCCCCCACCTCTGCAGGAGACCCTCCAACACTAGCAGGTAGGTCTGGTTCAGTCTCCCCTGGGGTCACTGCTCCTTCCCCTGGGTCCCGATGCACACACTACTTTGTGTGTGCACTCCAAGAGTGGAGTCTCTGTTTCCCCCAGTCCTGTCAAAGTCTTGCAATCAAATCCCACTAGGCTTCAAAGTCTGATTCTCTAGGAATTCCTCCTCCCATTGCCGGACCCCCAGGTTGGGAAGCCTGACGTGGGGCTCAGAACCTTCACTCCAGTGGGTGGACTTCTGTGGTATAAGTGTTCTCCAGTTTGTGAGTCACCCACCCAGCAGTTATGGGATTTGATTTTACTGTGATTACACCCCTTCTACCGTCTCATTGTGGCTTCTCCTTTGTCTTTGGATGTGGGGTATCTTTTTCGGTGAGTTCCAGTGTCTTCCTGTCGATGATTGTCCAGCAGCTAGTTGTGATTCTGGTGTTCTCACAAGAGGGTGTGAGAGCACATCCTTCTACTCCACCATCTTGGTTCCTCTTCTCCGCTATATACTTTTAATGAATGAATTTTATTGTCTGTAAATTATGTATCATTAAAGGTGGGGGAAAAAACAATATACGAATCTGAAAATAATTATTCACAACCTAGAATTTTATGCCTAGCCGAACTATCGTTCAATTGTAAGAGTTAAGAAAAACACATCTTCAAAAATGCATGGTCTCAAAAACTATATCTTCTGGCACTCTGTCTTAGTAGGAACCCAAAGATACATTCCATCAACATGAAGAAGTTAACCAAGAAAGAGCAACACATGATAACCAGAAGACAAGAACCCCAACACAGCAGAAAGGTTGAGTACCTGAGAGGTAGATAGATGGACACGCCAGGATGAAAGCTGTGCTGCAGTCCTATTGCAGCAAGAAGATGGAGGACTATGTAGAAAAAATAATGAAGGAAAACACAGATGACTTGAGGAATTTGAATATACTGAAGAGAGATACACTTTTGGTAGAGAGTTTGGGATTAAAATAGTGGTAAGTACATGAAACCTAAGCAAAGAAAAAATTAGACAGTTATTAGCTCCAGGGAAAGAAAATGCAATGACAGTACATTAAATGACTCAGCTCTGGATTATATTAACACAGTCATAATCATGAAAATACCAAAATTGATTGAAACAATGTTTATATAGCTCTTAGCATTTCAGTTTCAGATGTTACATGTGGACTTTCTAAATGGAATATGAGAATTTGCCTCCCTCTCAATCTTTCCCTTCTCCTATTCTCTGCAGATGAATGTGCTTACCTTTGAAAACCCTGGTCTACAATTCAAGATTAAGTGAAAGGCTGCAAGATTTGTGATGAGCATGATTAAGAAAACAAAGCCTAAACTATTACCTGAATACCAACATTTAAGAATTGATCTCAAAGAACTTCAAAAGTATAGATAAGTTAAAATCCCTAAGTTCTAGGACACAACAAGTTGTTTTAAGTGTATCTTCACAATGGAGCTAATCATAGTGCCTACCTCATGGGGTCAATGTCCAGATTACATGAGATAAAACGTGAGAGTCCTTAGAACAATACCTGGTACAGTGTGTGCACCTGAAACTCCTATCAGCGGTAATGGCAGTAGTTGTGGAGGTGGTGATGGTGGTGATGGTGATGGTGATGATAATGGTGGTGGAGGTGGTGATGATGGTGATGATGATGGTGATGATAATGGTGGTGGAGGTGGTCATGGTGGTCATGGTGGTGGTGGAGGTGGTGATGGTGATGATGGTGGAGGGGATGGTGGTGATGGTGATGATGGTGGAGGGGATGGTGGAGGTGATGGTGGTGGTGATGGTTGTCTTGATGGTAATGGAGGTGTTGCTGGTGATGGTGGTGATGGTGGCAGCAGCTGGCAAGGTAGGAAGTGGTGATGCAGTTGGACAGGCTCACCTTCTGCCCACCCATAGTCTCTGCTCCCCTTTCTGGCAGGTGGCTCCTGCCCATTTTGTTGGTTGGGACTCAGTTGCATGGCCACATCTAAGTGTGAGGAAGACTGGGAAGAGTAGCTTGGTTTCATGCCCAAGACAAGAAGACAGGCTGGTGAACAGCTAGCCATCCCTTCCCTGGTGGCCATCTGTAATCTGGCCTGGCCTTCACCTACCTTTTTAGGCTTCAATCCCACCACACCACTCCAAGCTCCCTATGCATTTCCCAAATTGGAACAGCTGCTATTATCCCAAAAAGCATTTTCCTGCCTCTGTTGCTGCCCCTGTTGGAATGTCCCTTTCCCTATCTCCACACATCCAATTTCTGTGTGTTCTTCAAGACCCATACTTTGCCATGAAGGATTCTTTGGGTTGAAATGTATCTCACTCCCTTCCCATTCTTCATCTATGTGTCTGTCAAAGACCATGCCACTTTTACCTTCTTTGTGGGCATGTCCATCACATCCATTAAAAATCAAGCTCCTTGCAGACAGATGGTCATGTCTTAACATCATGCTTAATCAAAGCAGACCTGAAAGAAAGATTTTTACCTAATTACACCATTCTCTCTATGTTCCTATAGAATTGACACAACGCCTCCTATATAGCAGGTACCAAGTAAACTGATGCCAACTCAGACCCTCAGGTGCCCCCTTCCCCCATTCACGGATGGACCACGGCACTCCAGTTCCAAGAATGAAATCTACTGCATCTACAGTAACTGAGAGCAGATTTGCTGGAACTTTTAGCAGGCATGTCCCCTAACTATGCCCTTGTCAAGGGCATGGTGAGAAATACTCTCTCTTACCTCAAAACCAAGCTAGAGGGAAATTATTTTCTTTCCTCCTATTTTTCTCTTCCCTTCCTCTCTTTCCCTTTTTTTTCTCTTGGATTCTTTTTTTTCAATCTTACCCTTCCTCCAATCTCACTCCTCTCCTGGACTTTATTTCCTTAAACAAATATTTAGTTCTTTGTGTCTATGTGTACAAGACAGATCTGGATCAATAATTGTAATGAAGTACAAAATTACACAAGCGTGTTTTTCGCTCTTTGGACTTCTGCAAGCCAGCAGAAAATTTTCCAGAACAGACGGGACAGCAGGGAGAGAGACAGTAACCCTGGTCCCCTCCTCCCCACCCTCCGTGAATCCAAAGCCCTTTTACTTACAGATACACTGCATGGCTCTATTCAGACAAGGTAGTCTGGATCCACCTCAAACAAGCTGCCAACTGACGTTTTGCAGCTTGATGCAGATTATGCTAGAGCTGCTGAAATGCAGTTCTGTGAGCAGCCAAAATAGAAATAAATTTTCAGTGTCCTCTCACCTGAAGATCAATAATTGTGCTTGAGGTACATATCATGCTCTACTAGCCAGCTTTTCTTCTTTGACAGATGATCTTGTTAACATTTACTTCAATCAACTTGGGGTATCTGCATTGTCATCCTCGTTGATTGGTGTCATCCGGTTTTGGACCTAGATGGTAAGAACTTTGGCTGTTTCATCATTGTCCATTGAGGTGTCCTTGAACAAGTCATTGTGGGGAGAAGAAAGATGAGACCCTTTCCAGAGTGAAGGAAAGAGCATGTCACCCTGTAAGCACTTTGCTCCAGACAGGTCAGTGCCCAGTGATGAGTACGGGTCTGAGAACAGACTAGGGGATGTGTGGGGGAGGGTAACAATTGTACCCACAAAGACCAATGGCCAGGCATCAGGGCTGTTAGAGGCTTTGTCATAGGAGCTAAAGGCACAGACTCTGAAAACAGTCTGCTCAGATGAAAACAGCAGTTCTCTCATTTACAAATGACATGGGACATTGTTCAGAGGACTCTGTGCTTCTGTTTACTTATCTGAATAACAAAGGGCATCAACCTCAGAAGTTTCTTGTGAGAATTAAGATGATTAAAATGAGATTGTCCTTGCAAAGTCCTTAGCAGGGCACCTGGCTCAGAGGAAGTGCTCCCTTGAGTATTAGCTAATGTTGGGGATTGGCCAGATGCCCACCACCTCTGTCTCCTCCCTCTGAGCAAACAGAACAACTATATTTCCCAGGCTCCCTTGCACATAGAGCTATACTGTGCAGCTAGTTCTGGGCAATGGAATGTGGGTGGACTCTTGTGAGACTTCTAGGGCTGACAGTAAAACAAACCGTGTGTAGTGCCTTGAAGAGTGGCTCCCAAAAAGATATATCCAAGTCCCCAACCCCCAGAGCCTGTGAAGATGTCCTTATCTACGAAAAGGGGTCTTTGCAGATGTAATGAAGTCAAAGATCTTGAGATGAGATAATCTTGAGTCTAGGGTAGGCCCTAAATCAAATGACAGGTATCCTCGTAAGAGGAGAGAGAGAGAAAGAGAGAGAAAGAAGGAACACAGATACACAGTGAAGAGGTCCAAGTGTAGATAGAGGCGGAGATTGGAGTTATGTGTCTACAGACAAAGAAACTCAAGAATTGTCAGAAGCACAAGACGCTAGGAAAGAGGCATGGAATGGATTCTCCCTCAGTGTCTCCAGAAGGAACCAACCCTGCCAACATCTTGATCTTGAATTCTGGCCTCCAGGGCTGTGAGACAATAAATTTCTGCTGTTTTAAGCCCCCAGTTAGTGTCAAATTTTTATGGAAGCCCTAGGAAACTAAGACACCAGGTAAGCACTCAAGCTCTTTCTCTCACAAGCAAATGACCCAAAGAGAGCAGACTCAACCGAGAGATGGAGCCTGAATCCCTGAGTCACCACCTGGGTGGAGAGCTGCCTGGGAGAGCTGACAGTGCTCATCAGATTATACAGGAGTGAGAAACACGCTTCTTGTATACTGGACTGCTGAGATGTGGGGTTGTTTGTTACAGCAGCTAACATTAATTACCCTGAGCACTACAACTATTATGATGAACGGATCAAAAGTAGGAATCCAGGTGAGACAGAAAGGAAGAGCAACCCAAGAGCAGGAAAGTTGAACAGAAGAGGAGGCAAGCGGTTCCCCCTCCTCACCCTCAGTGGTATATCAAGTTCTGGGTCTTGGGGATTCCCTGGCGGTCACTGTCAAAAAAAAAAAAAAAAGTTCTGGGTCTTTCTCGTTCAGTTGCACTCAAAACTCTGCTGGTCCCACTTTATCCTCAAAATCTGCTGGAGCTATTTTTGGCTCAGAGACATAGTCAGACCCCTTATTACAGAACAGGGCTGTCAAGTCCAGGACCCCATGGAGAAACACTGATATGATGTCCTGGGGAGACCTCACATAGAGGAGGAGTGTGGTCTCAGGCCAGAGCCAACCCAGGAGTACACCCAGGACTGAGCTAACCCTGCTCAGGCATCCAGGTTAAAGCAAGATAAAGATGGTATAATCTGTCCGGAAGACAACTCAGTTTGTCAGATCGTCCATTAAGAAAACTGGGGAATCATAGCCTGGGGCTTAGAAACTGTAGGAAAAGAGGAGAGATGGGACTCAGGAAATTCTGAGGGGCCACAGTACAATCTGTGTCATCCCAAACGGAACTGATTTTAACTGGAATAGCTTATCATGGTCCTAGGACAGCATAGGTGCAGGGAGACAGGCTCTGTTCTGTGTAGCCAGGATGCCTAGATCTTGTGTCCATCAGAGAATTATTGTCACAAGCATCAAGGACCCTCCTGGAAAGCAGTAACCCTCTGGCAGAGAGCCCTGAGGGAACGACACTGGACCTAATGCAAGGGAGCGAGAATCATTTGGAGAGCAGCCTGGAGGGTAAGGGGGATGAAGGAGACTCCACAAAAAGCAAGGAAGTGAACATCTGGAAGGAGCAGGGAGAGTGGGCCCTGGGGAGCATCCCTGGGGGGAGGGATGGATGCACACATGCAGAGAGCATTACCCCTGTTCTTCCTGAGATGCAGAAGCCACATACCAGAGACCTGAGCGCCAAGTCATAACAAATCAGTGAAGAAGGCAGCGTCCCTGAAACGACCTGAAATTCCTGTTTTCTGACCTGAAAAAGCGGAGGAGCATTCACAGGAAATTCCCAAGGACAAGAGGGAGGGTTTCTTGGCTGAAGCTCCAGTGATGGAGCGGGTGAGACTGCTCCAGAAACATAAGTCAATTCTTCCCATTTTTTAATTCTTAAGAAGCTGATTTCTTCATAAAAGGAGGTTGTAAAAAATATAATATAAACAAAACATATCTTCCATATGGTCCAGAAGTCTTGGAACCTGGAGTTTTGACTAAAAATGCCCACACGTCTCTCTTGTCTCACAGTCTTGAGTTGGATTCCCCCAGAAGCAAACTTTAAGGCAAGGATTTGGATGAAGGTGGTTTGACAGGTTGGTTATCAGAGGGAGCGTGGGCAGGGAAGTGCTGACATGAGGCAGGAAGGGAGTAAAGCCAATAAAGAGCATGTGGTCGAGCAGGTCACTACGTGCTATTGGGGTTCACCTCCACCAGGATCTTAGAAGGCAGGATGATACAGCCTCAGAGTGACCCCACCTGAGGAGCAAGGGAGCCAGGATGGTTGTCCTCTAGCCCCCCATCGGGCATTGGCCAGGGACTGCCTTGAGTAGCAGTGATGCCCCATCACCACCGAGACCTGCATGCAGGCTGAGACAAGCCCCTGGGGAGTAGCAGAGGCTTGCAGGAGGCCATAAGCATTAACTGGAGTGACCAGGGCCAGGAGACATGGGAGACATGCAGACCATTTGTCTCACTGCATCAATCCCACCTCCCCAGACCAGACATACCAAGAGAAGTGGACAGACAGCAACTGTCCAGGGAACTTGGGCCATAGACAATGCCCATCTCCATAGTTAGGCCACCAAAGGTGACCCTTGTGTGGCAGAGAATGTACCATCCCTTTATATCCATCCTCCCAGGTGTCCGTTCCATGTCCCCTTCCTGGAACTGGAATGTGGACATCATGGTTATACCCACTTTACAGAGAGGGAAATTGAGGCAAGTGGAAGTTATGGTTCTTGCCCAGGACAACACTGGTGGAAGTAACTGAGTTGGAGCCAAAGTCTGGCTCTGCTGACCACAGGTGCAGGGCAGTCTGCTCCCCTGGGAGGGTAGGTTGAGAGGAGGAGCTTCATTCCACATGGAAGGAATGACAAAAAATATGCTAAGCAGGATCCTGGATTTGCAGTGTTCAGACACCTGCTGTCTTTGCAGCCACTACAGGCTTGGGGATTTGTTTGCTTTTTTATTTTTATTTTTTGGAAGGAAGTGTCCTAGAAATGTACATGTCTTGGTGGCCATCTGTCCTGATTCTATTGTATGTCTACGCAGTATCAGCTGGGCTGACTTAAAAAGTCCACCACATGACTGCCTTTCTAAGACCCTCTTAAGAAAGAAAAATGAAGCGTGAAGGCTGATTTTGAACTCTGACCAAATCAAGGTCTTGCTTGGCTGTTGACTGAATGAAAACACAGGGTTCCTTTATGTCTCTCAAATATGGACCTTCATGCCCTCAAATACAATAGGAGCTGATTTCTTCAGAGTACATGCAACTTGGATATATATTTATTCATTCACTCTCCCAGGACATATTTAGCAAGCAACTAACTTGCCATCAAATGGATGACCCTGACCTCACAGAGCTGAGCAGAGGATGTGACACTGATCAAAGAAGCACATAAATGCATGTGAAAGTGAAGCTGTAATAAGAGCCTTCAAGAACAGGACCTTATGTGTGGGGTGGGGGTGTGAGGGGAGGAGTTGCACCAGAAACAGTGGTGTGTTTCCTCCACCTCCTGAGCACACAGGTGGACGAATTTCCTGCTTCCCTAGGAAATAGGTGTAGCCACGTGCCTGCGCTCAGACCAGTGGAACTGCTTTGAGTCATTTCTGGGCCTGGCCCTTTACAAACCTTTGATGCCATCTTCCATGAGGAGGACAGCCATGGCTCAGAACACCTGCATCAGGCTCTGCACTGAGTAAGAAATAAGCTTCTGTCGGGTGTAGTCTCCTGAGCTCTTCCAGCAGTTAGTTTTATCTCAACTGCTCCAGAAGGTAACTTGTCAGCTCAGAACTAAAGCATGATAGGAGGTAACCAGATGCAAAGACTGAGGGGCAGACTGAAATGCCCTGACATGGGAGGAAGGCCAGCACATCTGAAAAACTGAAATATCCAGAAAGTGAAGGGAGCGGGCACGTCAAGGAGATTGGCTTTATCCTAAGAGCACAGTGAAGCTGGTGCAAGCTTTTAAGTGTGGGGGCAATAAAGCAAGGAAAAGGTGACACAATCAGATTCACATTCTTAAAAGAATACTCTGGCTGCTACAGGGGAATGTTCTAGAAAGAGAACAGTGGGTGCAAAGTAGAGGAATCAGAGGAACTGTGAAGTGATCCCGGTGTGAGTGGTGAGGCTCTCTCCCAGTTATCAGGTCAACCCAGACCTTTGGACCAGTGGATCATAGAGAGTGGGGCACAGGCTCTCCTGTCTCGAGCTAGATATGCTCCCTGTGTGTGGCTTCCACAGCACAGTGGATGGTTAGAGGACTAGGGCGCGGGTGGCCGTGGCAGTACCAGAGGGAAACATGTAGTCAGGGTGATGTTTCTGGCATCAGTAAGGTACACATGAGAACATGGCAGGGAAGACTTCTCCCAGTCTAACTGTGCTTTCACCTGCAACCAGGTGTCTCTGTGCAGGAATCCATCTCATAAGTCAATGACAGCCTGGCTTGGGACAAGACAGTCATCTCACTGGAACTCCTCAGTTCATTTCGCAGGTGGGCTAAGAAATGGTTCTTTAGTTGAGGGGCTGTAATAAAAATGCCTACCTGAAATCCAAAAAGCACTAACAGAGAAGCCCTTCTCCATCCACCAACCCTTTGTGAGCCATCACAACTCGTGTGATGGCATCTTTCTAAACTCTCAAGCAGCAGAGACCCTGCAACACTGGCACATAGAAATAACGAGAATGGTAGCTTCGGGGATTCAAAGTCTTCATATTCACATCTGCTTTACAGGGCAAGGAGCAGAGAGAGGGCTAGTTCAGTGTTGCACTTTTGACAATCCTCTGGCCATTTTATCCATAAACCCTGATGAGGCCCTATGCAAACCCATCATTATCCCTGCCCTGCAGACCCACCCCTGACTCCCAGGGAGGTCACATAAAACAAAGCAACAGTCACCAATATTCAATTAAGCATCTGTTAGCAAAAGAACAAACTATTTCCAAAAGGGCAACGTGGCACTGAGCAGAGTCCACTGTCACAGCCGTGAGGAAAACGTCAAAGCAGCAACTGAGAGGAAACCGTGGCAGTGAGAACACATCAGAGCCAGGTGGTTGATCAGTGAGGCTGTGGAGCAAGGCCAGTGTGTTATTCAGTCCAATCACATTACGGTAAAGGACTTCCGGGAGAACTGGTGAGCCCTGCCCCTGAGAAGGTGGATGTTGTGGACTGAATGTTTATGTCCCCCCAAAATTCATAGGATGAAACCCTAACTCCTAATGCAATCATGTTAGGAGATGGTACCTTTGGGAAGTAACAGGGTTTAGAACAGGTCATGAGGGTGGACCCCCATGATGGGATTGGTGCTCTTATAAGAGAAGAAGAGACACCAGAGCTCTCTCTCTCCACCATGTGAGGACATAGCAAGAAGGAGGCCGTCTGCTTAGAGACAGACGGGTGGTTGCCAAGGGGGTAGGGGGACGGATTGGGAGTGTGGGGTTAGCAGATGCACACTATTATATAGAGAATGGATCAACAACAAGGTCCTACTGTGTAGCACGGGGAACTATATTCAATATCCTGTGATAAACTGTAATGGAAAAGAATATGAAAAAGAATGTATATATATACACACATGTATGTATGTATGTATGTATGTATATGTATGTGTGTGTGTATATATATGTATGACTGACTCACTTTGCTGTACAATAGAAATTAACACATTGTAAATCAACTATACTTCAATAAAATAAATTTAAAAAGAAGAAGAAGGATGCCGTCTGCAAGCCAGGAAGGGAACCCTCACCAGGGAACCAAATCTGCTGGCACCTTGATCTTGGACTTCCAGCCTCCAGAACTGTGAGAAATAAATATTTATTGTTTAAGACCCCCAGTTTATGGTATTATGTTATAGCCACCCAAGCTAGGATATTGGACATTGCACAGTGACTGAGAAACCCCACCTGGATCATCCATGATTTGAATTGGAGTCAAGTGAAAACTCCTCAACATGCCATTAATATGAATCCTCACTTTAAACACAAATTCTAAATAAACTCTAATCGTAAACTCTTTCCCCCTATCTAATCTTCCCCTACAATTATACTAATACATCGAGGTTAAACTTCAGGGTATACAAAATGTGTGCATTCAAAGGTACAATAATAGGCTTGCAAGACTTGAGAAAAGACAACCCCATGAAGTTAAAATCAAACAACCCAAATAAATGACCTATGGAGATGCCTACCTCATGCATGAGATGGTCTCTCACTGTCACTTGAGATGGAAAAATCCCTATGCCTCCCTCAAAACACAAGGATGGAGTGTAAGGAAGACAAGAAAGAACAAAGAAAGGAGCTAAAAATAATAGAAAAGAAGAGAAAAAATATTGTTAATTACAGATCATAGATAAGACTGTCTGCTTGGAAATGTTCAAGAATCCACTGAAAAATGATCAGATATTATGTAGTTCAGTAAGATGAGTAGTTAATGAGTTAAATATACAGATATCAGTAGTTTTCCTAGAAAACAGCAAAACCAACTAGAGAACACTTTGGGGAAAGATTCTATTTAGAAGGACAAAAAAACTATGAAATCCCTAGAAATAGAACAAAAAGAAATCTGCAAGACCTATATGAAGAAAACTATAAAACTTGACTGAAAGTCATAAAATGCTCTAAGGACAATATTATAAAGACATCAATTCTTCCCTCACTGTACCCTAGTTTAGTTATAAATTCAGTGTAATTCTGCTTGTCCGTGTCATTTTATCTTTTTCCTGCATGTCTTGGATGTTCTATTCTTGGATGTCTGTGAGACCCGAATAATTCTTTCTTTTTTTAGTTCATGTGAGTGGGTTTCTGCTCATTTCAACCAAATGAGTCAACCTAGGCTGCCCTCCGTCTCTTGTGGGCCCATATATCTTGGGTCTTAGATCCTCTCATGCATCCCCCTGCATCTCTCTCCACATGAACTTTTGCAGCTTCTTGCAAAAAAAAGTTTGTTTTAAGATTTTTGGGCAGCTTTAACCTGCCACAATACCAGCTTCGGCCCCTACTCAATATCTCCTTCCCATTAACTGGCTCAGGTCCCATGACTATTGGTTCAAACTCACGAGGACAAGATTCTGATTGTCAGAGCCCACCTCTTGGGTCAGGTGCCCACCACCGACCCAGCTGGCTACAGCCAAGAGAAGCAGAGTCCCATGAATTGGGTTGACTCAAGAAAAAGGGTGCTGGTGATGGAGGTGATGACTGACTCTTTACCTCATGGTTTATCATTAATAATCTTCCATTTATCACACACCCACAATGAGATATTTTAAATCCCTAACGTTTTCCCATCTACCTTGCCAAGAAGATTTTATCACCACCTTGATGGTAAGGAAACCAGCTGCTCAAGGTAAACTTCTCTGCGGTCACTTGGCTGACCTGTATTTCAGAGATGAATCCAGTTCCAAGTCCCAAGTGCTGGGGTCCTGTCTCCTGGCCTGCCCAAGTTTGGGTAGCAGTACACACCCCCCAAGCTGGGGTGCGCTAATACATCGTATCTCTGGGTCTGCAAAGTTCAGCACCTCCTTCTCCTGGGCTTTGCCCTGACTCTCCTCCACCAGCCAGCCACCCAGGCTATTTAACTACAACTCCCACCATCTTTCAGATGGCTGCTGAGTGTGGCAATTCCTCAGGAAGACTTGAATGATTCTCCAAGCCTGGATGAGCTGTCTTCTCTCTGTTGCACTGCAGTATGAACCCCCCCATTTTACTGTCTATTTATCAGTGCCTCTTCCCCACCAGCCTGCCAGCACCATGACAGCACCAAGTACATACATGTAGTAGGAGTTCAATAAACATGCATGAAACGAAACTGACACCATGTGCAGCCCAGCTCGGGTGCAGCCTGGAGAGGAAAGTTCCATCCTCTTCTCTGCAATGGACACTGCAGCCCACGGGAGCAGAAAGGCCCTCCAAAGGCGGGAGTCATGAGCCACTGCTCTTTCCTCTGGCTCCACGAATCCATAGACCCAACACACCCAATTCCATGCAGAGGGAGGCACATTTGGAGTCCCCCCCCCCCCGCATTGTTGTTGGCTGGAGTTTTAGACTCTCATGAATCCACCTGGGAAGTAAAAAATTAAATTCATCCCTGTGGTTCACAAAAAGTCAGATACACCCTTGTCCTGTGATTGGAATGAAGGTGTATCAGAATCACTGAGGGGTCTTTCCAAACATCACAGCCCTCACCCCACTCCCCTCCTTTTGCTCCCATGGGGATTTGTCAGGGAGGGAGGGAGAGCTTCCTGTCCCTTAGAATATTGGGGAAGAACCCCTCCCTAGGCTTCCCTGCTTTGCACGAAAAGTCCCCTCTTGGGGGAGCTTCCTCACTATAAAACCAGATTTGCTTCCAGATATGTTGAACTGTGCTGGCCATCAGGTCCAGACACATCCAGCAAGGGGATATCCCACTTCCTTTATCTGAAATATTCAGAGAATGAGGGAGCAATGGGGTTGTTGTGAGGATGGGATGTAGAGGGAATTCATCAGAATTACTTAAGCACTTGTTTTGTTCCCAACTTTCTTTACATTGGTGTTCCAGGGAACTCCAAAGAAGACCACGTCATATTCATACCCCTGCTGTCTAGTGAAGCTTTCTATGGAGAGTTCCCTCAACCCACTGTCCTCTTTGCAGTGGGGACCACAGGCCATCAGGAGTCCCAAGGAGCCCTGGCTGGTTGCCAGTGCTGCAGTGATCCTAACTAGTGCTCCTCTAATTGGAAACACATCAGAGGAGCCCGAGTCTGCCCTGTCCCTAGCAGCCCCAGAGAACTGTCCAGTAAAAGGAATGAAGACGAAATGCAGCTTCCACATCAGGCTCTCATGCGGCAAAGCTCAAACCAACAGACAGTCTCGGGAGCGGGGGCCTCCTGCCACCTGGGGCCCCAAGGCAGGCGCTCACCCCGCCCCCTGGCTCTTGACTCGAAGGAGTATTCTCTGCATGTGACAGCCCTCTCCTCCCTGCCTACCCTTTGGGGTGTGGGAAGCAATTTACCTACGAGGTTTGCAGGGGAAGAGATGGGATGGGAGAGAACTTGCAGCTTTTCCAAATTGCAGGATGTGCTAAATAATCCTAACCGGTGGCAACTCACTCCCTGAGGGGTGTCAGGCGCTGCGGAGGTGGGGGGGGAATGGGAGGGCAGACCAGAGAGCCACCTGGCCCTGGAGCACCCCAGGTATGGAGAGCTGCAGGTGAGCGGCAGACCGGCCCTCAATAGTGGGGGCATCCCCTGCGGAGCTCCGAAATGCGCCTGCTGTGTAAACCTGGGTGACTGCCCCTAAACAGATGCATCGCCCTCCCTCTTCTTGTTCTCCTGGATGAGTCTTAATTCCCCAGAGAACATTCTGACTCTCTAGCACCCCAGGACCCAGGGCTCTAATCCCATCATAAGAAGAAAATTCATTGCCATCACCAGTCAGAGGTTAGAACTCTCCAAATGAGACAGGCACAGCTGAGAACGCATCTCCCATTCTCAGCAGGAAAGCTCCTCACAGAAGGCACCCACCGTGTTTCAGCTCCAACTATTAGAGGGAGAAGAAAATAGACATCTAGCCTTACTTCTAGCAACTGTAACTTCCCAAGTTAATATAAAGGGAGAAGTGGAGGCAGACACTTGAATCATGCATCTCAACTCCATTTTATTACAACATCAAGGAAAATAATCAGTTGCAAGAGGAATGATACTGGAGATAAACAGATAGTAAGCCGCTCACAATTGCATAGTCTATGCCTTCCTACAAGGGTATAAATATCACGGGTCTCTGTACATGCATTGCGGGACTGCGGTGCACGTGGGTATCATGTGCAGATGATTTCCCTCGAGGGTGTTGTTCTTTTCATTTCTTGACAGGATGGTTGAAGGTGGTGTCTTCTGACAGACTAGGAAAGGACTCTCCCGCTAGGACTGGGACCCAGCCTTTTTCTTCTGGAATTTTCTGAACTGAGACTGAATGGCCACTGCTGCGCGTTCTGTCTCTGGCGCATCCATGTCGATGTCGAACTCCTCTTGAACCTTCTTCTGCCCATCTGGAGCAAGAAAAACACAAACATAAGGCAATCACTGAGCTGCAGGCAGGAAGGCGGACAGCAGCTCTGGATCAACAAAGCCTCCGGGGCACCACATGGTACCACCCTCAGCACAAGACCTAGTTTGCGAAATACAAGCCCGTGGAGTGCGTCCTGAACCTCCTCCGAGCTCAGAAGCAGCATCTTCTGGCTGCCTGGCCTCTACCTCTGCCAGGGAGGGACGATGAAACTCAAAGAAACAGTCGCAACAGCGTAGATATTTTCTGTGCATGATTTTCTGTTCTTATGGCCCCATTTAACATTAGGGTTCACAGATACACACTACTATGTATAAAACAGATAAACAACAAGGACCTACTGTATAGCACAGGGAACTATAGTCAATATCTTGTAAAAACCTGAAATGAAAAAGAATCTGAAAAAGAATATATATATATATATATATATATATATATATATATATATATATATATATATATATGTTTAACTGAATCTCTTTGCTGTATACTTGAAACGAACACAACACTGTAAATTAACTATACTTCAATTAAAATTTCTTTTTAAATTTTAACAATGATGTGACTTTCCTCTGGTTTCTCATGTAGATACAATTTAAATAGTGCTCCAGATATGGACCCAGTGATACAACCACTGGAGCTAAGAAGGTCGCTGAGTTTCTGTGCACCCACCCTTCTATTACCAATGAGATTTACTTATTGAATTAGGGCTTCTGTTTTTATCATTGTCACAGATGGATGACACCATTCGACCTTCACAATCAAGCTGGACTTTCACAAGTCTTACATTTTGTTCCAACAAGGTAGGCTTCACATTTTTTTGCTAAGGCAGAGGATTGAACTCATTCACGGTTAAGATCATTGAAAATAGGATATAAACCAAAGCAAAGTGATCACCTGTGCTGACTGTCCCTTTGTTCTGTGACCTTTCCAGCTAAATGCTGAAAACAAACAAATAAATAAAATCCCCTAATCACTCCTTCGGTCTAGTGAAAGTTAATCATTAGAATCATTAAAGGCATTATTTATTTTGCTTTTTTTTTGGACCAGGGATTAAACCCATGATCCCTGCAGTGGAAGCTCAGAGTCTTAACCACTGGACTGCCAGGCAAGTCCCAAAGGCATTATTTTTTAATACAGACACAAGGACCCACCCCAGACTCAGGGCTGCCTCTTTGTATGGCCACAGCAGAAGAGCTCCTGAGAACAAGACCAAGTTAGATATAAATCAGCGTCCCTGGAGGTAGGGCCGGACAGCCCTACTTTTTAAAAAAAGCCTCTCTGGTGATTCCAAGATGCAGGCAGAGTTGAGATCTAGCTACGTGGCTTCAGATGAAGTAACAAACAAGGTCCTGAGGTTAATTCCAGGAAGAACTGGGGGCAGAACCCACCTCTTGGCACCTGGACGGAGAGCAGCCCTGTCACCCTGGGGTCACACCTGGAGCAGAGGGTCCGGACAGTGTGAAGAGCACCTCTAGCTTGGGGATGGGAAAATCGGGGGTGTTTGAGGCAGGAGAGGAAGCCCAGCCAGGGAGCAGGGACGAGCCTCTATTCCTTGACTTTTTCACCAGGCAGCCTGAGTTCATCACTTAACCTAAATGTGGTGCATCTCTTCAATGCCTGTCTTAGTGCCCTTGGATGATAGTATTCAGGCAGCACCCCCAGCTGGGAATATGTGCGAGACAGGTTCCTTCCCTCCTGTTTACTCTGTCCTGTCCTCTCTCACACAGTCTCTCTCTCTTTCTCTCTCTCTCTCTCATAAATAGCTAGCTAGATAGCTAGGTAGTTAGAAAAGATAGATAGATGACAGACAGACAGATAGATAGATAGAATGATAGAATAAGTAGATAGATGAGAGAGAGAGAGAGAGAGAGAGATGCATCTGGTTGCATGACATTTCCTTTGTAGGTCCTTGAGCAGGCTCCTCTCAATTTTCCCAGAGACTAAGCAGGTTCTGCCTGGAGCCCTCCAATCCCACCTCCATCTGGGAGGAGAGGATGCTGGCTTTGTAAGCCTTTCCAGACTGATCGGTCCATGACCTAAATCAGCAGAATTGCTTTCCTGTATCCCAGATTGACTGCTGAGGCCCCTAAATGCAGAGATTTTGAGTGCACCGATGTCCAGGGACTATTTGTGGCAATCTTTTTAAACCCATGAGAACCCAGATGATATGGAGAATAGTGAGATTGTCTCTTACTGCATCGGGTAGCCATCCACATTTTAATCCACACTGCAGGACCCTTTCTTCAGAGACTCTCTAAGGGCAGGACTATTAGGAGGGATAGGAGTTTCCTGAACCTCAAGTTCATCCTTTAAAAATGTTTCACTAATGTTATCACATGAGCCCGGGACTAAAGTGCAAATATCTAGCCAACCTGAAATGTGATGGCTCCAGCTCACCTGCCCACAGCAGGGAGGAGAAGCAGCAGCTTCTGTACCAAGATTGTCATAAGATGGTTTGGAGACCCAAGTCCCTGTCCTCCAGGAGGAACCCTTGCATCTACTGTACCGTGATTGCAAAGGGGGAAAATGAGCTCTGACTCAACAGAAGATGGGAGATTTCTTTTTCAGATTTAAAATGTTGCTGCAGCCTGAAGCTTTTGAATAGCCTGGTTTATCTTTTCCCTTTTACAATAACAGAAGAAAACAACAATATTATCTTTTGACACATGATGAATGAAGATGTGGAAAATTATGTATATTTAGGGAATGTATAATGAGACAGTAAGGGCGGGTCATAAAAATGAATTTCACAATTATATCTTCAACTAATATCTTCAGCCAAAGGTGATTTATCGATTTCTCCCTCGTTTGAAAAGTATTCCAGTGTTTAAAAAAGAAACCATTAATATTTCAGGAATCGTTACTCTCTCTACTTTGTAGAGTCAAGCATTTCTTGGGGAAGGTCTGCCATGGTTACTCCTCTGCTGAGCTGTCCAGGGATGTGCAAAGCAGGAGGGAGACCCAGACTGTGGTGGAGAGGGGACAGCTAATTAGAATCAGTGGCACAGTGTTCAATGCAAATGATGTGAGGACCTGGAGATGGGTCCATGTGGTCCTGGGAGCTAGAAAAGCAGAGCTCTGAGCACTCCAGACTCTGAGGGATGGAAGGGATGATGGAGGAGAGCATCTGAGGGACCACTGCCAGTGCCCAGAGCCCCTGGCCCTGCAGAAATCTCAGTCATCAAGCTGCCTGCCAAGGCTCTTCTCCCATGTCTTGGGTGATGGTGACCACGGAGGGTGCAGGGTGGCCATATGAAAGCCTCCCTTCCCCGTCACTCCAGGGCAGAGGAGAGATGCCTACCGCCAGCAGCAGCTGAAACCCAAAGGTAGGACCTCAGCCATGCTCACTGGGGACAGGAAGTGCCCCAGGAGGGTGTGCTCCCTCCAGGGCCCACCCCATCCCCTCCCCCCCCGTATTGTGTCTCTTCTTGGGGCGATCACTACCTTATTCTACTTCCTGCTCTCCCCCCCTGGTTTGTGGTCCATCATCCCACTACAGCATGAGCTCCGTAAGGGCGGGGACATCACCTGTCTTGTTCCAGTGGCTCAGCCAGGGCTCGGCACATAGTAGGTGTTCCATGAGTAACCGATGATTGCAAGTGAGTCCATTAATCAATAAGCCAGGCGGCTGTCCAGTGAAGGCCTTTCCTGGAAGACCACACCAAGTCACTCACCCTGGGTGGGAACCGTTTCATTTCCACGTGGCAGGGGGTCCTCAGCCCCTCTTCCACCACCTGGCCTCTCGAGGAGGAGGCTGGGAGGTGCCACGGCAAAGCCTCCGTGGGGCACTGCCCTCAGGTGACATGGTGAAGAAGAGGTGAGGTTCCTCTCTCGGATGGGAAACGTGGCCACTTGGAATGACGTCAGGAAGCGTTGTCTAAAGGGTTATAGGGGATGGTCAGGGCCCTGGTGGGAGAAGTGGGGCCCAGGCGTGCAGAGGTGGGCATCTTCTGACACTCCCACTGATGGTGGATTCTCATGCCAGGGAGCTCCGGGAGGGCTAAGCCCCTCCATGTCCAGAGCAGTGCCTGCCCCCAGCACCATGTCAGAGAATAAACAAAAGGCAGGCCTCACGTCAGGCAGACAGAGCCCTCCAGCCCCCTGGTGGATGGAGCTGACTCCTTTCCAACCCTTGGACCCTCCCAGCCCAGATGAGGCCACTAGCAGAAACAGGACTGTGGGTCAAGGCGAGGTGGGTTGGGGGTGCCTCTGCCTGCTCTGGGGCTCTCAGGAAGGTTCCTAGCTTCTCTGAGTCTCAGTTTGCTCATCTCAAAAATGGAGAAGTAAAAATATTTTTTTAGAAGCCTGCTCCGGGAGTTCCCTGGTGGCCTAGTGGTTAGGATTCTGGGCTTCCACTGCCGTGGCCCAGGGTCAGTCCCTGGTCTGGGAGCTGAGATCCCACAAGCCGCACAGCACAGCCAAAAGAATTTTTAAAAAAACTTTTTAAAAGCCTGCTGCAACTAGTCACCAGTGTCATGTGCAAATCCAGGCTATGGTGTAAATTGCACACAGGCCCAGTTGTGACGGGCAGGTCTTGCTACGTCAGAGACGGATGTGGACAGTCACGTGGTTCTCCAGCCTGGCCAGGGCCCTGCATCTGCTCAGTAGTGAGACTTATGGATGCTTGGGCCCCAACGCGAAGGGGAAGGGATGCTTTCCAGCAGGGCTGGCCATGCAACAGCCAAACACAGCCAGGCAGGGGCGTCAAGGCATCAGGCCCCTCAGTTGGCCTGTGGCATTTGCTGGGCTTGAGTTTGTTGGGATGGTCCCTGCTCAGCAGCACAAAGCACAGAGACTCCGCCACCTAAAGAGGACTCCCAGGTCCTGTGAATAGACACCTGGGAGAGTGCAGAAGAAGGGTGGTGCCAGTCCCCGCCGCTGGGAGGCCCTGAGGGCACCGGGCTCTGCACAGCTTCTCCATCAGCAGGGACAGTTGACCTTGGTGAGCTGTGCAGGGGACCTGAGCCGTCTTCATTTCCAGATCTCCCTGCAGCCACCCCGCTTGTCCTCTGCTGCCGCTCACATCTGCACTGGGTGGGCTGCACCTGACGTTTTTATTCAGGGTCCCGATGCCTGACGTGGACAAAACACATCCCACTTGGTTCCTGGCGGTGGCTTTTGAGCCTGAGCGGGCAATATTTCACCAGAGCACCTTGTAAACTGCCAGGGGCTGAACAGTCCTTATCACCTGTATCTGTCTGGGATCCTGGAATTTGATCATTTCTGTATGTCCCTCCACGAAGGAGTTCTAAAGCTTAAGGAGAATGGTCAAGAGATTATTTATTCCAATCCACTGGTGTGATACAAAAAGATAGCAATTGCCAACTCCCCTGGAGAATGAGAGGAAAACCCACTTCCTGACCGTAGAGCTCAGAAAGTGTGAGTAGGACCCCAACTGCCATGTTCCGTGGACCAGGGCCCCCCACAGACCTTCAGACTTCACCCAAACACTGCCAGGCCCATTGCCTGGAGCATCTGGTCTCAGAGACATGAGGCCGTCTGACGAGGTGAGGATGAAAACCTATCAGGCGGGACAGCCGACTGTTTCCACCACAGTATCTGTCTACCTATCCATTATCCATCTCTCCGTGTCCCCATCCATCTTCTCTCTCAGAACAAAAGGCACAGCTGCAAAAGCGTCCCAAGCAATTAGACTTTCCTCCCTGGGAAGACACTTCATCAAACAACCAAGGCACAACAGAGAGCACTGCCGATGGCCCCAGCCTGATGAAGAAATGGTGCTCCCTGGGGCTTGGGATATCTCAGGATTCAGTGCCGCCATGACCTCCCCACCAGGAAGAAACCCAGTCCTATTCAGATTTATACTTTGCATGGCTCTAGGTATTTCTTACCCCATTTTCCTGAAATATTGCCTTTTTCTTGCAGAAACTGAGACAGGGAATGGCCCTGCTGTTTTTCATTTTATTTATCATAAGAGAAATGTTGAGGTAGTCCTTCTTAAAGATGTCATTATGTTAAGAACCAGTTTTCCCTGAGCATTAAATGGATCTTCCTACCTAGACGTAAGTGGATTTTCTTTTACAGATCATTTGATGGCAAATAGAAAATCGAGAATCATAAACATAAAAGGAAGGAACTGCTACCAGGTAAAGACAATCCCAAATGGATATGACAAGTCTATGATATTGTCATGAAAATCCATCCAATGCGAGAACGGTCTGATAGACTAAAATCCTCTTTGCATGATAAACACAGATTATGAACTGATAAACACAGATCAGCCCTAAAGCCCATCAAAATTTCTTACTGAGCAGCTGTATTAACCAGTAGGGCTGCCATTATGAAATGCCACAGACTGGGTGCCTTAGACAACAGATTTTTTTTTTTTACACAGTTCTGGAGCCTGGAAGCCCGAGACCAAGGTGTCAGATGCTGTGGTTTCTCCTGAGGCCTCCCTCCTTGGCTTGTAGGTGGCTGCCTTCTTGCCGGGTTCTCACATGGTCTGGGGTCTCTTCCTCTTCTTATAAGGACACCAGTCAGATTGGATTAGGACCCACCCTGATGACCTCATTTTAACTGAATCACCTCTTCAAAGGCACTATATCCAAACACAATCACATTCTGAGGGACAATGGCAGTTGGGGGGCGGCAGGGCGTCAGGGCTTCAGCATAGGAATTTGCGGGGAGACACAATTCAGACCTAATCTAACTTTGGGGCTCTCTAGGTTTTAAAAGTAACTTTGCATTCTGTGCCTTGTCTGCCTTTTGCAAACGTTTATGAGAGCTGCAGGGGATATCCACCATCCCCATTTTACAAAGGCTCAGAGACCATAAGGTGCCTCACCCAAGAGCACTCAGTGAGTGCTGGCCATGAGCTGATTCAGAATCCAGGTCTTGGTTTTATTCCCCAGTATGTTGTTACTTTCAGGGCCTTAGACAGAGGCCAAGATGACAACCTTCTGTATGGACCAGTTAATGTTGCTTAGGGGGAAGAAGAAATCTTAAATAGTCCAAGTCTAAACACATGGTACCGCCTACCAGTTTGGAAAATCTGCCTGTTTACTAGGTGATCCAGGAGAATTTATACCAAATTCTGTCATTCGGCAAATGACCTGGAAGGCCTCGTACAGGCCCATCACTGTTCTAGGGCCTGTGAGAAAACAGAGCACAAGCACAAAACCCTGCTCTCCTGGGAAAAGAGAAAATAAAAAGGTAACTTCACAGATAAGTATTAGAATTTCAGAAATTTCAAAACTAAAGCAGGGTGCTGAGTGGGAGAGCGAGTGTGCATGCTTTAAGGTGGCCAGGTAAGGTCTCTGGGAAGGGGGCAGAGTGGAGGGAGGAGGCCCGAACCCAAAGCGAACCTCACACCCACCTGCCCAGATTGGGAGGGGGGGCAGGGGCCCTTCACCAATGAGAAAACACTTTTTGAAAAATTATTCTTCACTTGTTGAAAAAGTATTCTTCATCCATGCAGTTACCATCAAAGTGGCAGACTTCAAATAATTAGCATAAATTCTTTAGAAATTAACAGACATGTAGTCATCCAGGGTATAACAGAGCTACTCATGGATCCTGCAACAGCTCAGGATATGATTTTAAAAGTTGGAAATTCAGCATCATTCCAAAATATATCATATTAACCACCACGCTTGATCAAAGGAACTCTCATATTTGTTTACAATGATGCAAAGTCATTGCCTAAAGATACTGGCAGTAATTCGTGAACACAGGGGCTTGTGCGTGTGTGTGTGCGCACACACACACACACACACACACACAGGTAAAGGCTTTCGTTTGCACATTTATAACCCTCCATATTTTAGGATTTATTTTCTAGAAACATATTACCTCCTAAGGCCTAATCCTGTAGATCAGAAATTTGCACATAAGCAGTAAATTGGGATATAATTGTCCTGAGTAGGAGTTTGCCTTGATTAGGAGGCAAAGCATAGAGCGTACTATAAAAGGACCTAAATTTTAGCACGCCATCAAGAAATAACAGTCATTTAACTTAGTATGCCCTGAAAATGGGGTATTTTAATACCAAATTTCCTAGAATGTTCTACCTTCTTCCAGAGTATAATGTTAACTTGGAAAGAATTAACATCTGTCACTTGGGTTGCCCTTGATACATATAAGCTAACAGACACATTGTGCTTGGGCTGCTGGGGACTCTGAGAGCTGGCCACTGACCCTCTCCAGACCAGGGCTACCACCGAGTGGCCCAAGGACAGCCAGCATGGCTTCCTTCATAAGGATCCAAACCCAGCCCTCCAGGCAGGAAAAGTAAAGGGACAAATAAGAAAAGCAAGAATTGGAATGTTTATCCTTTGAGCCTTAAATTGGATCAAAATACATCCAGAGAACAAGGCAGCTAGTGTTAGGGAAAAGGTCAATTCCTCCTGAGAAAATAATAATAATAAAAATAAATTAGTATACCTAGTTCATCATGATATTGACACAGAGCAGCCATTTCATGAAACGCCAATAAAAACAAAGACAACACATTCTTTAAAAAGCTGGAAATGAACAGGAAGAGGCCACAGCATCCTCAGCCAGTTGTTCCTGAGTTAAAACAGTGCCTCCCTTGCTGGGCGGGAGCGTGGAATCCCAGCAAGCCAGCTCCGAGCTCCGAGCTCTGGGCGATTTCTCGCTCCTGCCCGCTGGCTCAGGATTTATTGAATGGAGGCTGCTAGTGCGGAGAATTGCAATTTTCCAGTTCTCTGCTAAGCGGCAGAGATTAATGAGCAGGGTCAGGCATTAGCGGCAGCAGGCAAGGGGGTGGCTTTCCACAACTGCCGTGTTCTCTCTCGCATCAAATGAAAACACATTTCCCATTTCTCCTAACTTTGCATTTACCAAGTTAGCGCCCTTTTGGTACTTACAGCTTTTTCCAAGAGAGAGAAATTCTCTTTTGTTCAAAAATAGAGGCATTCTGAAACCCGCAGCCTCCACTGTTCACATCAGGTTTTGGTAATATAAAGCCTCTCTCTCTCATAATCCCATTTCTCTGGCCCCTACCTGGATGCACCTTGCTCAGATGACTACCCAGCTGTGGCATTTAGGTAATCAAATAAGTGCACATCTGTGGGAATCAATGGAAAAGAATAAGCACTGGTGAGATCAAAAATTTCCCCAAACTCATTAAGTCTAGGAAGAGAACCAAAAACAGATATAAATATCATTGAAAAAAGTTTTTCTATTGGAAAGGCAAAATCAATTTCCTAGTTGTATTAGTCTGCTAGGGCTGCCTTAACAAACCACCACAGACTGTGCAGCTTACACAGCAGACATTTATTGGCTCCATTCCTGGAGGTTGGAAGTCCAAGGTCAAGGTGTGGGCAGGCTCGGTTCCTCTGAGGCCCCTCTCCCTGGCATGGAGACGGCCGTCTTCTCACTGTGTCTTCACACGCTCTTCCCTCTATGTGTACCTGTGTCCTGATTTCTTCTTATAATGACACCAGGCATCTTGGATTAAGGCCCACCCTAATGACCTCATTTTACCTTCATTACCTCTTTAAAGGCCATATTTCTAAATACAGCCACATTCTGAAGCACTAGGGGTTAGGGTTTCAACAGATGAATTTTAGGACATATAATTCAGCCCATGACACTAGCCAAAATGCCTACATTTTCTAGGAAATAAATAAAGGCCGATGAGGTATGATAAGAAACAGCTTTGCCAGAGAAGCCTCAAATTCAAGTTCGAACTGACTGAGTGTGGTGAGATTTGGCTTTCTGAGGTTCACATCCCCCCCTGTGTTTGAAATGGGGGTGATAATGAATCAAGGCTTGTTTCTGTCTCAAGACATTTACAAGAGAGTGTGCACTGGCTGCTTTGTAATGTGTAAACAGCAATGACAAATGCAGGGTTATCCCCTGGTGGTAATAGATGGGGGCCTACAGGCTGGGTTGCCTGGTACCCTCTCTTTCCACCTTCTCCCTCCACCACAGGTGTCCTGGGAGCAGAATTCTGCTGCCCAGGCGAAGAGTCAGCCCAATAGGTGCAGCGTGGCAGGATCTGAGAAGGCAGAAGTGAACCCAGCGGAGGCAACCAAACATAGGAAGAGCCCCCGTACGGCAGACACAGAGGCAGAGGCATCCACAGGCTTTTGCCAGGGCAGTCGGCAGACATCAAGTGCCAAGGGCCCAGTGCCCTTGTGCCAAGGGCCGGGCAGCAGCAGCAGTAGCTAGGGCTTCTGCTGGAAGAACTTGTTGTGCGGTTGCGTGTTTCCGTATGCATTGTTCCTGGCTGTGCACCGCCAGGGCCGGGTTCTCTGCCTCCCAGAAATTCTGCAAGGAACCGATGACCTGTAATGAACCCCTTTCGGCTGAATCCAGCAAGAGTGGATTCTGCTGTCTGTGCCACCATCTCCTTCCTACGGGCGCACCTAGCTTATGTGGGGCTGCGGGAGGAGAGGGGAGTTGTGTAAGGAAAGGGATGGCATCAGATAGCAGGCTTTCACTTTATTGGCCTAGAAAAGTCTTTAGTATGTGCTGGAGAATAACCTGAATGCAAGTAGGTAAATAAGAACCTGTCGGACACGAGGATAACACGTCAGATGTTTCTTTCCTCTTCGGAGTACGTGCTGGGAATCCCTTCCCAGGAATCAGCAGCTAACTTACTTAACAGCAGACCTCTCAGAAAAGCCACAGCTCTCCCTCCTTCACACTCTGAAGACTTCAAGCTGATTAGGGGTAAGGGGAATGTGGAGAACTTATGAGTCATCTAACATCTTAGACCTGCCCTCCATGCAAGCCAGCCAGGTCTGTAAGTGCTCGAGAAACTCCACTAGTAGAAATGTGTTGTGGCCGAGTTGATGTCTTGCCTCTAGTGACCCCCTTTTTCTTAGTTATAAAACCCCTGATTTGGTGCTGGGCACATGGTTACCCAGAATAAGCTTTTTATCCTCCTTACTGTTGGGTGACCTAGGTTCTGATCAATGCAATGTGAGTAGAAAGAAAGAAATCTCATTAAAAGAAAACTAACCCTTTGCCCTTTTTACTTATTCCTATCTGCTTCCTACTAGCTGGAATGCAGATGAAATGGCTGGTGTTCGGGCAACTATTTTGGACCATAAGCCTTATGCTGAGGATGGCAAAACAGTAATACAGATGATTGATGTTCCTTGAAATTATCCTGACTCCCCTCGACTACCTACCTCTAAATTCATTTTGTATGAGAGAGGAATAATCGTTTTTGTTTAAGCCATTGTTATCTTAGGGTTTCAGCTTCTTATAGATAAACCTCATCTACTTACACATATGTCATTATAAGGGTATAGTTCATTTAAAAGCATTTTGTTTCAAGCTGATAACAAATTCAAATACACATCCCTGTGCACAGTATGGCTTCATTGTCTTCACTTAACTACATGCTTGTTCTTCTGATATATACATCTATCCAATTTCTGATATGGCTGGCCATTTCTTTATAGCACTTAATACTTTAAAAACCTCAGGGGTTTTTTTTACAGAAATATTGCCTGCATATCCAGTAACCTTTGCCAACCATCACTCTCAGGTTTCCCTGCTTCATCTCTCCTTTTCTCCTCATGGGGCATCAGCTTCTCTCGCCATACCCTTCCTCTTCTAGCTTTTGAAAGTATGTACCTTTTCAAGGGCTTGAAAATTTAAGAAATGAACATGAGCTAGGTGGAGCTCCTAGGAAGGCATTTTCCCCAGCCAGGTTTTGGTCCACTCCTTCCATTCTGCTTCAGGTCCATTTTTTTCTCTTCCTTTCAGAGCTTTGAAATAATTGAAGGGTCTTCCTTTCATTTATGTTACCTGGTTTTACCACTTCAGAAGGGTGGAACCTTCTCAGACTCACTTTTGCCCCAGCGT
Source organism: Mesoplodon mirus (assembly GCF_964341445.2). Classification (NCBI taxonomy): domain Eukaryota; kingdom Metazoa; phylum Chordata; class Mammalia; order Artiodactyla; family Ziphiidae; genus Mesoplodon; species Mesoplodon mirus. The sequence continues at coordinate 141,844,141 of NC_138982.1, read as the reverse complement.
CTAAACTTCAAAATACCAGCTTTAAAGGATTAAACTCTGAAAATTTCACCAATATAGAGAATTTTCTAAAGATCTCAAGTTGGAAATAGAAAGAAAAGTCAGATGCAATCATAATCACAGGACATGTTCAAGTAGCTTGAAAGCAGCATTAATGCACCTAATTAATACTAAAAAACCTCACTTGACCCCATTGAATTTCTAACTCCCCTCACTCCATCACTCTAGAGAATTTGATTTAAAGGGGGAAGGTAGGTATCACCTCACACACGTCAGAATGGCTATCATCAAAAAATCCACAAACTATAAATGCTGGAGAGGATATGAAGAGAAGGAAACCCTTTTGCACTGTTGGTGGGAATGTAAATTGGTACAGCCACTATGGAAAACAGTATGGAGGTTCCTTAAGAAACTAAAAATGGAGCTACCATATGACCCTGCAATCCCACTTCTGGGCACATACCCAGAGAAAAACATGGTCCGAAAGGATACATGCACCCCAGTGTTCATTGCAGTGCTGTAAACAGTAGCCAAGACATGGAAGCAACCTAAATGTCCATCGACAGAAGAATGGATAAAGAAGATGTGGTACATATATACAATGGAATATTACTCAGCCATAAAAAAGAATGAAATACTGCCACCTGCAGCAACATGGATGGACCTAGAGATTGTCATACTGAGTGAAGTAAGTCAGACAGAGAAAAAGAAACATAGTATGATATCGCTTATATGGAGAATCTAAAAAAGAAAAATTGATACAAATGAATTTATTCACAAAACAGAAACAGACTCACGGACTTAGAGAAGGAACTTATGGCTACCAGGGGATAATGGTGGGGAGAAGGGATGGTTAAAGGAGTTTGGAATTGACGTACACACTGCTATATTTAAAATAGATAACCAACAAGGACCTACTGTAGAGCACAGGGAACTCTGCTCAGTAATCTGTAATAACCTAAATGAGAAAAGAATTTGAAAAAAAGAATAGATACATGGGTATGTATAACTGAATCACTTTGCTGTAGACCTGAAACTAACACAACATTGTTAATCAACTATAGTCCAATATAAAATAAAAAGTGAAAAAAAAAAAAAAAAAAAGGTTGGGGGAAGGTAGGTGCTAAGCGGATGGAATGCATTCCAGAACTCCGAGCCGGAGGAGAAAAGCTGATGAGGACAAAGGCCAGACAAGCCTTAGGGTTCTCGTGAAATTAGCCAAGCTTTGTGAATGACGTGGAAAGCAAACAGCATTGTGGGTTGGAAAATCATCACATGGACATCAGAGAGGGACCAAAGCTGTTTTCAGACTCGGGACCGGGGTCCTCTTTTCCTCCCCTTTGCTCTCTGCAGCAGGCACTGACAGATTAGAGAGGTCTTTCTCCAGCAGCTTCACAGGTACTTCTGCATCCTTCCTGGAACCCCCCCGCCAGCAGCTGAGCAAGGTGGTGCGCTCTCTCCCCTGACACATACCGCTCCAGCTCTTCAGACCTGCGCCTTTAATCCAGGCGGACAGGTGTTTTCCTTGGCAGATTTTCAGGGATTACAAGATATCTTAGACGCACAAGACTACTGGGCAGTTGTGTCCATTGTGTATATAGAATTTGACTTTGGGAGCAAAGCTTTGAAAGCAGGTCTGTGAAGCATAGCCAGAGCTCGGTACCTACCAGGTCCAGCTGCAGCCAGACCGATAAATCCCCATTACAGCTCAACATCTTAAAACCGAGGCTGCCATCAGCATTGATTTCCCCATCTGGTGATGCACCTTGTGCTTCACAAATGTCCTAGGACAGGGACGGGCTCTTCATCGAGGTGTGAGGCTCTGTTCACAAATGTGTCTTTACATGTCAACAGAGATGCACATTCAGCTCCAGGAACTGCCGGCCCGTGGATTTAGACTCAACACATTCTGGTCTCTTGATCCCACAGTGTCAGTCTTCCTTCCACACCCCATTTTGTAGGTTTCAGGCAAAAACACATCACTTCTGTTTGCTTTTTTTAAGTGACACTATCTTAAGAGCCCATGAGCAAGTGCTTGCTGATTTGTTGGAAAGAGATTTTTAGACGTGAGTCATTTTAAGCTTTGGGCTTTGTTATTCTACTTACCAGGAAGATGGGTTCACATATTTGTAAAAAGAGAATAAAATCAAACACCTGAGGAAGAATAAAGTAATGTGATTTCTGGGCGAGGTAGCTCAATCACACAGAGCGTCTCAGATTCGGGAGGACTAGCTCACAGTAGAGTTTGGGTTTTAGTTTTAAGCATTATTTAATAATAATATTCTGACGAGTCATCCCAAGAAGAAATGAATAAGAAGTGCTTTCCCAGGTAAGTGGAAATGTGCTAAAGCTCCAGAGTCCTCTCTACTGGTTCAGGTGAAGAACACCTGGGAAGAATCCAGATGTGGGCTGTGCTTGGTCCCACGAGCCCTGCTTAACCAGGGCTTTATGTGACCCTGTGACAGGAAAGCAAGGCCTTGAACTTTGTACAGAGACCATCTGGCCCCTCCCCCCATCCAGAAGTCCTTACAGACCAAAAATAAAGCAAAATATTTTTCTTACAAGAATTCCAAAAAGAAAACAATTTCCAGTGTCAGGCAACGTAATCAAAAAGTATTTAATTTTGAAATAAATTTTTAATAACACTTAATTTTTCAAAGGACCAGCATGAAAAGATTGTCCCTTGAAGCATTCTAATTATCAACAGAGGTAGTAGAAACATTACTGTCTAGATTAAAAATGGAAGCAGTGATAAAATATCCATTTTTGGTGGCAACAGCTCAAGGGAGCATTAAGTAGAGGCTGATGACAAGAAACTGATGAGAGAAACCAATTTAGATAGAACGCTGGAGGAGAAAAAGTCTAACATTAGTCTGTTCGAGAACAAAGTGCTCCCAGAGCCATAGCATCTGACCTTTCACTAAAGTCATTTTAAGCTGAACTGAAAAACTACACAGCAGGGACTTCTATTTTGCCAGCTGTGAATGGCCAGGGCAACCTAGCAGGCTGCTTCCAGCCCAGATATGTAATTGGCAAGATTTTTGTTTTGTTTTGTTCACCTTTGAGGTGTGTGAACAGAAAAAGACTGAACATCTTATCTGCAGCTTGCTCACAACATCTTCAAAGACCCTACGCTCGCCTTCCCTACGCTCATCTAGCTCATGATTTCAAAATTAGAGTGCCGCTCCTCCACGCCTTGCTGTCATTTAAGATGTCAATGGGCTGGATTGATAGAAAATGCAAGTGAGACATTTTCCAGAAGTAGCTGCAACTCAATATTCAATTGCCATTGAATTGGGGCTGGGGAGGGTATCCTTCTGACAACCACACATACCGTTCCAATGATGCAAGGCACCTGGTGGCATTGCCTGGGCCCACAAGGGAAATGGTTATATAGTTTAAAAAGAAAATCGGAATACCTTCTGGCTGCAAAATCACAGTAACAATTTAATTTTAGGGGTTAAGGGAGCACGGACAGCAGCCTCTTTATGTGCACAGGTGTGCCCATTTTCGCCCTAGGAGGCCACCCATCTCTTTGTGCCCCTTTCATGCATGGACTCTTGTTGTCTATGCCTGTCCTCACCTGGAGGCTGGTCCCCAGCTGGGCAGCCTTGTTGTCAACCTGAATGAACACCACAGAAACAAGCCATATTTGGAAATGCAGTTTGTCCAGATAAAAGGCCGTATTTTTCCATTTTCACCCATTTTTTTGAAATAGTTAAGGTTAGTGATCACATGTTCACAGCCAGTGACAATCCGATTCAGATTCTGTCCACTGGACTTTCTTTCCCCTCTACTGCTTCCACCAAGAAATAGCATCTCATTTCTTCTTTGGACTCACTGGCAACTTTCCCTCGATGGGTACAGAAAAGAGAAAGTAGCCAAAATCAGAAAGTAGCCAAATTAGACAAGAGTCCAAAGCGAACATCGTCCCACAAAGAGGACATGGGAACCAAAAGAGTGAAATGATTTACTGTGAGTGAGCCAGCAGCAAATGGCCAAACCATAGGATGGCAGGGACCAGAAACTTTGGGGATTCACCCTTCCCCCACCCCCTTCACAAGAAAACTGAGACTCAGAAGGGGTTTTCAGGCCAGACCATGCAGCCGAGCAGGCTCAGAAGCTCTGCAATCAGGGGAATGGCTAAAAAGTAAACAACCTTAAAAGCAATCGACTGAAATGGGAAAAGCCCTGCAGAGGAGGCAGGTGTGGTGTCAGCTCTTCCATGGATAGACCCAGCAAAAATTTGATGTTAAACATTTCTCTATTCCTTTTGAAATTCCTAGGAAACAATTACTGAGCACGACTACCTGGGAGGAACATTTAGAGCACTTTTGGCGGCCAGAAAATGCACTGTCATCTACAACAGGCATCGCCATGGGCTGTGTCTGATGACCCAGCCCATCTTTAAAGCTCACTATAAAAACAAGATCTTTATGGGCTGGTGGGAATTTGAATTTTGGTGAGGGCACATCAATTCAAACTGCCAAGAGGTTCTGGTTTGCCTTGAAACTCTGAAACCCCAAAGCCTAAGAAAGGCCAGAGATGAGAAGCCTCATCTCACTGCGATGAGCACAATTCATGATCACTGTGCTGTGGGAAATGGGCCCTGCCATGTAGGATGCTTCGCTCTGTGAGCTGATTGTGATTGGACGAGTCTAAAGGGAGAGTGACTTCTCTCGCATCAGCACCAAAGCCACGAAAGCATCGCTCTGACATCCGAGGAGATTTTACTTTCTAAATGAATGCCAGAGTGCTGTTCAATTTTTCAATTATCTTCAGGGTCTGGGACGGGGGAAGGGTAGAGAGAAAAGAATGTGCTTTGGAAAGACTGAAGAAGCCACTTGCCAAGCACAAAAATAGCAGGAAGCTTTCATTTCGCATAATCATAAGTTCCTGGAAGGAGTGTTCTCATAAATACTTTGAGGAAGCCCATCTCGTCATCTGCCCATTTCCCATCCTTCCCCTGCGGCCCCCCAGGTCTGGTTCTGTCGAATCCATACATATTTCAGCTGATCATTGGTCGACTCAATTCCAGATCCCAACAGGAAGAAGGAAAGTGGAAGCTGGAACAGGATAGCTGTAGCAAGAACCCAAAAGCATCCCAGAGGGTTGATAAGAAGCATCTATTCTTTAGTTCGCTTTTTGAGAGAAAGGGGGTAATCTTCAAGAAAAATATAATTTTTTAATGTCTTATTAAATTAAATCTAGTAGTATGCAAATAACTGGCCTTCTCACTCAAAAGTGGCAATTTCTGTAAATAATAATAATAAATATTCCTTCACCTTAATGCTGGAAAAAGTGAAGTCTATAAATAATTATCTTTTAAATTCAATGATCCCACAGTATTGGTTAATCTTCTTCCCTCTTGAAGTTTCAAAGTCTGGCTTATATCAAAGGGGCTCAAATCCTCATTTCTTTGGGAAATATCTTCACCGTGGTGCCCGAAAGAACAATCTCCCTGGTTGTGTGGGGCAGGGGAGGGATGAAGATTTGGGTTCTGGTTTGGACTTAATTAAAAGAAAGAGATGGTCATTTCTCATATTCTTTTAAGCCGCTGATCTCACAGTCACAAGTTTGAAGTTCAATTCAATGTTCTGGGACCCAGGAATCCAAGAGGGACCAAAATGAAAGCAAATCTGCTCTTTGAAGCCTCCCCAGGACAGTGAAGGCAAAGTTTAGCATCTCTAATCTGCAACACTGGCTGGGAGAGCATGGTGCTGTCCATCCCAGATCAATACTCCTGCCCCAGGCCAGATGGCAGTTTGTCCAGGTCTCCCGGGGGACACCTGGAGTCCCGGCAGCCCCCCTTCTCCCATCTTTCTGGTGGCCAGGGCAGCTGGCTGAGTTATCCACAGACACAGTAGATCCCACACGCACACTGAAAGCAGTTTTTCTGGAAAGTGGTGTGGCTTCCAGCCCCAGTTCACTGGAGGGGGCCTGGCCATGCCCCATCCCTGTTTGGGCCCTGGTGGCCCCAAACCCCAGGAGGCTGTAAGCTGCTGTCCTCTCCCTACTGCCCCAATAACCCTGACTCCAGGGGGGAAGCAGGCCTGCTCTGCTCCCCACCCCCTTTCCTGGCTGGCCTGTCTCCATCAGGGTTTCTCTTGAGACTGGACTGAGATGCATCCAGCCTCACCCCCGTCCTGGCTGCATTCCCAGTAAGCACCCCCCATCTCTGGCCACCTCCCTTGACCCTTGAATGACACCCGAGTTGAGCTGGGAGGCTAAAACTGACTGCGTGAACACACACTAACCTTTACAGGGACAGCCTAATTGCTCTAAGAATGTCAACTATGTCATCTTTCCCAAAAGGTCTGACAGTTTTCCTTCTTTTAAAATTATTAAGCCAACCAACACCACCACAGTTAAAATAAAAGGATGATATTGATGGACTGCTTTTTTTTTCTTTCCTTTTTTTTTTTTTTCCTGAAACCAATCCAGAATTTGGGTACAAAAAATCACTCCTGCTCTGTCTTTGTAAAGCTGCAATCACTTACGGTATAACAGGCTACATTTTTAATTAGGGAAGACTGAGAGGGGCACGGGGGACCTGGCCCACAGCCCAGTTGGAGAAGAGGGCGAGGGTAAGATGCAAGGCAATCCTCACCTCTCGCCCCTCCTGATTCACCCTCCATCCTTTCCCTAACCATTGCGCTGTGGCTTTGGTTGGATTCATCCCAAGGGTGGTCCTAGAGGCCATCAGAAGACAGAGAGAATGAGATCTGGGTATTTATTCCCTTGCCTCCTTCCCTGCTAGGGTTGTCAGATACAATACAGACTGTTCAGTTCAATTTGAATTTCAGATAAACAACAACAAAAAAAGTTTAGTGTAAGTATGCTCCAAATATTCCATGGGATACACTTATACTTTTTTTTTTTTTTTTTTTTTTTGCTTATCTGACATTGAAATTTAACTGGGCATTCTATATTTTTATCTGCTGAATCTGGCAACCCTAGAAGTTTGCAAAATTGCCCGAGGCTTAGCTATGTCCTTCAGAAGACCACAGTCCCTGTCAGGCTGCTTCTGCACACAGCACCCTCTCTGGATTCTGTTGCCTCCCTGCAGGCCCTGCGGTTTCTAGTCTGAGGTGCTACGCTGTTCTTTGTGGGTTTCCCTAAACCCTGCACGCACCTTTGCACATGGTCCCTTGGTAGTTAACTCTCCTCGAATTACTCACATGGAAGGTGCCCTCTAGTTCCTCCCAGGACCATGACTGATACTTTCGTTACTAAAGACATCCAACCTCACTCTCCCAGAGTTGCTTTTCTAAAGTATCGCATCCCCAGCTCTGAGTACCATCTCCAACATATATTAGGTGCTTAGCAAATATTTCCTGAATAAATGGATGAATGAATGAATGAGCAAAACCAAGCTAGAGTCCAGAGTGTTTTGCAGCATCCCTTTTCTGGTTATTAAGGACCCAAAGCTCTGCATCCTGAAGGGATGCTATACTAACCAGCAAAGAAAATGATCCAGGATATACTTGAAGGAGGGCGGAGTAAGTGAAGGAGAAGCAACCAATGGGTTAGCAAAGATGTGCGGGTTACGTGTGTCCCAGTTAACTATTCCTGGGGAATGAATCACTCCAAATTAGCAGCTTAGGCACAAGACCTGAGTATTCTTTCCCCCCAGTTCTGTGGGTTGGCAAGCTCAGCTGAGCTCCTCTTGGACGGAGACTCCCACACAGTTGCAGCCAGAAGGCCCTGGGGCTGGGGTCACCCGAGGACCTTCACCCACACATCTGCCAGCCGGGTGGGGAGAGCTGACACAGCCACTGGCTGGGTGGACATCTCTCCAAATGGCTGACCCACGAGCTAGCTGGGCTTCCTCACAGCATGATGGTTTTAGGTAGCAGGACTTCTTAAGTGGCAACTGGCTTCTCCCACAGCAAACATTCCCAGAGAGAAAAAGCAGAAGCTGCCAGTTTCCTGAGGTCCCAGCTTGGAAACTCGCAGGCCTCCCCTCTGCTGTGTGCTATTGGCCTGAGGAGTCCCAGCTGCCCCAAAGCAAGAGGAGGGGATTTAGAACTCCCCCTCCACCAGCCGAAGGCTCTGTAGCCATCTCTAATCCTCTTCAAAGTTAGAACCCAAACCAGAAATCATACAGAGTCACAACCAATATACAAAGTGATCCAGGAATATTCGCCAAGGTCATTAAAAGGTAAGGAAACATAAAGAGAAGGGAAGTTTTACACCCCTGACTTGGAAAATTAATTAGATGCAAATCAGTTTTCAAACCAAAAAGTTCCCATTATCTATCTGCTGTGCTTAAACCAGGGTAGCAATTTAGAAAGTGCTGGGAAAAAACGTATTGTGAAATGAATGATACATACTGAATTGTTTGTAAAAAGGAGTTTGTATGTGGCACCCCTCAGGCCGGCTGCACGGCAGGCAACATGTGCAGGGACCCTCACTCAGAAGAGCCAGGGCTTGACTGAATGATCTGCTTAATAATTTTTTTTTTTTTTTTTTTTTTTGCAGTACGCGGGCCTCTCACTGTTGTGGCCTCTCCCGTTGCAGAGTACAGGCTCCGGACGCGCAGGCTCAGCGGCCATGGCTCACGGGCCCAGCCGCTCCGTGGCATGTGGGATCTTCCCGGACCAGGGCACGAACCCATGTCCCCTGCATCGGCAGGCGGACTCTCAACCACTTCCCACCAGGGAAGCCCTGCTTAATAATTTTTAAGAAGGAGCCCATGCTTTCAATATTCCCTGGACCCTACAACTGACAGCAGCCAGCCCTGTCCTTTGCAGAGAGCCAAAGATGTAAAGAGGCAGCAATCAGACAACAGCTGAGGATGAGCTTATAGGGGTTTGTCTTCTAGAGCCTGTGGCTGGGTGACGCCACGCCAACCTCGAGACAAACTCCACTGTGTGGTGATCCACAGCCTTTGTTCTCCTGTCTCCCCCCAAAGTGGGAGGCACCTGCCCTCTGTGAGGCCAAGCCACATTGATGCAGCTGGTCTGCTAGACTAGCTTTTAGCACAGGGCCAGCTAAACCCACTATCACATTTTGAAATCACTCTTAAAAAGAGGATTCCAGATAAAGAAGGTGTGAGATACACACACACACACACACACACACACACACACACACACACACACACACCTGGAATACTATTCAGCCATAAAAAAGAATGAAATTTTGCCATCTGCAGCAACAGGGATGGACTTGGAGGGCATTATGCTGAGTGAAATGAGTCAGACAAATAAATACTCTATGATACCACTTATACATGGAATCTATAAAATACAACAAACTAGCGAATGTAACAATAAAGAAGTCACAGATATAGAGAACACACTAGTGGTAACCAGTGGGGAGAGGAAGTGGGGAGGGGTAATATAGGGATAGGGGAGTAAGAGGTTCAAACTACTAGGTGTAAAAAAAGCTACAAGGGTATACGGTACAACATGGGGAATACAGCCAATATTTTCTAATAACTATAAATGGAGTATAATCTTTAAAAATGTCCATTGCTATTGTACACCTATAACTTATATAATATTGTAGAGTAGTTATACTTCAATTTAAAATTTTTTTAAAAGAGGACTCAGAGCCAGTCTGTTCTCAGCTTGCCAAAGTTAGTGAAAAGTGGTCACTTCCTGAGCACGAGGGGCCCACTTAGGAGAGAATAAAAAATTGTACTTGGAGTGAAATAGCAGCATTTCTTTACTGAGTCGTCTGCATTCAGAGCCAAATCGTGGCAATTAATTAGGATTGATTGGAAACTCCAACTCGTTACTGATTAAGAATGTTGGACAAAACCAATCAATCATGTTGCATGGATTTTACAGAAACACACAACAGTCCCCCGGTGCTCACACCACAGTGACATTCTAGAATCGCCGGCAGAGAACTTTCTGGTGAGACCCAGGGAGACTTCTGCCCTCGGGTCTGAGTGAGTTCTGTGGTTGCTCTAAGGATGCTAGGAGATGATCACAGAGACACAGAGATTTCCTTTTCCTGCATAACTCAGATAAGACAGCAGGTCTAGCCTAAGAGGAGGTCCAGTCTCTGAAGACAATTCAGCTCACTCTGTTGCTCAAAAGGATTTCTACATGCCTTTGTAATCACAGATACACCCACTGATAGGAACCCTACAAATTTCAACCATCTTAGCTCAGGCTGAAATGTAGCTCAGGCTGAAATTCTAGCTGTTTTTCTCTTCTGAAAAGCTGTTTGCTGTGCAAACTAATTCTATAAATAAAATTATGAATGTATCACCTACTTAAAAGAGCAAAACATATTCAAGCACTTGAGACGTATTATGTCCATACAAATAATTGATAAGCAGAATAGGAAATATTTCTATCTCCTGATTGGGGCAAAGGATAGACAGATCATCATTTTCCTGGTACAAGCTACTTCATAGGCTTAAAAAGATCTTGAGTGGCAATTCTTTTAGCATAATTTATAACTGCATTATTTTTGCTAAAGCATATGGACCTTCTCCATATGATACAAAATTCTATCCTCAGTTGGTCTAAAGCTGTCTAACATATAATCTCAAAAAGACAGGAAGAGAGACGGGAAGGGAAGAGGAAATAAAGATAAGCCTACAAATTAGAATATTGCTTCAGTTTTTTTTAGTTTTGAAAATTAGCAGGGCTGTCCCTGTAATTAGTCTGTGATCACACCTCTTTGCCAGAGAACAGTTAACTAAACTGATGAAATGACGGTGCTGATGAGACTATGGTTTCCAGCCTGGCCAAGGTGTAAGTCTGTTAACTTTCTTCAGTTCTATGGGCTCAGACCACAGCCCACCCCAGTGGCCAGTTTACATCCAAGACTCCCTGTCAAGGAGAACTCAGGAGAGAGTGAACTTGGGGACAAGCTGGCGTGTTTAGATGGCAGGCCAGATGACCTGCTGTCTTTCCTGTGATTTATGTGACCTTGGGGCCTATCACCTGACTTCTCAAGTAACTTGGCCTGACATCACCTCCCCTACCCACCTCCCAAGTTGGCCACGGAATCGGTTGTGTGTGAGAGCATTTTAAACTATGCAAATGCCTACAGACGTAGAGAATTATAACCAAGAGCAGGTAAAAAGCTCCACATCTATTAACAATACTTCAAGCATGTTTACTCCAAAGACAATGAATTAGAAGCATCGTATTTATCCAAGGTATTACTAGCGCATTGACGTTATTATAACGCTCAGCCTGAAGGGGGGAAATCACCCTTGTAACTAAGATTTGCAGTAATAAATTCCCTGTCAGCACTAATCCCTAAAATAACCTTCACAAAGAATCGATTCACTTGTTGACCGATATTACCCATTGACCAGGTGTGTGTGGACACCCTGATTAAAAGCCAGGCTTCATAAGCAATTCCAATTTCATTCCTTCCCCATCTGGATCAATATGAGAAGCAAACATGTGTATCCATGTCTTCCTTCCGGAACAGAGCTTCTTTAGAGAGTTCAGCGCCAATAGCCCAAAGGGCTCGTCCTGCTAATAGTATTTGGAAGCCGTGCTCGTATTTCATCCATTCTTATTTTGAATTCTTTTTTCTGGTTACTTCAAATGCAGAAAAAGAAGGGGAGAAAGGGCCAAGCGACCCCCGACAGAGACCAGAGTCGTTTGATTTTTTACCTTGAAAGCTCTGTGTGACTTGGGGTTCAGGGCAGCACGCACAATACATCAGTCCAGGTGAATTTGAGACTTCATGCAGGTTTTAGCTCTCTAACGGGAAACCGATTTAGAGCTTCTTGGCCTGGGAATCGTTGCACACCTTAGTGATTGATTACTTTAGGGGGGTGCTTTTCCCACAGCCAGATGCAGTCTCTGAAAGTTTAACCTGCACATTTCTGAGACCCGTGGCAGCTCAACATTCGAGGTTATCATTTTCCCCGTTTGAAGGGGCTTAGAGGCTCAGCGCGGTAAGTTTCCACCTAAACTCATATTGAGATTCATGCAGAATTGGCATATTACATCCTCAGGGTGGAGGAGAGCTTCACAGGCCCCCTGGCTTCCAGACCCCTGCACACAGCAGCCTGCAGAACCGACACACATCCAAATTCTCTCCAGCCAGCCTCAGACTCTGATTTATCCCATCTGGTATTTGAAGCAGAACAGAGTCATGTGTCCACCGCAGGCAGTTACAGGAGATGATCCCTCCATGGCCTTTCTGGAAATTGCATTTCCCCCCTTGCCTTCCATCCTAACCTCCCTGGGCCCAGGAACCAGACCAGCCCGGCAGCACCTCCTGCCAGAACTGACCTTCTCTCTTGGATGTGGTAGTAAACACACAGTAAGTCCCCTTCTATTCCTGGCCCCAAAGTGGTCCCTTTCTACTCCAAGCTGATCTTCCATCCTTGCACACAGACCTTGCCCCACACACTTCCACAAACCAAGGAAAGGTGATAGACTAAATGTACCCCAGACAATCTGCCCAAATCGATGCATAGGCATAGAAAGGTCATCAAGAATACCACAGGAAAAAATGGGGTGTCTTTTGGGTGCTCTGGAGCCAAGGGGGAAAGAGGGTGGGCGGTGTGTAAAGTGCTTTGGGAATAAATATTTGAATTTTATTTCTTATTTGAAAAATCAGGCTCAGATAAATGCTAATATATCTATTTGCCTATGAATGCAGGTCCTTCTTAATCCATTTCTCTCTCTACCTACTTGATAGCAGAAAAACAAAATTACTGTGTGTGTGTGTGTGTGTGTGTGTGTTCCCTCAAATACAAAGGTGAGATAAGCTTAAATGTCTATGATTTTTAGTTTTATTCAAAACAAGGAGAGGAGAGTACCCAGTACAACAACATTTGATCTTATTCATTGTTAGTCATTGTATAATCATATCAAAACAAACTAAATCTTAGGTGCTCCTAACATAATCCCACACCTACTAGAAATTTCTCAAGCCATGACCTCTTTTCCAAAGAAGAAGCACCTATTCAAGCAGTGCTGAGTTTTTGCTTGGCTACTCACATCTCAAAGAAACTACAATGGCGGGCTTCCCTGGTGGCGCAGTGGTTGAGAGTCCGCCTGCCAATGCAGGGGACACGGGTTCATGCCCCGGTCCGGGAAGATCCCACATGCTGCGCAGCAGCTGGGCCTGTGAGCCATGGCCACTGAGCCTGCGCATCTGGAGCCTGTGCTCCGCAACGGGGAGAGGCCACAACAGTGAGAGGCCCACGTACCACAAAAAAAAAAAAAAAAAAGAGAGAGAAACTACAATGGCGGTGAGCCCCGCGGTATTTCAGAATGATACCTTCCTTCTGGGCATTTACCTACAGCCTGGATTGGGGGGGATGGGATTCTCTTATCAAACTCAGGTATGTCCACATGCCTCTCCCCTCCAAAGACAGACTTTTTTTTTTTTTTTTTTTTGACCTTGGTAGCTTTTTTTTTTTTTTATAACAAATTTAATCAGTTATACATATACATATGTTTCCATATCCCCTCCCTTTTGCGTCTCCCTCCCACCCTCCCTATCCCACCCCTCCAGGCGGTCACAAAGTACCGAGCTGACCTCCCTGTGCTATGCAGCTGCTTCCCACTAGCTATCTACCTCACGTTTGGTAGTGTATATATGTCCATGCCGCTCTTTCACTTTGTCACAGCTTACCCTTCCCCCTCCCCATATCCTCAAGTCCATTCTCTAGTAGGTCTCTGTCTTTATTCCTGTCTTACCCCTATGTTCTTCATGACATTTTTTTTTTCTTAAATTCCATATATATGTGTTAGCATACAGTATTTGTCTTTCTCTTTCTGACTTACTTCACTCTGTATGACAGACTCTAGGTCTATCCACCTCATTACAAATAGCTCAATTTCATTTCTTTTTATGGCTGAGTAATATTCCATTGTATATATGTGCCACATCTTCTTTATCCATTCATCCGATGATGGACACTTAGGTTGTTTCCATCTCCGGGCTATTGTAAATAGGGCTGCTATGAACATTTTGGTACATGTCTCTTTTTGAATTATGGTTTTCTCAGGGTATATGCCCAGTAGTGGGATTGCTGGGTCATATGGTAGTTCTATTTGTAGTTTTTTAAGGAACCTCCATACCGTTCTCCATAGCGGCTGTACCAATTCACATTCCCACCAGCAGTGCAAGAGTGTTCCCTTTTTTCCACACCCTCTCCAGCATTTATTGTTTCTAGATTTTTTGATGATGGCCATTCTGACTGGTGTGAGATGATATCTCATTGTAGTTTTGATTTGCATTTCTCTAATGAGTAAAGATGTTGAGCATCCTTTCATGTGTTTGTTGGCAGTCTGTATATCTTCTGTGGAGAAATGTCTATTTAGGTCTTCTGCCCATTTTTGGATTGGGTTGTTTGTTTTTTTGTTATTGAGCTGCTTATAAATTTTGGAGATTAATCCTTTGTCAGTTGCTTCATTTGCAAATATTTTCTCCCATTCTGAGGGTTGTCTTTTGGTCTTGTTTATGGTTTCCTTTGCTGTGCAAAAGCTTTTAAGTTTCATTAGGTCCCATGTGTTTATTTTTGTCTTTATTTCCATTTCTCTAGGAGGTGGGTCAAAAAGGATCTTGCTGTGATTTATGTCATAGAGTGTTCTGCCTATGTGTTCCTCTAAGAGTTTGATAGTGTCTGGCCTTACATTTAGGTCTTTAATCCATTTTGAGCTTATTTTTGTGTATGGTGTTAGGGAGTGATCTAATCTCATACTTTTACATGTCCCTATCCAGTTTTCCCAGCACCACTTATTGAAGAGACTGTCCTTTCTCCACTGTACATTCCTGCCTCCTTTATCAAAGATAAGGTGACCATATGTCCGTGGGTTTAACTCTGGGCTTTCTATCCTGTTCCATTGATCTATCTTTCTGTTTTTGTGCCAGTACCATACTGTCTTGATTACTGTAGCTTTGTAGTATAGTCTGAAGTCAGGGAGCCTGATTCCTCCAGCTCCGTTTTTCGTTCTCAAGATTGCTTTGGCTATTCGGGGTCTTTTGTGTTTCCATACAAATTGTGAAATTTTTTGTTCTAGTTCTGTGAAAAATGCCAGTGGTAGTTTGATAGGGATTGCATTGAACCTGTAGATTGCTTTGGGTAGTAGAGTCATTTTCACAATGTTGATTCTTCCAATCCAAGAACATGGTACATCTCTCCATCTATTTGTATCATCTTTAATTTCTTTCATCAGTGTCTTATAATTTTCTGCATACAGGTCTTTTGTCTCCTTAGGTAGGTTTATTCCTAGATATTTTATTCTTTTTGTTGCAATGGTAAATGGGAGTGTTTCCTTGATTTCACTTTCAGATTTTTCATCATCAGTATATAGGAATGCCAGAGATTTCTGTGCATTAATTTTGTATCCTGCTACTTTACCAAATTCATTGATTAACTCTAGTAGTTTTCTGGTAGCATCTTTAGGATTCTCTATGTATAGTATCATGTCATCTGCAAACAGTGACAGCTTTACTTCTTCTTTTCCAATTTGGATTCCTTTTATTTCCTTTTCTTCTCTGATTGCTGTGGCTAAAACTTCCAAAACTAGGTTGAATAAGAGTGGTGAAAGTGGGCAACCTTGTCTAGTTCCTGATCTTAGTGGAAATGGTTTCAGTTTTTCACCATTGAGGACGATGCTGGCTGTGGGTTTGTCATATATGGCCTGTATTATGTTGAGGAAAGTTCCCTCTATGCCTACTTTCTGCAGGGTTTTTATCATAAATGGGTGTTGAATTTTGTCGAAAGCTTTCTCTGCATCTATTGAGATGATCATATGGTTTTTCTCCTTCAATTTGTTAATATGGTGTATCACGTTGATTGATTTCTGTATGTTGAAGAATCCTTGCATTCCTGGAATAAACGCCACTTGATCATGGTGTATGATCCTTTTAATGTGCTGTTGGATTCTGTTTGCTAGTATTTTGTTGAGGATTTTTGCATCTATGTTCATCAGTGATATTGGCCTGTAGTTTTCTTTCTTTGTGACATCCTTGTCTGGTTTTGGTATCAAGGTGATGGTGGCCTCGTAGAATGAGTTTGGGAGTGTTCCTCCCTCTGCTATATTTTGGAAGAGTTTCAGAAGGATAGGTGTTAGCTCTTCTCTAAATGCTTGATAGAATTCGCCTGTGAAGCCATCTGGTCCTGGGCTTTTGTTTGTTGGAAGATTTTTTATCACAGTTTCAATTTCAGTGCTTGTGATTGGTCTGTTCATATTTTCTATTTCTTCCTGATTCAGTCTTGGCAGGTTGTGCATTTCTAAGAATTTGTCCATTTCTTCCAGGTTGTCCATTTTATGGGCATAGAGTTGCTTATAGTAATCTCTCATGATCTTTTGTATTTCTGTAGTGTCAGTTGTTACTTCTCCTTTTTCATTTCTAATTCTATTGAGTTGAGTCTTCTCCCTTTTTTTCTTGATGAGTCTGGCTAATGGTTTATCAATTTTGTTTATCTTCTCAAAGAACCAGCTTTTAGTTTTATTGATCTTTGCTATCGTTTCCTTCATTTCTTTTTCATTTATTTCTGATCTGATCTTTATGATTTCTTTCCTTCTGCTAACTTTGGGATGTTTTTGTTCTTCTTTCTCTAATTGCTTTAGGTGCAAGGTTAGGTTGTTTATTCGAGATGTTTCCTGTTTCTTAAGGTGGGATTGTATTGCTATAAACTTCCCTCTTAGAACTGCTTTTGCTGCATCCCATAGGTTTTGGGTCTTCGTGTCTCCATTGTCATTTGTTTCTAGGTATTTTTTAATTTCCTCTTTGATTTCTTCAGTGATCACTTCGTTATTAAGTAGTGTATTGTTTAGCCTCCATGTGTTTGTATTTTTTACAGCTCTTTTCCTGTAATTGATATCTAGTCTCATAGCATTGTGGTCGGAAAAGATGCTTGATACAATTTCAATTTTCTTAAATTTACCAAAGCTTGATTTGTGACCCAAGATATGATCTATCCTGGAGAATGTTCCATGAGCACTTGAGAAAAATGTGTATTCTGTTGTTTTTGGATGGAATGTCCTATAAATATCAATTAAGTCCATCTTGTTTAATGTATCATTTAAAGCTTGTGTTTCCTTATTTATTTTCATTTTGGATGATCTGTCCATTGGTGAAAGTGGGGTGTTAAAGTCCCCTACTATGATTGTGTTACTGTCGATTTCCCCTTTTATGGCTGTTAGTATTTGCCTTATGTATTGAGGTGCTCCTATGTTTGGTGCATAAATATTTACAATTGTTATATCTTCTTCTTGGATCGATCCCTTGATCATTATGTAGTGTCCTTCTTTGTCTCTTCTAGTAGTCCTTATTTTAAAGTCTATTTTGTCTGATATGAGAATTGCTACTCCAGCTTTCTTTTGGTTTCCATTTGCATGGAATATCTTTTTCCATCCCCTTACTTTCAGTCTGTATGTGTCTCTAGGTCTGAAGTGGGTCTCTTGTAGACAGCATATAGATGGGTCTTGTTTTTGTATCCATTCAGCCACTCTGTGTCTTTTGGTGGGAGCATTTAGTCCATTTACATTTAAGGTAATTATCAATATGTATGTTCCTATTCCCATTTTCTTAATTGTTTTGGGTTCATTATTGTAGGTCTTTTCCTTCTGTTGTGTTTCTTGCCTAGAGAAGTTCCTTTAGCATTTGTTGTAAAGCTGCTTTGGTGGTGCTGAACTCTCTCAGCTTTTGCTTGTCTGTAAACGTTTTAATTTCTCCATCAAATCTGAATGAGATCCTTGCTGGGTAGAGTAATCTTGGTTGCAGGTTTTTCTCCTTCATCACTTTAAGTATGTCCTGCCACTCCCTTCTGGCTTGTAGAGTTTCTGCTGAGAGATCAGCTGTTATCCTGATGGGGATTCCCTTGTGTGTTATTTGTTGTTTTTGCCTTGCTGCTTTTAATATGATTTCTTTGTGTTTAATTTTTGACAGTTTGATTAATATGTGTCTTGGCGTATTTCTCCTTGGATTTATTCTGTATGGGACTCTCTGTGCCTCCTGGACTTGATTAACTATTTCCTTTCCCATATTAGGGAAGTTTTCAACTATAATCTCTTCAAATAGTTTCTCAGTCCCTTTCTTTTTCTCTTCTTCTTCTGGAACCCCTATAATTCGAATGTTGGTGCGTTTAATGTTGTCCCAGAGGTCTCTGAGACTGTCCTCTGTTCTTTTCATTCTTTTTTCTTTATTTTGCTCTGCAGCAGTTATTTCCACTATTTTATCTTCCACCTCACTTATCCGTTCTTCTGCCTCAGTTATTCTGCTATTGATCCCATCTAGAGTATTTTTTATTTCATGTATTGTGTTTTTAATCGATGCTTGATTCATCTTTAGTTCTTCTAGGTCCTTGTTAACTGTTTCTTGCATTTTGTCTATTCTATTTCCAAGATTTTGGATCTGGGAAATAGAATCTTGGATCATCTTTACCATCATTATTCTGAATTCTTTTTCAGGTAGACTGCCTATTACCTCTTCATTTGTTAGGTCGGGTGGGTTTTTATCTTGCTCCTTCTCCTGCTGTGTGTTTTTCTGTCTTCTCATTTTGCTTATGTTACTGTGTTTGGGGTCTCCTTTTTGCAGGCTGCAGGTTCGTAGTTCCTGTTGTTTTTGGTGTCTGTCCCCAGTGGCTAAGGTTGGTTTAGTGGGTTGTGTAGGCTTCCTGGTGGAGGGGACTAGTACCTGTGTTCTGGTGGATGAGGCTGGATCTTGTCTTTCTGGTGGGCAGGTCCACGTCTGGTGGTGTGTTTTGGGGTGTCTGTGGACTTTTTATGATTTTAGGCCACCTCTCTGCTAATGGGTGGCGTTGTGTTCCTGTCTTGCTAGTTGTTTGGCTCAGGGTGTCCAGCACTGTAGCCTGCTGGTCGTTGAGTGAAGCTGGGTGCTGGTGTTGAGATGGAGATCTCTGGAAGATTTTCGCCGTTTGATATTATGTGGAGCTGGGAGGTCTCTTGTGGACCAGTGTCCTGAAGTTGGCTCTCCCACCTCAGAGGCACAGCACTGACTCCGGGCTCCTCAATTTGGGATGATGTGTTGTCTATTCATGTATTCCACAGATGCAGGATACATCAAGTTGATTGTGGAGCTTTAATCCGCTGCTTCTGAGGCTGCTGGGAGAGGTTTCCCTTTCTCTTCTTTGTTCTCACAGCTCCTGGGTCTCAGCTTTGGATTTGGCCCCGCCTCTGCGTGTAGGTAGCCGGAGTGCGTCTGCTCTTCGCTCAGATAGGACAGGGTTAAAGGAGCAGCTTCTTCGGGGACTCTGGCTCACTCAGGCCGGGAGGGAGGGAGGGGCACGGAGTGCGGGGCGAGCCTGCAGCGGCAGAGGTCGGCGTGACGTTGCACCAGCCCGAGGCGCGCCGTGCGTTCTCCGAGGGAAGCCGCCCCTGGATCCCGGGACCCCGGCAGTGGCGGGCTGCACAGGCTCCCGGAAGGGCGGTGTGGGCAGTGACCTGCGCTCGCACACAGGCTTCTTGGCAGCGGCAGCAGCAGCCCCAGCGTCCCACGCCCGTCACTGGGCTCCGCGCTTTCAGTCGCGACTCGCGCCCGTCTGTGGAGCCCCTTTAAGCAGCGCTCTTAATCCCCTCTCCTCGTGCACCAGGAAACCAAGAGGGAAGAAAAAGTCTCTTGCCTCTTCGGCAGCTCCAGAGTTTTCACGGACTCCCTCCCGGCTAGCTGTGGCACATTAGCCCCCTTCAGGCTGAGTTCTCGCCGCCAGCCCCAGTCCTCTCCCTGCGCTCTGACCGAAGCCCGAGCCTCAGCTTCCAGCGCTGCGCGCCCCGGCGGGCGAGCAGACAAGCCTCTCGGGCTGGTGAGTGCCGCTCGGCACCGATCCTCTGTGTGCGGATCTCTCCGCTTTGCCCTACCCAGGTATGTGGGGAGTTTCTTGCCTTTTGGGAGGTCTGGGGTCTTCTGCTAGCGTTCAGTAGGTGTTCTGTAGGAGTTGTTCCACGTGTAGCTGTATTTCTGGTGTATCCGTGGGGAGGAAGGTGATCTCCGCGTCTTACTCTTCCACCATCTTCCCTTGGTAGCTTTTAACGGAGGGCCAAAGACAGACTTTTGGAAACAAATAGATCACAGTTCACTAAGTCAAAAGAAATCCATTCCAGTTTTAGAAATTCAATTTAGCTTCGGTAAGCCTCCAAGCTCTGAAAGTAAGCTCCATCAGAAGTTTATTACTTATAATCTTTCCTTCGGATTGGAAGTCTCCCAGCAGCCGCTCTACTTCCAGTATTTTCCTATTTTTGTAGTTCAATAAAGGAATTTAACTCTTAGAGTCTCTCTGAAAGATGACTATCAAGATATAAATCAAGAGACCCAGTGAAATTATGGTCTTACAAAAAAATCTTTTGATTGTGTCCAAACTGGTGACTACTGGTGAATAATCTAGATTCAGATGGTAGTGTCTGTATTTATAAACATGTTTGAATTTAATGTAGCAGATGAACTGTAACTGGAGGTCTGAACTGTTGTTTCACTCAAGTAGGGCATTATATCTAGAAAGAAATTAAGTCCTTAGCCTAAACTACTCAAATCATAAGGGTAGTTTGTTCATATAGGAATGAAAATCTCTGAACCAACAAGATCCTAATGAATTGTTTTTAATTAAAACATAATACAACTCTAATATGTCTGAGGAAAAAAATGTCTTCACGCTGCAGATGAGATGAGGAACAGCTAGATTTGCTGGGTTGTGTATCCAGAAGTTGGTGTCTTGGAGAATAAGGACAATTTCAGGGTTGTTCTGGATAGTACGGGGTGGATATATGTCAAATTTCACAACAATAAATACCATGGCAACAACAGCAACGACACAAAAATAAATCTTAAAAGAATCCAGATCCCCAGCCAATGGCTCTTTTGAGATAATACTCAATATAATAAAATTTCAGCAGAGCCCAAGACTTTAGATCCCACTGGGGTTTTAATGTATCTGACTTGTGTCTTCTGTGATCCAATTTATAATTTCAAGTCATCCATAATTCACTACCATAGTCTTCATTGCTTTGTGTTCCAGATCTCAAATAAATTTATAATATTTGAAATAAGAACACTTTGGCTTGTAGTCAACTAACAAAATTGAGGGATGCTCATTTTACAATTAATTGACTACTATCCCAACCTCATAACATTTTGAAAGACTACGCCTCATATTTCTGCTCTCATGGGTCCCTGTTCCTTCCACATGTGTAGGCAGCTTCATTTGTATTAATAGGAAATATACATTAGATAAAAGGTCTCTCTAGATACCCGTGATGACAGAGTCAAATAATCTGAATTTCAATGGAATGTAATATTAGATTAAAACAGAAATTCCAAGATGATAGTCTCATATTATGAATTTAAGAATAAGGAATTACACGACTTAGATTTTTAGGAAAACATCTTTTAGACCACTTCTAGAAACCTTTACCCCAATCTTTGTTGGGTTGTTATCGACTTTTGTCTTTGTCCATCTTTAGAGGCAGAAGCACAAACTTAATATTATAATAAAATACCATGTACGTATATCACACATGAGCAGTTTTATCCAAAATTAAGACAGAACATGTTAATAACAATTTGAATGTATATAGCACCTTTATTTTATAGCTATCAAATAATCTCTAACTTTTTCTATTCAAAAATGAATATCCTCTGATATCTAGAATTACATAAAGAAAAGTTTTATCCATAGCACCTTGAATATTTTTCTTTCTATTAATTTTTATACCTCCAGAAAAGGCACACACAATTTTCACTAGAGTGGATCAATTTTTATCTGAAGGAAATTTCATGCCTTAGAATAGCAGAAAGTAGTGTCTTCTATAACAGCTGGTAATTCCCGCTGGTACAAAGCAGAGCATGTAGACTTGCTTTGAAGGACCCGTGGATGCCAGGGGAAAACAGCACTACAGAGATATCAAGCACAAAGGACCTAGTCCTGCCTTGGTCACCACTCTGCTTGATGTCAGACTGCAGGCTCCTCCTGTATGACCTGGGAGTTACCTAGAGCCGCAGTTCTCAAAGTGTGGATGAGGTACCCTGGGGGCACTTCCTTCCTTTGAGGGATCCCACAAAATCAAAATTATTTTTTAATGGTACTAAGGTATTAGTAGCTTTTTAAAATCTCATCCACTCATAGGTGCACACAGAAAATTCTCATAGAATTTTCTAGAGGCTACACAACACGTGATATTACAACAGATTGAATGGAGAAGCAGCTGTCTTCCATAAAGCCAGACATTAAAACAATTTGCAAAAATACAAAACTCTTCCACTAAATTTTTTTTTCTGTCTTGGAAAATATCATTACTTTTTATTTTTTAAATGTTATTTATGTTAACATATCATAGGTTTGTCACTTTATTTTTAATGAATGAATAAGTAAACCCTTTAACAATTTCTCCATTTTAATTTCTAATGTGGGAACCACCAATAGATACAGTCAACAAAAACGGAAGCTCTTAGGGGTCTTTAAGAATTTTTAAGAATGGAAAGAAGTTGTGAGAGGAAAATGTTTGAGAACTGCTGCACAAGGGCATCTCTGAGAAGCCTTTTGACTCTAAATTCAATGATTCCAAGGTTGGCAGATTCCATGGATGTGAACTCCAATGATGACATGGATATGAATCTGTGAACCCGGCAAGCCGGGAAGCACCTGTGTGGCAGTCCTTCCTTCTCTGTTTGAGCAGCTCTCATTTTGCTCCTCTCTGCTTCCTGACCTCCTTGCTAATAACCCACCCCCACCACAACCCACACAGAGAAGATGAGAAAAGCCGTGGGCATCGTGAAAGGCTTATGAAAGAATTTATTTCCTCCCCCACCCTCCCCAACCCCCCAGGTCTGATCAGGACATTCCTGGGCACCAACCCCTCTGCTTATTAATGTAACAACCATTTCATCCCAGCGGTCACCAGCACACAGACCCTGTCCAGTACGATGGTGCCAAAGAGGCAGCTGAGTCAGCAAGGCCCCAGATGAGTGCACCACAGAGAAAGATTCTAGTACGTTAGTCTTGTTCAGGCCGCACTCAGACTCCTGACTGAGGACCCTAAGTTGTTTTCAGGGCTCTAAGGAATTTTTACAGCTGGTATTTGAGATTGGCATTATCCACAATTGGATGAACACCCGCCTAAATTCCATCCAGCAGGAAGCAGGAGTAGTTTTCCGTAAAAGGTGTGTTCATTTTGTAACTAAGAAAAAGTAGGAACACCCAGAACCTAACCCCCCCCCAGAACCATAACTAACCCTCGGCACTTACTTGGCGATTTTTTTTTTTTTTATTGCTCACTGTCTCTATTTCCTCATCTCCCCTTCTGCTGTATTTTGGCTTCATCTCGTCACCTTTCCGCTAGAACTCTTTTCAACACGGTTGCCAATGGGCTCTAAATTGTACTTGGCGATTTTTTTATCGTGACCAGTCACCCTCTATCACAACCGCTAAAGCTGGGGAGCTGGGCTTCCTCCCAGCTCTCTTTCCAAGTCCACACTCTTCCCATTCCTGGCCAGATCCCATCTCTTCTGCTCCCAGTCTGTTTCCCCATCCATACAATTTAATGATCATTCCTACAATTTAAGGTTGAGGTGGAGACTGGAATCAAGGAGGCAAGTGCTCTGGTCTCCGCTATTACTGTTAGTATCTCCTGGTGAATATCCCTGCAGTGACACTGATCCAGGACCTCCCCTGGTCCAGCACCACGCTCTGTGTACGAGGGAGAACAAAGCGAGTTTTACCCCTCATTTCCTGTGAAGTTGAGCCCTTCACAGTTTTCAAAGCGCTTCTCTCACTTGATCTCATTTTATCCTCACAACAACTCGGATGATTCTCACCAACCCTAATGAAGAAAGCAGAGAACAATATTTGCATTATAATCATGCTGCCCAAAATGGGAGTCCTCCTTTGGGAGGGAAAGTGTTCTCATCACTGCATTTAACTCAGTTTTCTTTGTAAAACCAGACCACGGTGCTTACTTTGAGTTGCTAAACTCCACTCCAAACCAAAGTGCAGACGTATATAGTAGCCGGTTAGGATGGAAGTTATGATCCGCACCTGCCACATGCCCAAGGCTACAGACGGGAAAAAAGTAAGTAGTTGGACTATTCATGGGGGCTTACCATTTTCACCAGATGTCTTGTCTTTTCCATTGGTTGCCCCAGCTCCTTGTCGCTAAAGGCATTAAAAAAAAAGAAAGAAAGAAATTGTTATCAGACACTTTCAGGATTATTTTTGTCTCTCTTATTGTTTCAAATACCTCTCGCATTATATCAAATTCTATGTCACTTTAGCTCAGATGGTTAAAGCATGATGCTCGTGAGACCAGGAAAAGATCAGCCCATGAAAGGATGTACCGGAACGTTACAGACCACCACCCCACTGGACCAGACCCACTGCTCTATGCATGCAGTTCACTAGTCACAAGGAAACCAGAGAGGAGACCGTTGATGGATCGGAACAGCATCAAAAATATGACGGAAACAGCCAAGAGTTTGTGCCAGCTGCGAGAAGATCAGAGCTGTCCCTTTTGTCAACAATTACACTGCTATAGTTTTGTTCCAATCACTATGTTCAATGCCTCATCTTCAAACAAATTGGAATCAACTAAAAAATCTTATGTCAATAGAGTTTCTCCTATTGTTGAGTTATTTTTGTGTCCGTGTTTATGTTGATAACAGCGGTGTGTTTTCATTTTACCAGGTCGACCAAAATTATGAATATATTATGGTTAGTCTTGAATCTTTGGGCATAATTCTCTGGATATGTGGTCTGGGGGGGCTACGTGCACTGTGTTGTATATGCAAACGTATAAGCATGTTTCCTTGAAGCTTGCCCAGCAACTGTCTTTAATTAACATGATGTTCAGAATTATTCTAGTCCTTAGAGAGAGAAGTATTTCATTAATCCAATTTTCTGGTCATTATCAGAAAATATGCTTCGAGTTGAAAAAAAATAAAGTGATTGTAAAGTCTCTAAATTTCAGGTGAAGAAAATGAGGCCAGGCAGGGAGCCTGATTTGTCCAAGGTCATGTAGCTAATTGGCTGGAAGTTATGACTGGAGACTGGACTTCCTTGCCAAGGTTAGTGTCTTTCAGGAATTGTCATCGTTATGTAACTATCTGATGGGATCATGGAAAGAGAGGCAAGGCACTGACCAAGGAGAAAATCAATATAGATGACTTCCACCAGGGATACGTGTGCCCTTAAAATTTATATTTGGGTCCAAGACTTCAGCCTAAAAACAATATTAAAAAATAATAATAATCAGTTCACAATATTGCTCAGTGTTGTCATGAGAAATTCCCAGGTCCTTGGCCAACACTTGATTAACAGAAGCTGAATCATCTGGGAAAATCTTGCTTTCAAGTTCTGATTAGTGTAAATAAACAGGGTGAATGAATGATATAGACTTAGGTGAACAAAATTAACCATCCCTGTGTATGCTTATTACCTGGTACATGTGATAACTCGAGAGAGAGGCAAAGCCAAGCCTCCCGTTTATTTCCAACACCACCACACACATGCCGCGCACATGCGTGCACACACACACACACACACACGCCACACACACATCCCATCTCAGTCAACAAGAAGCTCAAACTCCCACCCAGGTCACGGGGGTGTTCTGCCTCGTTCTGAGAAGAAAAACCACCACTCTCTGGCAGGAAGTGGAAGGAAAGGCTAGATAAGTGTGGGTTCTTTCTTCATATTTCACTTGAAAGTTCTTGAATTTTCAGAATCCAGACCTGCCCATGTTCCCATGGAGGAAGAAGGCTGCATCTGGCCAAACATCAACTGATCTTCAGTAAACTCCATTTAGCTCCCCATGTCATAGCATCATTATCTAAAATCTCAACCTGTAATACACATCATCTTGATTTAAACCAAATTACACCTTTCTTAACTGCAGTAGATTTGCAAGTAAAAATGCCACTTTCTTCTTGCCTGTGCTTATTCTGTCTCCTCTTTTTAAACACAAAGCTGGTAAGTTCACACTGCTCTATGGAAATCTGATCACCATTGTGAAAGATCAAACTGGAGGCACAGCAGCCACCCCTGGGGGCTGAACCGCTCCAGGGTTTAAACGCTCCATCCTTCCTCACATAATTCATAGACGACTCAGAAAACAAAGTGAATTCCACGGAATAAAAGGACGGCTTTTAGAGTTGAATAAAGTCAAATTCAATGGCATAGAAGTACAAAATAGGTGCACGCCCAGCCCCACTATCTTTAAATACCTTAAACACTGATATTTTTCAAATGTTGTGAATACTTCATTCCATAAAAGATCACCTTTTAGAAACCTAAAGAACACCAAAATGAAGTGTGCACAGGGGAAAAGAGGGGTTCATTTTTAAGGATTTCTAAGATAGGGGTTTTGGGTCAGGTCTTATATGATGAAAGTAAAATGAAGCTGATAGATGACATAAGGAGACGGTGTCTCGGATCAGAAAATTATCCTGACAAAAAAGAAGTAGTCTTTGAAAGCACCTCATTTCAGAATTTTTTGAGACCTGATGACATTTTTAAGGCAAGGCTGAGAGCAGTGGGGGAACATCCAAGAGCTTTCCTGTTCCTGGGTCTACAGCAGTCATCACAGGTGATTTTTTTTTTTATCACCAGGTGAGGTGGCTGAAATTCCCTTGAATCTGTACCTGGAGAGGGTCTGAGTCAGGCTGGAGGTTGAAGTGCTGAAGCCAGACATGCCCCAAGTGGTCCTGGGCATCCGTGAATTCTGACGGCATCCCTAACCAGGTAGGTAGCACCACTGTCCTCATCAGCTTCACTCTACACATTGTATCCCCTGGCACAGAGGACTTGCTCAAGGTCACACAACGGGGAGGTGGCAAAGCCTGAGCTCCAACCCAGAAGTACTGGCTCCAGAGTTGCCCTGAGAACCACTGAGCCTGTGCATCCCCCAATATCCTCTTGAGGCCCCACCCCAGCAGGTGGGGAGATTTCCACATGGAGGGAAGGAAGACAGCACCACAGAGAAAAATAACTTAAGAGAAAATGCATCACCATTAAAAGCCCCTCCTTCTATCTTGCGCCCATTTCACCATCAGGAAATGCTAGGTCCCCATCTAAGGACACAGCCCAAGAAGTTAACATTACATACAGCATTGGAGTCACCTTCTTCTGCAGCACAAGCTGGAGGCTTGCATGATGCTGGGGAGTCTGCAGAGCGATTGTGAGGGGATATGAGGTAACAAGGCAGAACAACGGCCGGGAGAGGTCTCCTCTGGGTCCTCAGCCCTTAAACCCTCACCGGGCAACTCCCACGGGTCTCGGGAGGGAGGTTTCCTTCCTCGGCAATGTTTACTAATACAAGGATAGCATTTCAGAGTTTAATAAAAACCCCAATTAAGGGCCTCCCTGGTGGCGCAGTGGTTGAGAGTCCGCCTGCCGATGCAGGGGATACGGGTTCGTGCCCCGGTCTGGGAGGATCCCATATGCCGCGGAGCGGCTGGGCCCGTGAGCCATGGCCGCTGGGCCTGCGCATCCGGAGCCTGTGCTCTGCAACGGGGGAGGCCACAACAGTGAGAGGCCCGCATACCGCAAAAAAAAAAAAAAAAAAAAAAAACCCAATTAAAAGGAGCCTAGGGCTTCCCTGGTGGTGCAGTGGTTGAGAGTCCACCTGCCGATGCAGCGGATGTGGGTTCGTGCCCCGGTCCGGGAAGATCCCACATGCCGCGGAGCGGCTGGGCCCGTGAGCCATGGCCACTGAGCCTGCACGTCCGGAGCCTGTGCTCCACAACGGGAGAGGCCACAACAGTGAGAGGCCTGCGTACCGCGGAAAAAAAAAAAAAAAAAGAGCTTAAATGAAGAGTGAGTATATATACAGTAAGTCCCCTACGTACGAACAAGTTCTGTTCCCAGAGTGTGCTAGTAAAGTCCAATTTGTTTGTAAGTCCAACAGAGTTATTCTAGATACCAAACTAATACAATTGGCTGTATATTGCTGCTTTTACGCTTGCCTCTGGACATCCTGGGCTTGAAATAAAGATACTGTATTGCTATACCCTATACAGTACTGTACAGTAAAATACACAAAAGTACAACCACTTGTAGAGGATGCACGCACGTGACAATGTACGCCAGACACGTGAACTAACTTATGTGTTTGGACATGCGAATGCACGTTCACATCTTTGAAAGTTCGTAACTAAGTTTCACGTGTAGGGGACTTACTGCAGTTCCTTCTGATAGTCCAGCAGGTGCCAGGGATTTGTAAAAAGGCAGGATTGGTATTTAAGAGTATGATTTTAGGGCTTCCCTGGTGGCGCAGTGGTTGAGAGTCCGCCTGCCGATGCAGGGGACACGGGTTCGTGCCCTGGTCCGGGAAGATCCCACATGCCGCAGGGCGGGTGGGCCCGTGAGCCATGGCCACTGAGCCTGCGCGTCCGGAGCCTGTGCTCTGCAACGGGAGGGGCCACAACAGTGAGAGGCCCGCGTACCACAAAAAAAAAAAAAAAAAAAAAAAAAAAGTATGATTTTAAATCATGCTTTTAAATCATTACAAGTATGACTTTTGAAGTGATTTTTCCTGACAGCCCCCTTGCACCAAGGGCTACAGGAAAATAACAAGGAACATGTCTTAGTTTGGTCAGTTTGGTTTCTCAGAAAGCAGAGCCTGAGGCAAGAGCCATTTGTGCTACAACTCAGTTGGGGAGGGAGGTGCCAGTAATGAGGCGGGAGGGAGGAGGGGGGCCCAGACAGCCCACGTGAGGACTCGTCATCCCGCTGGCACAGCCAGGCGCACCCAGGCCCCGAGCCCGTGCCCTCCGGCAATGCTTGAACCGTGTCCCGGGATCCACCAGCTCCCATCTCTCCCTGATCCAAGACATGTGCCACAGAACTTAATTCCTGATGCTTCTAGTCTGGGCTGCGTCTCCAACCTGGCATCTGCTCGGGAACAAGGAGGATGCCCTGGGGAAGGAGGTGGGGACACACGGTGTGGGCAGGAGGTGACACGTTGTCACTTCAGACCTGCCTGATGTCTGCGGGGCCCACGCCAGCCGGCCACCCACAGGGGCCTCAAGTGACACGAGAGAGATACCTCACTCGCATATCAATTTGGCTGGGTGGCTCTTTTCCACCAAGTTGCGAAGTCACGGGCCGTCCTTTCATATTAGATGCTTCACTAGTGGAATAGGCCACCCCTATTTTCCGGCACGTAAGCGGCTTCGGATCTATTTCCTCCTGTACTTTGAGCTCAGAGTGGACGTTACAGTGTGTCTGACCCCTTTGGTGCTACACATAGAGGCCGTGCACACATCAGGAATACTTGTCTCAAAGATGCCAGCTTGAATAGGAAGCATGCTGGCGTCCTGCCCATCACGGACAGTCTCAAACACAAGCCTGCTGCGTGTCCATCCCAAGCCTCCATGTGCTGTCACCTCTCAGTCCTCTACTTTTCCTTGTGAAATCTATCACAAAACCTGAGTCCTTGGAGTAACCACCAGGGGCTTAGGAGAGAGAGGCATTCACCTTGGGCACAGAATCTAAGAGGGCACCAAGAAACCCATTAATCAGGACAAATGCTGTCTGGGATCACTTATATGTGCTGTCTGGGGTGGGGGGTCATAGGAGCAGAGAGCAGGATGGTGGCTGCCAGGGGCTGGGCGGGGGAAACAGGAGACGCGGGTAGCAGGGTACAAACCGAGTTATGAGGAAGGTCTGAGTGCCCAGTGCATAACACGCTGACTGGCGTTGATAGTACTCTGTTATAATATTGAAATTTGCCAAGACTGTGAAACTTAAGAGCTCTCACCAAAAAAAAACCCAGAAAGGTAAATATGTGAGGTGATGGATGTGGAAATTAACTCGATGGTGGGAATCCTTTCAAAACATACATAGAAGTCAAATTATCCGGTTGTACACTTTCAGTATGTTACAACTTCATTTGTCCATTTTACTTCAATAAAGCTGAGAAAAGGCAAATAATATCTTAATGCAATATTTTAGAAAGTCAAAAGTACTGCGAAAAGTCATACACAAAATAGCAACATTGTACACAAAAACAGGTAGCTCATACCACTGAAATTCCCTTTTATCTCAGGCTCCTGTGCGGCGCTACCGTGCACTGGCCACATGTTTCCCCAAAGCAAGTAAAAGATTCAAGAAGTCAAGTCATTTCAAGGATTTAGAAAATTATTCTAATACGGCCTTTGAAACTTTTCATCTGCAGCTTTCTCACAGGCTATCACTGTGGGTCATGAATCTGTGCTGTCATTCTGTGGGGGTTTGTACGTTTTTTGTTTGCTTTTTTTGTGGCACACGGGCCTCTCACTGTCGTGGCCTCTCCCACTGCGGAGCACAGGCTCCGGACGCGCAGGCTCAGCGGCCATGGCTCACGGGTCCAGCCGCTCCGCAGCATGTGGAATCTTCCCGGACCGGGGCACGAACCCGTGTCCCCTGCATCGGCAGGCGTACTCTCAACCACTCCGCCACCAGGGAAGCCCTGTGGGGTTTTATTATACGATTTCTAGAATACTGCCATGGAGGGTCTCATCTTTCATACTTTGCCATTGATACCCATAAAACTGGGTATGCCAATCATATGTCGTACAGGACACAGAATCACAAAAACCTGCTTCCTCATTAATGCAAACTCAGAACCCTGGACAGATTATGTCTACTTGGGAAATCATTCAGCCAGTATATATTGTTTTCATCTTTAGGATAAAACACAAGTTCCCATGAAAAGATATTTAGTTTTCATTCTAGAAGGTTGGAAAGAATGAAATATGAAATGAATTCCAGCAGGTGAAATTTGGGGCACAACGGACAGTCCAAGAATATTTTCTGAATCTACACCTATTAAGTGGATAAACCTGTCTTCACTCTAGAACTTGGCTTGATGCTTAATTTGGTGCAATATGACTAGAGGCTGACCAGTTCCAAAGGCCCCTTAGAGTTGGGGAATAAAGTGCCTTCTGAAGCAGTAAGGGTCCCCAGTCATCCCCAGGGTCCCCCCAGGTCTCCATCCCTTCTTTCTCCATCTTCCCAAGCAACTCACCCATTGTGCCACAAAATTCTGGAAGGAGCTCTCCCTATGCATTCATTTGCTTTGACAACACTGGAGAAAAGACGACAACCCTCATGGAGCCAGGTCCACAGGAGACAAAAGACAGAGGGGCCCACAGAAGCCTTTGGCTCACAGAGGCATTTCTTCTCAGCCCCGTTATCCAGACATCAGGGGAGGAAGTGAATGGGCTTCTCAGAGTCCTGGGGTCAGCCTGTCACCGCTGCTGCATTAGGAAAATTCCCCAGTTAGAGGACTCCGGTGTCTCCCAGGCTAAGAAATGAAAGATTCTTTTCAAAAGCAGATTATCAAAATTAGGTACATTCACCAATGCACAAAACCATGGGCAGTGAAGCTCACGGATTTAGTGTCAGACAGAGGCCCGGAAGCAACCTGGGGGGTGACTCGCTCCTGGACTAACAATTTACTTTTCCTTCTATGAGGCAGGCACTGGGCCGGGCCCTGAGGGTCCCCAGGAGAAGGCACATCCTCTGACTTTGCTTGGCTCACAGCCTAGAGGGACAGAGACTAAACCAACCATCTCATATGGTGGGTAAGAGCTTGACCAAAGATGACCAAGATCAGGGGCACGGAAAAGGGTCCCCAACTCACACTGAGGTGGGTGAGGGCAAGGGGGGTTCCACATCTCGAGGGAGGACCATGAGTCCCAGCGACCCCACCAGCTGGGCACAGCTGGGGAAATCCCTTATCGAGTCTCTGTTCCTTCCTGAGAAGGAAAGATGCTAACCTCTGGCTCCTGCTGTCACAGGTAGGGACCTGACATGCAGCAAGTGTGCTCTCCCCGTCTGTCCATCAGTGAAGGAAATTTCCAGTAGAGGCACTATTTATTGGGCAATATCAAGTGGATGGCATCTCTGTATCAAGGGAAAGGAAAATACATGTTTCAAGGCATCTTTTAACCTTTTCCCCTGTGTCCCCAACATCTGGCCTCTGTTGGACTCTGTCTACCAAGGAGTTGCAGAGATTTGGCAAAAGAGGGAAAGAAAAATCCATCCCATCCCCAGGGTGGCTTGGAAGCTCTTGTTTAGCAAGTGCTACTTCACACCGTCTATCCCCTGATGATGCATTTCCTCTGAAGTTATTTTTCTGCGTGGCACTGTTTTCCTTTTGTGCCGTTGCATCCTGATATCCAGATTGCTAATGGGTTCAGGGATTCTGGAGCCCCTGAAATGGCAGCATCGTGACAAGCAGAGCCTCAAATGGGTCATAGAGAAGAGGAAAAAACACCTATCTGCATGTCTGGCGTAGAAGGGACACAGGGACCGTGAAGGCTCAGATACTGCATATTCTTACCAGGGTCAATATCCTTCACAGGAGAGATGACAAGATGGAGAACCAGCCCCAAAGATCTCAGTCCACCCTTCTGAGGGTTTTTTGATCACTGTGCTTATAAAGAAACAAAAAGGCCTGTTCCTATGGTATTATATTAAGGCATGTTTCTACGGTATTAATGTTTTACTGACGAAAGATCGTGAGTGTCTTAGATGAAATATCAGATTTTAAATGGACAGAGATGGGAAATCACAGCGATCGTGCAGTGAAATAAGATAAACAGCTGGGTCAGCCAGCAGGTAGCTGACGGTGCTCAGAGCCACCACAGTCATTAAACCTGTGGCTTCTCAGTGACATCAAAGGCACACCATGAAAGGCCCCTTCCAAATCAAAGGCCCTGAATCTGTCTGAAAAGTAGAAGAGTCTTTTCTGCCAATATTTTGTGATAAGGACAGAATTGATTTAATTTCTTGCCACCGGTATTTTAAAACCATCTATATTTCTCCTGGTAACATTGCAAAAACTGAGTATTCAAAAAATTCACTAATTTAATCCCTAAAAGTGTAGAAACCAATTTCAGAAGAGAACTTTAGCTGCAGGGGTTTCAAAGAAAGCCAAAAAGTTGGTTAAAAAGAAAATGACAGGATCTTGCATGACAAATGCTTTAACCTTTATTATTCTTCCTAATTCTTCCGCCCCCTGCTTTCACCTCTGGAAGACAAATAATTCCACCTCAAATATTATATTCAGCTTCTAGCATTTTCATCCTGACCTTTATGGTACTAGAAGCAATTATCATGGCTATAGTGAGGCAGACCATTTATGAAAGATCCCTCATTTTTAGGGATTGGTGGTTTGCATTACTGAAATTTGCTTTATACTTTATCCTATAGCCATATATTTTAAATTAGTATTTTCTACCCTTAAAACCCTTCTCTGTGCCTATCTTCTTTTCCAATAACACTGTTTTCTATTTATAAAAGTGGGAGATGGTGACGATGAAAATTTTGGAAAATAAACACACAAGGAGGGAAGCAAAAAACTACGTATAATCCAACTATTCAGAGTTAATCTAGGTAATCTTCCATGAGATATTCCAGAGTATTTGCTTCCCATTTTTTTCTGTGTGGACATACATAAATATAGCTTGCGTTTTATAAAAACGGCGAATGCCATCCATACAATTTCACAACAGGTAAACGTTGTGATTTAAAGAATAGTTGCTATGTAACGGCTTCTGTATGGGATCCTCTAATTTTATAGATGCGATTATGAGTCCTATGAGTTCATCGTGGAATGAGTTCATGTACTATTAAATTCACTTACAGTAAATACCTCTAAATTTTCAAATCCACGTATCTCAAATATGCCAATAAAATCACTTTGCTTCATTTATTCAACTTAGCTCAACAAAGAGTCATGATGACACATGCGTTGCTGTCAATTCTCCTAGAAAATGAAAGGCATGGAACGTTCCAAATGGTCTTTGAAATTGGGTGGAAGGCACCACCACATTTGCAGTGTTATTTGTTGAATTGTGTGTCCCCAGAATCGGAGCCCTAACCCCCAGGACCTCAGAAAGTGGCCTGATTGGGAGATCGGGTCCTTACAGAGGTAATCAAGTTAAAGTGAGGTCATTAGGACAGGCCTTAATCCAATAGGCTGGTGTCCTTATAAAAAGGGGAAATCTGGACACAGACATGCATAGAGGGAGGACAATATGACAAGACAAAGGGAGAAGATGTCATCTATAAGCCAAGGACAGAAACCCAGAGCAGATTCTCCTTCACAGCCCTCAGCAAAAACCAACCCTGCTGACACCTTGACCGCGGACTCGTGGCCTCCAGGACCAAGAGAGAATATACTTCTATGGTTTAAGGCAGCTGGTCTGTGGTTTGTTACAGCAGTCCTGGCAAACGAATAATGCAAATAACCAGCACGTCAAAGAACAGAGTCCTCCACTTGGGCTGAACTCTAGATGCACATAGAAGAAAGCTCTGCACTGGCCTTGCCCCACGTGCTCTGGACCCTGGTCCCAGAGAGCACAGGGGCGCCCTCCTTCCGCATCACTTCCGCATCACCTCCCCATTCTGTGGGAGGGGGCTGAATTCCCTCCTGAACCCTGAAGTGCACGGAGGCAGGATGTTGTCTCGGGCTAGAAAGAAGGTAAGGGCTCTCTTTAAACCACATGGCATGACCCAGAATCAGCCCAGAGCCAGGGCTTTCCCAGCTGCATCACGGACATCCTTGTCTGCAGCCACATGGATGCAGACAGTGATGCAGGGCAGAGCGGCGGCAGAGGGGTCCTGCTGGCTGGAAGCTCCTCGCTGGTTTCCACGTGGTCACAGAAGCCTGGCCAGAGCCAGGCCCCATGAGCGGGATCGGGTAATGATGCTGAGTGTCGGTTTAAGGGCCAGGACAGACACCCATGAGGAGACTGTGCTGAGGCTGCTGTGCAGAAGCCGAGCACCCCCCTACTTTCCAGCATACCCTGTCTGCTCTGTGAGACCCTGGAGTGATTGACAAGGACCCGGATTGTCACCCCTCCCTGGTCATTTTTTTTACATTTCTAATACATCAGCTCTCAACTGTAAAGCACCATTTGGAAATTGTTGCAATATACCATTTAAATTATTTTCAACTATGTGATCATGCTATTCTCTAGACACTGTAAACACCTTGCATAACCAGTTGGGTTTACTTTTATTTAAGGCGTGATACTAAAGAACCTGGCTTCTGGGGCTAAGAGTAGAGCCAGGGGACTGACTCCAAAGGGACACAAAAGAACTTCTGGGAGTCTGATAGTCTATATAGTCTGATAGTCTATATCTCAAGTGTAAGACTGTAAACATGTCAAAACTCATCCACTGTACAATTTTAAAAAGGCTAATTTTTACTATATATAAAATATACCTTAATAAACCTGACTTTAAAAAAAAAGAAAGAGAGCCCTGGAGTCAGGCTCTCCAGGCTCTCCAGCCCTGTCACTTAGCAGCTGTGTGACCCTGCTCACAACACTTAACTTCTCTGAGCCTCAGTTTCTGCTTCTATAAAATGGGCATAACAATACACCGACCTCATCAGGTTGTGAGAATTCAATGAGATAAAAATAATCACATTGCCTAGATGTGGTCCCTAGAAAAAAGTCAGACTGCAAAGTAATGGTAAAAGAGGCTTGGAAAGACAAATGTCTCCTTCTTTTCCATCGTATTCAACTTGCAGTAAGTTAAGGTAATGGAGGCATAGGGGGCTCAGCAGTTTGAGGAAAGAGGAAACCCAGCTCTCAAATGTGGCTGAAGGACCCTGAACAAGTGATTTCACTCAGCTTCTTCTTCACCTGCTCAGTTTCTTCTTCGTGGAGAATTAAAATAAATACGATTAAATTAAGCATGTATTTCACATGGCTATGATGAGAATCCAAAGATAGAATATTGGTCTGCATGTTCATTTATTTTCATAAACTATGCAGCCTCTGCCTGTTAGTTGTTGTTACTTTCATTTGAAGTTCCCTGGGCCTCTGCTTCTGCTGTGGATGCATTTGTGTGTTTGGTATAAATCACTGATTTATTTTCTTTCTAGAAAGAGAAGATGCAGGAGGAGGGTAGACGATGACCAGAGAAGGAAGGTGGAAGGAAGCTGGAAGGACCTAGTGGCCCCCTTACATCGTGTGTGCCTCTCACCCAATCAGCAGACTCTCCCCAAGTCTGAGCTTGAACAAAAGGATGTGTGGGTCAATATACAGCCACAGTCAACTCAACCTGCCTGGGCCATCTTTGGAAGCCCCAAGGATCTGTAAGATGCTAGAACAGGGCTCCAGGACACTGCAGACAGCTCTTTCTCCGTAATTCACTCTGTCTGGGTGTACCGATTTATTTTCACATGTTTAACTAGCTTCATAAACTCTTGCCTGGACACTCCTCCTAAGAAAGCCAAAGCTCGGTCCCTGTACATTGACTTCTTGTGATGGAGTGCAGATGTTGACTCAGCCCCAATTGCTACTCCATGAGCTTCTCCAAAAGGGGGCTGTTCCAGGCTTCAGAAGCTAGAGTCTTTCTTTTTTGGTAATAAAGAAGCAGCCAGGGTTTTTTTCCCCACTCAAGTAAAACAAAAATAGCTTCAGAACATGGTAGAAGTCTGAGGTTTTATACTTTTGGAAGAGAGGGGAAGGCTTTGTCCTAAATCAGCTGTCACAGCTCAAGAAATGAATTGAGAGAAATTAGAAGACAGGAGAAAAGCTATACTATATATAAAATAGATAAACAACAAGGACCTTCCATAGAGCACAGGGAACTCTATATTTTGTAATAACCTATAAGGGAAAAGAATCTGAAAAAGAATATATATATATATATATATATATATATATATATATATCTGTATAAATGACTCACTTTGCTGTACACCTGAAACTAACACAACACTGTAAATCAACTATGCTTCAAAAATAAATAAATAAAATGAAAAAAAGAAAAAAGCTACATGGGGCATTGAATCGGCTGCCCCCTTGGGAGGTGAAAATTCTAGCACTCTTTCCACTTAAAACAAAACATACAAAGGCCCCACCCACCCAGAAGCACTGACCAGCTCAGTCTAATGTCTCTGCCTTCTTCACAAGCAATATTGCTCCAAATTTTATTTTCAAATCCCTCCGAAATCCAGAACAAT
Source organism: Mesoplodon mirus (assembly GCF_964341445.2). Classification (NCBI taxonomy): domain Eukaryota; kingdom Metazoa; phylum Chordata; class Mammalia; order Artiodactyla; family Ziphiidae; genus Mesoplodon; species Mesoplodon mirus. Next base: position 141,807,269 of record NC_138982.1, on the reverse strand, counting down.
TTAATTTGCTGGAAAACAAACCCAGCCGTAATTTAGTTGAAGGTTGCCTTCCAGGGACAGAGCTGTTAAAAAAGCAGGAAGCTCACGCCACCAACCTGTCTCATACCCGCCCACTTGGCTCTTCCTATGGTTAGAGCTTTGTACTTCCCAAGCCCAAAAATGTTCCCTTAATTGGGCAAGCATAACACACCTGCCCTCTGTGTCCCCTGACATCACACACACAAGGAGAAAAGGGTGAGGATGGAAGGCTTAAGTGCAGGAAAATTCTCAGGACGAAACGGGCCCCTCAGAGCCAGCAACCTCACTCAGTAAAGACGTTTGGAATCCGACTCAGGGGAATTTTTCACATTGAGATTATAGCTTAGCTTTTATATGGTCTTTAAAATATATATGCTTTCCAAGTGTTTTTGAATCAGTGTTATGGCTCCAACCTCATGACAGTCCCGCGGGGTCAGACAGCATCATCGATTCCTTGTTCAAGCATGTCTCTGGGTGGGCTTCCTCCAAGCTGACATGAAAGCTCCATCTGATTTGTGGCTAAGACTCTCAAGCCACCTTGCTTCCATGGTCAGGCATGGGCCATTCCGGAAGCCTCCACTTGAAGCAGGGAAAACCATATATAAAAAGCTCCAGGCATGGCAAAGGGATAATGGAATTATGTTGCATCACTCTGTCTCTGTTTTGTTTTTTTTAAATATTTTTATTGGAGTATAATTGCTTTACAATGGTGTGTTAGTTTCTGCTTTGTAACAAAGTGAATCAGCTATACACATACATATGTCCCCATATATCCTCCTTCCTGCGTCTCTCTCCCACCCTCCCTATCCCACCCCTCTAGGTGGTCACAAAGCACAGAGCTGATCTCCCTGTGGTATGCGGCTGCTTCCCACTAGCTATCTATTTTACATTTGGTAGTATTTGTAAGTCCATGCCACTCTCTCACTTCATCCCAGCTTACCCTTCCCCCTCCCTGTGTCCTGAAGTCCATTCTCTACGTCTGCATCTTTATTCCTGTCCTTCCCCTAGGTTCTTCAGAACAATTTTTTTTTTTTTAGATTCCATATATATGTGTTAGCATATGGTATTTGTTTTTCTCTTTCTGACTTACTTCACTCTGTATGACAGACTCTAGGTCCATCCACCTCACTGCTAATAACTCAATTTCGTTTCTTTTTATGGCTGGGTAATATTCCATTGTATATATGTGCCACATCTTCTTTATCCATTACTCTGTTGATGGACACTTAGGTTGCTTCCATGTCCTGGCTATTGTAAATAGTGCTGCAGTGAACATAGTGGTCCATGACTCTTTTTGAATCATGGTTTTCTCAGGGTATATGCCCAGTAGTGGGATTGCTGGGTCGTATGGTAGTTCTATTTTTAGTTTTGTTTTTTTTCACTAAAAAGCAATCGGCAGCCCCCATTTCCACACCTCCCTTCCCCCACCTCACTGGACCAGCCCTGTGGCCCTGTGACACTTGCAGTCCCCTACAGGGTCCCTCACTTAAAGGGCCCACACTTGGCATCACGTTCTCGAAATTCTTTATCATATTCAACATGGAGCACCACATTTCTCTTTTTCACTGTCCCCCGAAATCGTGTCACTGGTCTTCTTCCCACCACCCAGTGGCAGGCTCACTTAGACTGCCCAGCTCTGAGCCCCTGTCACCTGGAAAGAGGTTTATGGCAGAGGTGGACTGGAGCCAAAGATGACAGAGCTGTGGCTTGTGTTTAAGTGGCCTCATTTCTGATGGGAACCTACTCTACTCTTCAGCCCCTGGCCTGCTTCCTTGTTGTAATACTGAAGGGACACAGCAGCAGAGCAAGGACCCCGGAGGGCCCTGCTTGTGACCCTACAGTTATATTACACGGCATATATATTTGTGTCAGGTGAGAATTCCAAATCCTCATCCAAAATTCAACTGTGGGGAAGCTCTTGCATGTATTTCAGTCAAATCTGGCTCTCAGCAAGAACTCAGCATAAAAAGGGTGATGTGGAAATTCACAAAGCAGTGCCCCCCAAATGAACTGAATCTGCTCTAAATTTAGGAAAGACGAAATCTAGATGAAAAAATAACAGTGAACTTGCAAGAGGTATTTGGTGGAAATACAGATTGACAAACTGCTACATCTATTTTAAAAAGATATCAAGAGGAAGTAAAATAGCCCACATTTCAGAGGTATAGAACATTGCCAGAAATAATATTTGCGATGTGACACTGTATTATCTCGGTATTTTGAACAGGACTTATGCATATGTGAGAACTGAGCTATAAATACAGGGATGAGCCCACGCCCTGAACGAACTCCAAAGACAAGAAAATAATAATAATGCTTAAGAAGCCACCCGGGGCTCTGAGACACAAAGCGAGCAATGATATTCTGCCATGGACAAATGTTAATACCCTCACAGAAGATAGATTACAGGCATATCTAAATTCACTTAGGCATTTCTCACAATCAGAATATGGAACTTTGAAAATAACACAGTATGCACAATTCCAAAAATCTTATTGACTGTCCTCATGTAATCTGCTTCCAAAGTACTGAACAGATTTATTTTCACTTAACACTTTTAAAGAAAGATATGACAAGTCAGTAGAACCCAACTATTCATTAATAAGGATGAAAAAAATGTCCAGCATGTTTTTTTGTTTGGTTGTTGGTTTTTTTTTTTTTTTTTTTTTTTTTTTTGCAGCACGCGGGCCTCTCACTGTTGTGGCCTCTCCCATTGCGGAGCACAGGCTCCAGATGTGCAGGCTCAGCGGCCATGGCTCACGGGCCCAGCCGCTCCGCGGCATGTGGGATCTTCCCGGACCGGGGCACAAACCCGTGTCTCCTGCATCGGCAGGTGGACTCTCAACCATGCGCCCCCAGGCAAGCCCTGTCCAGCATGTTTAAAGCAATTCACATCACTAAGCAGGAGTTAGAAATCAACTACCATCAACCCTCTGTATCCGACAGTTCTGAATCTGAGATTCAACCAACCGCAGATGTAAAATATTTTTTAAAAATTCCAGAAAGTTCCAAAAAGCAAAACTTGAATTTGCTGCATGCTAGCAACTATTTACTTAGCACTTACATTGTATTTACAACTATTGACATAATTTACATTGTATTAGACATTATAAGTAATCTGGAGATGATTTAAAGTATATGGGAGGATGTGTGTAGGTTATATGCAAATATTATGCCATTTTATATAAGGGACTTGAGCATCTTTGTATTGGTATCCATCCGTGGGCAGGGTGGTCCTGGAACCAACCAATCCCCCTAGGATACCAAGGGATAGCTGAACAGTATCCTAGTAGATGTGTATCCATTCATTGGACCTGAAGATTGCTAAATTCGCATGAGGTTCTAACATATATGACTTTCAAGATTCACCATTAGTTATGGTGGTTATTCTTCAGCCAACCTGTACTGAGCCCCTACTTTTGTAAGCATTGACTCTTTGGGAAGGTTTTGCTGGTCACATCCTTCTCCCCTTCCCAGGTCTGCAGAATGATGTTAACCAATGCTTCCCTGGCACTTGGTCTATACAGTGAGTAGCCCCATATCCTGTATGGACCCTGTCGTCCAGTTAATTTTATGTGAACTCTGTCTCCCCCGGTAGCCTATAAGCTCTTTGAGGGGTGGGGCCCATTCACCCAGCACAATGTCCAACCTATAATGGATTCTCCATCAATGTGGTTTGAATGGTACGTGCTGGGGAGATGAAAGGGTATAGAAGACACAGTCTCTGTCTTTTAAAGGTTCATAATCTAGAAGGCAAACAGAAATTTGAGAGGGTAAGTAATTACCAATAACAGGCATATCTCGTTTTATTGCACTTTGCAAATATTGCATTTTTTACAAATTGAAGGTCTGTGGCAACAGTGTGTCAAGCAAGTCTATTGGCGCCATTTTTCCAAAAGCATTTACTCACTTTGTGTCTCTGTGTCCCATTTTGGTAATTCTCACAATGTTTTAAACTTTTTCGTTATTATATTTGTTATGGTGATCTGTGATCAGTCATCTTTGATGTGACTGTGCAAAATGAGTATGACTCACTGAAGGCTCAGATGATAGCATCTTTTCAGCAATACGGCATTTTTAATTAAGGTAGGTACTTTTTCTTAGACATAATGCTATTGCACACTTAATAATAGACTACAGTGCAGTGTAAATGTAAATTTTGTATGCATTGGGAAACAAAAACATTTGTGTGAGTCCCTTTATTGAGATATTCACTTTATTTCAGTTCCAGTGGTCTGGAACTGAACCCAAAATATCTCCAAGGTCTGCCTGTACATGCAATGGTTTTGCCATAGAAAAGGACTCTGTTGCCTGAGCAAACATTTTCTAAGAGTTTGATTTTGGGGGTTTAGAATGGTCTTGCACATTCAAACAGAGCCAAGGAGGGTAAGGCAAGGAATGAAGGCCACTGGTGTAAATTTAAAGTCAAGGAAACTCTGCTGGATGATGCAGAAGGAAACTTTGTGAACAGAGATCTTTATGAGATATTGTACAAGAGTAGCAATACTGACATTTACCAACTTCATGTGTGATTGGGGTGGGAGGGTGGGGGGGTCAGCTTGGATACTTGAATCTCTAGAAACAAAGTGGAAGCCCTGGGGAAGGAAAGAATAACTTTGTCACGATATCTGTGGTTGTTCTTTTTCTACTCTGAAAAAAATAATCCAGGACAATATTAGTTTTAATATGTTTCATGTCCAAGTCCTAAATGGAATTGGGACAGGTATAAAAGAAATTGGGCTGTATCCAGGATACGTCAGAAAATGAGAAATTTAATAGGATAGGAAATGTGTAAGTGAAACCTAGCCTGACTTTTCCTCAAGAATCTCTGTGATTTTGATCAGGATTCGCCTTGGGGCACTCAGTTCCCTATTTTAAATGCCTACTTGGAATGAAATGACCATAGGGCCTCCTTTAATTCTAAGCAGAACGGTAGAAACAACCTTCTTTCTCTGGGTCAATGGTCTTTAAGAAGGCCAGCTGCACCCCAGGAAGGGGCAGGGACACCATGTTCAGCTGTACAGGTTGTGCACTGAACAACTCTAGAGGGTTCCACTGACACAGAGTGCAGTATGGATGGCACCTCAGGGATTGTAAGGTGCTCAACTCTTATGACCATGCATGGTGAAGAGAATTTTAGAATGTCTAGTTATATCCATTTAGGATCTAAGATCAGTAAGAAAGAAATTAGATGTTGCCAGTAGCTATTATCTGGATTGATATCGACATCATCATTTGCTGGGTGGGAAACAGTGGAAATCCCATGTCTGAGGATGGTCCAGAACACCCTCCCTCTTTTTTTCCCTTTTCTTTTAATTGAAGTATAGTGATTTACAATGTTGTGTTCGTTTCAGGTGTACAGCAAAATGATTCACTTTTATATATACATATTATATATACTATTTCAGATTCTTTTCCATTATAGGTTTTTACAAGATACTGAATATAGTTCCCTGTGCTATACAGTTGGACCTTGTTGCTTATCTCTTTTATATATAGTGGTATGTATCCATTACTCCTCCCCCCACCACTTTCCCTTTGGTAACCATGAGTTTGTTTTCTATGACTCCCTCACTCTCAAGTTGCTCTTGGAATATCACCACATGCTGCACTGCAGTTCCTTGTGCTCCGGTAAGAGGATTTATATTTATACACCTACATTTAACCAACCTAATCGCACCACAGTAGGTAAGTGGCTTTAAAAAATTCCTGCATAGTCACATGCTACAACATGGATGAATCTTGAGGACGTGAAGCTAAGTAATACAAGCCCGTTACAATAAAAAGACAAATATTGTATAATTCCACTTATATGAGGTACTTAAAGTAGTCAAATTCATAGAGGCAGAAAGTAGAAAGGTGGTTAACAGAGGCTAGAGGGAGGAGAACAGGGAGTTGTTTAATGGGTAGAATTTCAGTTTTACAAAATGAAAAAGTTCTAGAGATCTGTTTCACAACAAAGTAAATAAACCATACGACTGAATTATACACTTAAAAATGAGAAAGATGGGGCTTCCCTGGTGGCGCAGTGGTTGAGAGTCCGCCTGCCGATGCAGGAGACACAGGTTCGTGCCCCAGTCCGGGAAGACCCCACATGCCGTGGAGCGGCTGGGCCCGTGAGCCATGGCCGCTGAGCCTGTGTGTCTGGAGCCTGTGCTCCATAACGGGAGGGGCCACAACAGTGAGAGGCCCGCATACCGCAGAAAAAAAAAAAAAGAATCTTAAACTTTAAAACAAGTGTAATTTCTTAATTAGTTTTTAAATATTGGAACTTAACCACATGACTGACAGAAAAGTGTATTGGCTAAAAAAAAAATTTCAAAAAGATCTTGGGAAAAAGGAAGAACATATTTCCTTGCTATATTTTTACTCTCTTGTTTGGTTAAGACCAATGTTAATGAGTATTGTCAATCTCTGGGGTCCTCTTCTCAGGCATCGTATAAAATTAAAATAACTAGTCACTTTGTTAGAACCTTGGCCATGATACAGGTGCAGTGTTATGGGGACAAATGACCATTTCTTTCACCATGCCACTCCACAACAGTTTTGGATTGTAATAGCCAGAAAAGTGTAATCTCACGTCAATCCAGAAAGAAACTCAGTTATCAAATCACCATAAACAAGTATTTAAAAACTAACATTCAAAAGACAGTCCAGGCCATTTGGTGAAGGATTGCAATATGGATGACTTGAGATATTTCAGTCTTAGGAAATCCACCAGTGTCCTCAAACTGGAGGCTGAAACCTCCCAGAGCAAATGACGCCCTGTTCTTCCTTATAGCTCCATCATGATATGAAACTTGCCCTATTTGAGTGGGGCAGTTCACACTTTTTGGCTTCTTCCCTTTAGATGTCCTGCAGGGGCGTTTTCAATTTGTGGATGATTACCTTCTTGCTTTATGATTCTAATTTGTCTTCCTTTTGTTTAAAAAGTGGCAGATTAAGAGTAAAATATAAAATAATGGCATTTAGTGGGTGCTTGATTTTTCCACTGGCAATGTTATAAATATGACCAAGCATTTCCCTTTCAGATATGGAACAAGAAGTCATTTAGTGAGATTCTGAAGCATAAATTTAGGGCTATTTGCAAGGCACAAACCATATTCAAGCAGATTGATGCCTGGAATGTGTAACTTATACTGAATTGTTCATGTAAAACAGCCCAGAAATGGATGTTGGATTTATGGGTTTGGGCCATTGCCAGATGTGGCAAGCTTGCTTGGCTTATGACACAAAACAATGAGCTATAGAACATTCTCTTATCCATACCCAAAGGGCACCTGTACCAAATCGAATGGAAAATGTTTCCCCATTCCTTATTTATACCTCACTTCATTCCAAAGACTGGAAGAACAGTAAGTAGTTTGTGCCTGGGGACAATAAAAAAGTGGAGACAGACCCCACGAGACTGCACAGCAGCCTGGATGCACAATTCAATGTCCTACTTCCCAGGAGGACAAATATGAATTGATGTCTTTTTGCATATGAATTGTCCTGTATACCTATTTCAAATATAAATTAATTTGAAATATTTCAATATGCACCTATAATTAAAATATTTGTTTTAATTAGTACTAACATTGGTGCTTCATTTTTAAGTATTAATTAAAATATTTAAATATGCAACTTGCTTTCTGTATGCTAGATATATTGCACCTGCAACAAGACTCCAGAATTCACAGTTTGGCTGATGACGATTGGACATATGGAGCTAACTTACTAAAGATCAGTTTGGACTATTTCTAATTCACCTCTAATCCCAGTCAAATTGGTTTTCTATTTCAATACAGCAGCCATTTTTCAAGGTAGTCTCGGGTTCTGCCCCTCAGGTTACCACCCCTTTTTGTTTGAATTTCACAGAACTTAGCTGAATCAAAATAGTCTCATTGAAGAATAACCCCAAACTGAAGGATATTAGAATTCTCCATCCCTCCCTCAGCTCCCTATTTTCCTTGACATTTTCCCAAATGTGAAGAGTTCTTTCTATTGAGATTCTTCTAAGTTTTTCTCATTTTCTTTGCCTGCCGTGAAGGTATTTATTTTGCATGTATAACAATGCACCCATTTCCAATTTAAAAGGATTTAAGTGGCAAACACAGGTTTCAAACCCCGTAAACAACAAAAGAGAGAACTTTTTTCTCTCCAAACTCACCTGGACCACAAATCTCAACATTTAGAGAAGAGGGTGCTGGACTGTTGGTCACAGTAACTGATAAATCCACAACCTGAAATCTACTGATTCATCCGGTAGATTAATCTACTGAACATTACAAAGTGCCAAACCAGGAGCCAGGTCTGTGGATGACTCAGGAAGTTCAAAGTCTAGGTAGGATAATTCTACTAAATAAAATGCAACCCATAATACTTGCTATGGTCTGGATGTTTGTGTCCCCCAAAATTCACATGCTGAAATCCTAATACCCAAAGGTGATGGCATGAGGAGGTGGGGCCTTTGGGAGGTGATTAAGTCATGAGGGTGGAGCCCTCATAGATGGGATTAGTGCCCTTTATAAAAGAGACCCCAGAAGGCTCCTTCGCCCCTTCCACCAGGTGAGGATACAGTGGGAAGTCTGCAACCCAGAAGAGATCCTTCACCCAAGGATGCTGACACCCTGGTCTCAGACTGCCAGCCTTCAGAACCGTGAGCAACAAATATCTATTGTTTATAAGTCACTCAATCTGTGGTACTTTGTTATAGCAGCCCAGACAAATCAAGATAATACTTTAACAGCATGATCTTTACTACTGTGTTTTATAAAAAATACCAATCAAATATAATATATACCTGTGCATATGCATCCCCTAAAATCTTTCTTTTCCCCCACTATGAAGCCCTTTCTGGAAAGTCATTCTAAATTAATGGAAAGCCCCAGGCTTGTGTTCATGATATCATTCAGGTGTTCAAATAGTCCAGTGTTCCCAGTGGACCAAGAACAGAACGACCCCAAACAAATTGTGAATTCTTTCCACCTATGACAACACCTCTGATGAAGCACTGAGAGCAGAAAGTAGAATTTTAAAAAATAATGAAGAGAACATGTTCATCATAAATTCAAGGCACTTTCCATTACAAAACTCATGTTTCCTCTTCATCTTGATCACACTATTCCACTAAACCCCTAATAAAATCAATTGTGAGTCATTTATTCAATTTTTCTCTCTAAAAAAAATACATCTTGCATTCTGTCACTCTTAGAATTCAAAAGAGAAAAACGGTGACACTTCTTAATCCCACAGCATTCGTTAATGAAATGCAGAATTGGGGAAATCAATCTTATAATAATCCATTACCATCACCAGCCCAGCAAACATATTTTCTTGCTTCACTGTGGCCTCTTCCCACTTAGGAAATGTTGAAACTCGAACCCAAATTGCAATTGGTGTCTTTCTAGACCTATTGTTTCCAATTAGGGTAGAGAGAGCATCTATCAATGTGTGATCCAGAAAAACCATATAGATCTTGCTGGATCTTCCTATATCTCCCCTCAGGTATATCCCCAAATGAGGTTAAAATTACATAAGAAATTGCATTTTCATTTGACCTTCTCTTGCTAAGCCTTTGGGGCCAGTTGTAAAATCTACATTGTGCACAGTTACCCTCAGAATCCGTGCTTAACTGGTCTAAATTATACTGTTCCTTGCAAACCTATTACTCACCCGTCAGCATCTGTTTCAGTTCACTATTACATCATAGGAAGCACACAACTATACTAATTTTCATTTTAGGCCTGTTTCATCTTACTATTTCTCTCACCAAAGGGTTACACTGAGAGCTGAGTAGGTGAGCCCTAAACCAGTGTCATATGTGATTTTTAAACCAATGGCTACTTCCGGAAAAAAAATCAAGTCTTTTCCATCCGCCGCTCCCCAATATAAGTGGGCATAGCTTTCCCTTGCAATCTCTGTCCAGAGCAACACTGTTCACTGCTTTCTTCTTGCTTTAGAGATTTAATGTATCAGGCAAGTAGCTTCTGATTCTGTGTTAAGGATACACATGTGGGTCTAAAGATTTGACCCACAAAATTCCTCGGTGTGTTCAAACCATGCCTTGACAGGTGTGGTCCTTTTGTCGTGGCCAATGTCTGGATGGGAGAAAGGCCCAGAAACCTGGCACCAAATTGCAACACCCCATCCAAGCCGATGCAAGAAAAGAGACTGTGAACAGCAACAGGGAAGCGTCAGGAGAGTGCTTTCCCAAAGGAGTCTCAAGTCTAATTCACAGCTGTCAACGGATGCATTATGCAACTGGGAACTCCCCCATTCTCTCACAAACAGGGCGATGGTGTGTGTCATTTTTTAAATCAGCTCTCCAAATGTGTGCCTTAATCATTAAAATCTTGCTCCTGGCTCTGCTAAATAAGTACTTTTAAAAAGCAACTTAAAAACAGACACCTGAACGAGAAGACGGAACTGATTGTCACTGTTGGTGGAACTTTTTGTCAAATGGTATTATTAGGTCACTAAAAAAAAGAAGCCTTTCTCTTTCTTGGGCAGGGAAGAGATGACAATACATTTTGTAAACTTCAACCCTGGTGTTTAGGATTTTTGATCCAGTGAACGTACCGAAGCCTGTATCCCAGCTAAATTATCTTCCAGTTCATTTCATAGATTGCTCCAGGCGCATCTGACACACTCTAATACTGAAATGTCAGTTAGACACCCCTGCAAACCACCTCCACTCTCTCACATTACCCTAAATTTGGACTTTACTTTCCTTGCTATACTTGAGCTTCTTTTTTCAATCACATGCCATTTACCCCCAAAAAGCGTTGTCAAAGGGGAAAAAGATGTGTTGTCGTAAAGTCACCCAGTTTAAAGCCAGCTCCAGGCTCAGTCCCCCCACCAAAGGCTGCAAGAACTCAAAGAGAGAGCTCAGCCCAGGGAGAATTTGGCCCTTTTGGGGCCTCTCCTCCCAGCCCAGCTGTGAGCTAGGGAATTTCTGCAGCCGGCACTATACCCTGACAGCTGGAGCAGCAACTCTGTGCCCATGAGACTCAAATAAATCCTGAAGTCAGGGGAAAGTCTGACAAGACCCATTGCTTTGGCCCCTCTGGGGTAATTAGTTACACAGGTAAGTAAATGATCATCTGAAATCCATCCCTGCCTGAGAATTATTAAAATTAGAAGCCACATGGAAGTCATCCAACTAAAGAAAAGCTTAGGGGGGAGCGGGGAGAGATCCCGTCCTCTACCCAGAAAGGAGCTTCTGTTCAACTTTATTAAATGTTTTAAGCAGATTTAAGTTTGAGTCGAGGGACAAATTCCCACCCTCCAAGGGGCACGCTCCCAGAAACTTGGAGATGAGCCGCAGACCTGGTCACCGGGGCTGCACATGATGTGGGGGTTGGGGGGATGGGCGCAGGAGGGAGAAAGGCAGAGAGAGCCGGAAGGGAAGCAAAGGGGGGCAAAGGTGTGAGATGTTCATGTTGTGGGATTTTATCAACATTCAAGAAGGAAGGCAGAGTTCTTGGAAGAGCCCACAAAGGCCTCTGACGGAATGCTGGGGGGCGGGGCCGCGGCTGCAGAGCTGCCCTAATTACATGTTCAGCAGAAACGAGGTTGTGATCCTAATGATGGGCGAGCTCTGGGAAGTTTGCTGTCTCCCTGGGGACCCACAGTTAAGTGACACTGCCAAGCTGAGGCATTCTGGAAAGCTCATGAGTATGGCATGGGACAAGGAGCCTCTGCTGAAGATGGGTGACAGCCAGAGGGGAGAGCCAGTGGGGGGATCCCCACTCCCGAAGAGTGCCCTTTAGCTAACTTGATCGAAAACAGGGAGCCCCCTGGCTACACAGGTTTCTAAGTCCTTCTTCTATCTGAAACTATTAAGTTGCATAAAAAAAAAAAACCCACCCCACACGGCCATCCCTTCTACTTGCAAGCATGGTGAGCCGATGCAAACAGAGAAGATACTGAAATCTCTGTCCAGTCTACAGAAAGCCCCTCACCGGAGCATTCAGGAAAAGAAGCCCTGGCTCTCATCGACCTGTCTCTGTTTCAGAGCCCCAGCTTCCTGGCCTCAGCTCCCCACCCTCCACCTCTTTCGCTTTCTCTGGCATGCATTGTTCATACGGATCAGAAAATTCCACATGCAATTTGGACATCAAGACCCACCCAAGTCCTGGATATGCCCTTCACTAGCTGGTGGCTTTGAGCCAGCTGACCTTGAACATCTCTGCACCTCAGTTTCCTCATCTGTCAATTGGGAGTCATAATAGCACCTACTTCACAGGCTTGTGGGGAAGTTCAAATAAGGTAACTAGATGCCCTGCTTGGTACTGGGGACACTGGGCAAACAGGAGCTGCTGTGGTGGAAGGTTTGTTGCTGCTGGAAGGTTTCTGCCTTCACATCTTCCATCCACGCTCGCACTCTTCCTTGCCCGATCCCTTGGCTCCATACCAAACCCTGTTCCTAAATTTTATAACGCTTTGCCTGCTCCGTCTTCATGTCATGTTTATATCAAAAGTCACCCATCAGAGAGGTGAAAGCAGGGAAGAGGCATTTTATTTCTGAAGTTGTTAATTTTACTGTAGATTTCAAAAAAAAAAAAAGGATCCCCCGTCTGTCAAAAAAAAAAGGCAAAATAAAAGATTTTTTAAAATAATGATTTAAGCGCCAGCCAAAAGGATATGAAAGTGGATTTGTCTCAGCTACCAAGTGGAATTAGAGGGTGATAGTGTACAACCCCCAAACTGCCTTTTTGAAAAGAAAGACAGAGAATAGGATCTTTTTAAAAATACAATGAGCTATCAGTTTGCCCCAACAAACTCTTCTGGATAAACAGATACAGAGCAGTGACTTTCAATTGAAAATTGGAGCCAGAGTTTCTCCCATCTTAGACTCACACGCCCATACGCGCAGATTTTTTGTGGTTCGTACAATTTGCATTTCTCTACTGGTTTTACTCTGACTAACTGCAGATGTAGTTTGTATAGGCAATGCTTCCACGTGGCCACGCAATGCAATCCTTCCCTCACTTCTCTTCTGAGGCTGACTTTCGCCAGCTGGCCTGCCTGCTCACGTTCTGACAGGTACCCACCAAAGAAAACACGTGAAGACACACACGCTGCAGGAGTGCAAATCTTCGCAAGAGACTAAAAACACTCAGCTTTCTCTCCTGAGGTCTAGACCCCAGAGCACTTTCCAAAGTCACAATTAAATCACAAGCAAAACAATGAATCCCTTTCTCTACCTAAGGTGAATTTTTAAAAGTTGCAAACAACCAATGTCTGCACTTGTCACGCAAACCCAGATATGAACAGAGTCAGTCCCCCAAGCGAACGGTTCCAGAGTCAAAGTGTTCTACATTTTCTGAAACTAAACGAGCCCCTTCTCACCCCCAGGTTTCCCTCCAGGAGTCAAAGCCCCACTCACCTCACTCATGATGCTGTAACGGCAGCTCCGGTATCTCTACCAGCCACACGGAGAGCACTGCTCAGGGGTCGCTGCTCCCCCGGTCCTGGCTTTTCTCTTAAAAAGGGCTGCCCAGTGGCATCATACCTCCCGTGAACCAATGGGATTCATTCACCTGTCTGAACGCCTGGCAGATATCTGAGGGCTCCCAGGGCCACCTAGTGGAGCAACGGAAGAAGGCGGGCTCGGTCACATCTCCAAGTCCTCCTGCCAGGGAGGGAAGGAAACGACAGATGACAAAACGGTCAAAGTCAGAGGCACACGGGTCATCACAGGTTTGCCGTGGATCATAATTTCAAGGGGTACAGGATTTAGACATGTGGAAAATGCACTTTCAATGTCGGTGGACAGAAGGGGTTTTCTTTTCGAAGAAAGACCAGTCTGAAAACACCGGTGCCGGCCGTTCCACACCCTCCTGGTTTTCTCAGGAGCTGTCATTTCCTCATCCATTGTAGCACAGTCTCAGCCTGGAGAGTTGAACATTCTCCACTCCTCCTCCAGCCCCAAACCTGCCAGCCTGCTTGCACCCCAGGTACTCATCCCCTGGTGGGGTCATGGACTTGGAGAGTCACGCTGTGACCTCAGAGGAGAGCAGTTCCCCCAGCTTTGCCTATGGGTGTCATAGCCTCGCAAGAACCAGGAGGAAAATGGCTTTGACCCTGGAATCTGCCCGTCCAACCTGGCTGTGAAGATCCTTTTGCCCAGGTCTGGACTCCTAAGACCCTGAGAAGCATCCGAGTGGGCCCTTGATTTTCACAAGGCAGACGTCACAGATGAGAATGTAGCTGATGCACAGAACTGAGATGTGTGTGACTGCCTGTCTCCTTGGTCCTTCCTGCAACTTGCTGGCTTCAACTGGGCCCAGATTCAAGCACAGGAGCCTCAGAGTGGTAACAACGATGGCTTCTCATGGCAAATCCGCCAAAGGATAACAGTAACTCCTCACGTGCCAAGGACCTACTGGAAATACAAACATACCCAAGTGATGACTATGGAATAGCTCATGTAGATAAATAAATGAGGACCTGGGTACAGCGATATGATCCTCAGATGCCTCACGGGCCTCACCTTTCACCCAGAACACAGACATTCAATCAGCAGCTGCTCTTGGAATCAATGCTAGTCACAACCCTGTCTCTGACTCTCCTCCATCGGCTTCCATCACCTCCATCACCTCAGCAGCATCTCCCTTCAACTTCCTCCTCCACGGCTCCTCCCTCCCTCACTTCACGCCCCATGGGGTTTTCAGGCCACCTCCATGCCCTCCTTGTCCAGGCTTTCTCTTCCCAGTGGGCACCCCCAGCTCTGCACCCCAACAATTCTGGCAAATCTTAATTCTCTCCCCATTCCCTGTTCTTTCCTGATTGTCCTTCCTGCCTGGGAATGGCCCACGGTGACTGCTCCGGGGTGGAGTCCCACCATCTCTCCCTCGCAGCCATCCTGGGATGCAGATGCCCTGGTGGGACCTGGGAATATTTGGGTGACCTACTGTTTGAAACCCAGCCTGTTGGATCCACAGAAGCTACTTCCTGAGTTTGGAGGAGGAAGTAAGAAGTGGTGACTGCAGGGCAGGTGCAAGATTTAAGGAGGCTCTGACTCTCATGTCCATGCACATGCTGACGCTGCACTTGCTCAAACCCGAGAATCAGCGCCTCCTTAAATTGTGTGCCCTGGGTGCCGGCATTGTGCCAGCATGGTCCTGGCCCTGCTGGCAGCTTCCCAGTTCCCAGGAGGGGGTTGATGAGCTTCATACCAAAGAATAAAAGCACAGTGAAAGGAGAGAACAGAACCCCTCTGGATGCCATCAAAGAAGAGGCTTGAACATGGTTCTTTGGGGAGTGTTCGAACCAGAATGTACATTTCAAGGTGGAACCAGAACAGATAAATTCAATCAACAGCATGAGCACCGGATGGAAACTTCAAAACCTGTGAGCACAGGCTGCCCGAGGAGGCTGAGGCAGAAGCGCTGGGTCTGAGCCCTCGTCTGTGCCTTGTGAGCACAAGTGAGCAAGACCACGAAGCAGCAATAAACGCGAGTCTCCTACGGCTTGTGGGAACCCATCTTCTTAATTTATAGCCGCTTTAGGTAGGAATTGTGTCTGTAGAAGGCCCCTTTCAATGGGAAGATTGGTACATTCATTATAATAAATCATATTTCACAGAGCAACAGAAATGGACTTAATATGTAAATTATGCATACATGTACATATCCTAACCACACAAATCATTTGCAAGCTATCAAAGCATCTGCCTGCCGGCACATCCTGACAGCATGCTCCTGAAATTCTCACCCTCCTTTCTCCCGCCCCCTGTTCCCAATTTCACACGTGGGAGAGCCCAGGTGGGATGCTTTTAGGACTCCCCAGCGGGTTAGAAAGTGGAGTTGGGAAGAGGAAGGTCAAGGTGGAGAACTGGGACTGCAGTGCTACCTGCAAATGTACCACAGACCACAGGAGGGAGAGCAGGGCTCCATCCTCCCCTTGAGGAGCAGAACCACACCCTCCGAAGGGAAGCCTGTGTGGCTGGGAATTCTGAGCACCCAGTGCCTGGAGGGAGTGGGGGAGCTCTCCCAGCGGCAACCTTGGCGGGGTCCCATGGGTTTGCAGGTTGTGCTCGGGCAGAGGGGACAAGGGAAGGGACACCAAGAACCAGCCTGTGCTCTGCTGCCCTGGCTCTGGTGCAGACACGGATTTTCTCCTCCCACAGACACACGTACAGAATTGCAACAGCTTGAGGTTTAGGGATCAGTAAGTACACTGTAGCGGGGGTTCCCAAGGGGAGGGCCCAGGATTGGTGGTGTACAGAGTGTGGGCTGTGGCTTTACTGAGTAGAGCGTGCAATTGATTGGGACAAACTGGGGGGGGGGCGGGGTATAAAGGTTATGGATGGATGATGTTATAGGCTGAATTGTGTCCCCCACAAAATTCATGTATCAAGGTTCTAACCCATCATACCTCCAAATGTGACTGTATTTGGAGATAGGGTCTTAAAAGAGGTAATTAAGGTAAAATGAGGTCATATGGATAGTTCCAAGTCCAATAGGACTGGTGACTTATAAGAAGAGGAAATTTGGACACAGTCCCATTACAGAGGGAAGAAGATGTGAGGACACAGGGAGAAGATGTCCATCTACAAGACAAGGAGAAAGGCCTCAGGAGAAACCAACCCTGCCAACACCTTGATATTGGACTTCCAGCCCCCAGAACTGAGAGAAAGTAACTTTCTATTGGTTAAGCCTCCCATCCTGCAGGGCTTTGTTATGGTAACTCAAGCAAACATATAGAAAACCTAGCAAGCACTTGGAGAGGACTTTTGGGGAAAGGCTAGAAGGACCTTAAAGGGGATTTCATCAGTGTTTGCCATGTCACACACAATTTAACACTATTCATTCCCCAGGACATCTTTAGTAAAGCAGTTATCTCTTGTTAGTAAGTTGTGAGGTTGTGTCTGTTTTAGAAAACACAAGGCAGACACGGCTTCAAGATGGCCGAAGAGTAAGACATGGAGATCACCTACCTCCCCACAAATACATCAGAAATACATGTGAAACAATATGTAGTTGTTCTATATGTGGAACAACTCCTACAGAACACCTACTGAATGCTGGCAGAAAACCTCAGACCTCCAAAAGGCAAGAAACTCCCCACGTACCTGGGTAGGGCAAAAGAAAAATGAAAAAACAGAGACAAAAGAATAGGGATGGGACCTGCACCAGTGGGAGGGAGCCGTGAAGGAGGAAAGGTTTCCACACACTAGGAGCCACTTCGAGGGCGGAGACTGTGGGTGTTGGAGGGCGGAGCTTCAGAGCCGCGGAGGAGAGCACAGCAACAGGGGTGCAGAGGGCAAAGCGGAGAGATTCCCACACAGAGGATCGGTGCTGACCGGCACTCACCAGCCCAAGGGGCTTGTCTGCTCACCCGTCAGGGCAGGCGGGGCTGGGAGCTGAGGCTCGGGCTTTGGTTGGATCCCAGGGAGAGGACTGGGGTTGCTGTGTGAACACAGCCTGGAGGGACTAGTGCACCATGGCTAGCCGGAGGGAGTCCGGGAAAAAGTCTGGAGCTGTCTAAGAGGCAAGAGACCATTGTTTTGGGGTGTGCGAGGAGAGGGAATTCAGAGTGCTGCCTTAATGAGCTCCAGACATGGGGGCGAGCTGCGGCTATCAGTGCGGATGCCAGAGACGGGCATGAGATGCTAAGGCTGCTGCCGCTGCCACCAAGAAGCCTGTGTGCGAGCACAGGTCACTATCCACACCCCCCTTCCGGGGAGCCTGTGCAGCCCGCCACTGCCAAGGTCCCGGGATCCAGGGACAACTTCCCCAGGAGAGCGCACGGTGCACCTCGGGCTGGTGCAATGTCATGCCAGCCTCTGCCGCTGCAAGCTCACCCCACATCCATACTCCTCCCTCCCCCGGCTTGAGTGAGCCACAGCCCCCGAATCAGCTGCTCCTTTAACTCTGGCCTGTCTGGGCGTGAACAGACACCCTCAAGCGACCTACACGCAGAGGCAGGGCCAGATCCGAAGCTGAACCCCAGAAGCTGTGTGAACAAAGAAGAGAAGGGAAATTTCTCCCAGCAGCCTCAGGAGCAGCGGATTAAATCTCCACAATCAACTTGATGTACCCTGAATCTGTGGAATACCTGAATAGACAACGAATCATCCCAAATTGAAGAGGTGGATTTTGAGAGCAACGATATATAATTTTTCGCCTTTTTCTCTTTTTTTGAGTTTGTATGTGTATGCTTCTGTGTGTCATTTTGTCTGTACAGCTTTGCTTCTACCATTTGTCCTAGGGTTCTGTCTGTCAGGTTTTTTGTATTTGTTTGTTTTTTTAGTATAGTTTTTAGTGCTTGTTATCATTGGTGGATTTGTTTTTTGGTTTGGTTGCTCTCTTGTTTCTTTTTTTTTTTACTACTTAAAAATTGTTTTATAATTATTTTTTATTCTAATAACTTTATTTTATTTTATGTAATCTTCTTCTTTCTTTCCTTCTTTTTTTTCTCACTTTTATTCTGAGCCATGTGGATGACAGGCTCTTGGTGCTCCAGCCAGGCATCAGGGCTGTGCCTCTGAGGTGGGAGAGCCAACTTCAGGACACAGGCCCACAAGAGACCTCCCAGCTCCACATAATATCAAACAGCAAAAATCTCCCAGGGATCTCCATCTCAATGCCAAGACTGAGCTCCACTCAACGACCAGCAAGCTACAGTGCAGTACACCCTATGCCAAACAACTAGCAAGACAGGAACACAACCCCACCCATTAGCAGAGAGGCAGCCTAAAATCATAATAAGTCCACAAACACCCCAAAACACACCACCAGATGTGGACCTGCCCACCAGAAAGACAAGATCCAGCCTCATTCACCAGAACACAGGCACTAGTCCCCTCCACCAGGAAGCCTACACAGCCCAGTGAACCAAGCATAGCCACTGGGGAAACACACCAAAAACAACGGGAACTACGAACCTGCAGCCTGCGAAAGGAGACCCCAAACACAGGAAGTTAAGCAAAATGAGAAGACAGAGAAACATACAGCAGATGAAGGAGCAATGCAAAAACCCACCAGACTTAACAAATGAAGAGGAAATAGGCAGTCTACCTGAAAAAGAATTCAGAATAATGATAGTAAAGATGATCCAAAATCTTGGAAATAGAATGGAGAAAATACAAGAAACGTTTAACAAGGACCTACAAGAACTAAAGAGCACACAAACAGTGATGAACAACACAATAAATGAAAATAAAAATTCCCTAGAAGGGATAAATAGCAGAATAACTGAGGCAGAAGAACAGGTAACTGGCCTGGAAGATAATGTAGTGGAAATAACTACTGCAGAGCAGAATAAAGAAAAAAGAATGAAAAGGATTGAGCACAGTGTTAGACACTTCTGGGACAACATTAAACACACCAACATTCGAATTATAGGGGTCCCAGAAGAAGAAGAGAAAAAGAAACGGACTGAGAAAATTTTTGAACAGATTATAGTTGAAAACTTCCCTAATATGGGAAAGGAAATAGTTAATCAAGTCCAGGAAGCACACAGAGTCCCATACAGGATAAATCCAAGGAGAAACAAGCCAAGACACATATTCATCAAACTATCAAAAATTAAATACAAAGAAAAAATATTAAAAGCAGCAAGGGAAAAACAACAAATAACACACAAGGGAATCCCTATAAGGTTAACAGCTGATTTTTCAGCAGACACTCTGCAAGTCAGAAGGGAGTGACAAGACATATTTAAAGTAATGACAGCCAAAAACCTACTACCAAGATTTCTCTACCCAGGAAGGATCTCATTCAGATTTGATGGAGAAATTAAAATCTTTACAGACAAGCAAAAGCTAAGAGAATTCAGCACCACCAAAACAGCTTTACAACAAAAGCTAAAGGAACTTCTCTAGGCAGGAAACACAAGAGAAGGAAAAGACCTACAATAACAAACCCAAAACAATTAAGAAAATGTGAATAGGAACATACATATCAATAATCACCTTAAATGTAAATGGATTAAATGCTCCCACCAAAACACACAGACTGGCTGAATGGATACAAAAACAAGACCCATATATATGCTTTCTACAAGAGACCCACTTCAGACTTAGGGACACATACAGACTGAAAGTGAAAGTGAGGGGATGGAAAAAGATATTCCATGCAAATGGAAATCAGAAGAAAGCTGGAGTAGCAATTCTCATATCAGACAAAATAGACTTGAAACTAAAGACTATTATAAGAGACAAAGAAGGACACTACATAATGATCAAGGGATCGATTCAAGAAGAAGATATAACAATTGTAAATATTTATGCACCCAACATAGGAGCACCTCAATACATAAGGCAAATACTAACAGCCATAAAAGGGGAAATTGACAGTAACACAATCAGAGTAGGGGACTTTAACACCCCACTTTCACCAATGGACAGGTCATCCAAAATGAAAGTAAATAAGGAAACATAAGCTTTAAATGACACATTAAACAAGATGGACTTAATTGATATTTATAGGACATTCCATCCCAAAACAACAGAATACACATTCTTCTCAAGTGCTCATGGAACATTCTCCAGGATAGATCATACCTTGGGTCAAAAATCAAGCCTTGGTAAATTTAAGAAAATTGAAATGTTATTAGGTATCTTTTTCAACCACAATGCTATGACACTAGATATCAATTACAGGAAAAAATCTGTTAAAAAAATACAAATACATGGAGGCTAAACAATGCACTACTTAATACCCAAGAGATCACTGAAGAAATCAAAGAGGAAATCAAACAATACCTAGAAATAAATGAAAATGAAAACACGATGACCCAAAACCTATGGGATGCATCAAAAGCAGTTCTAAGAAGGAAGTTTATAGCAATACAATCGTACGTTAAGAAACAAGAAAGATCTCAAATAAACAACCTAACGTTACACCTAAAGCAATTAGATAAAGAAGAACCAAAAACCCCCAAAGTTAGCAGAAGGAAAGAAATCATAAAGATCAGATCAGAAATAAATGAAAAAGGAATGAAGGGAACAATAGTAAAGATCAATAAAACTAAAAGTTGGTTCTTTGAGAAGATAAACAAAATGGATAACCCATTAGCCAGACTCATCAAGAAAAAAAGGGAGAAGACTCAAATCAATAGAATTAGAAATGGAAAAGGAGAAGTAACAACTGTCACTGCAGAAATACAAAGGATCAAGAGAGATTACTACAAGCAACTATATGCCAATAAAATGGAAATGACAAACCAACAGGCAACATCATTCTCAATGATGAAAAACTGAAACCATATCCACTAAGATCAGGAACAAGGCAAAGTTGGCCACAGTCAGCACTATTATTCAACATAGTTTTGGAAGTTTTAGCCACAGCAATCAGAGAAGAAAAGGAAACAAAAGGAATCCAAATTGGAAGAGAAGAAGTAAAGCTTTCACTGTATGCAGATGACATGATACTATATGTAGAGAATCCTAAAGATGCCACCAGAACACTACTAGAGTTAATCAATGAATTTGGTAAAGTAGCAGGATACAAAATTAATGCACAGACATCTCTGGCATTCCTGTACACTAATGATGAAAAATCTGAAAGTGAAATCAAGAAAACACTCCCATTTACCATTGCAACAAAAAGAATAAAATATCTAGGAATAAACCTACCTAAGGAGACAAAAGACCTGTATGCAGAAAATTATAAGACACTGATGAAAGAAATCAAAGATGATACAAATAGATGGAGAGATATACCATGCTCCTGGACTGGAAGAATCAATATTGTGAAAATGACTCTACTACCCAAAGCAATCTACAGATTCAATGCAATCCCTATCAAACTACCAATGGCATTTTTCACAGAACTAGAACAAAAAAATTCACAATCTGTATGGAAACACAAAAGACTCTGAATAGCCAAAGCAATCTTGAGAAAGAAAAATGGAGCTGAAGGAATCAGGCTCCCTGACTTCAGACTATACTACAAAGCTGCAGTAATCAAGACAGCATGGTTCTGGCACAAAAACAGAAAGATAGATCAATGGAACAGGATAAAAAGCCCAGAGATAAACCCACACACATATGGTCACCTTATCTTTGATAAAGGACGCAAGAATGTACACTGGATAAAAGACAGCCTCTTCAATAAGTGGTTCTGGGAAAACTGGACAGCTACATGTAAAAGAATGAACTTATAACACTCCCTAACACCATGCACAAAAATAAACTGAAAATGGATTAAAGACCTAAATGTAAGGCCAGACACTATCAAACTCTTAGAAGAAAACCTAAGCAGAACACTCTATGACATAAATAACAGCAAGATCCTTTTTGACCCACCTCCTAGAGAAATGGAAATAAAAACAAAAATAAACCAATGGGACCTAATGAAACTTAAAAGCTTTTGTACAGCAAAGGAAACCATAAACAAGATGAAAAGACAACCCTCAGAATGGGAGAAAATATTTGCAAATGAAGCAACTGACAAAGAATTCATCTCCAAGATTTACAAGCAACACGTGCAGCTCAATAACAAAAAAACAAACAACCCAATCCAAAAATGGGCAGAAGACCTAAACAGACATTTCTCCAAAGAAGATATACAGATTGCCAACAAACACATGAAAGGATGCTCAACATCATTAATCATTGGAGAAATGCAAGTCAAAACTACAGTGAGATATCATTTCACACTGGTCAGAATGACCATCATCAAAAAATCTACAAACAACAAATGCTGGAGAGGGTGTGGAGAAAAGGAAACCTTCCTACACTGTTGGTGGGAATGTAAATTGATACAGTCACTGTGGAGAACAGTATGGAGGTTCTTTAAAAAACTAAAAATAGAGCTACCATACGACCCAACAATCCCACTACTGGGCATATACCCTGAGAAAACCATAATTCAAAAAGAGTCATGCACCAAAATGTTCATTGCAGCTGTATTTACAATAGCCAGGACATGGAAGCAACCTAATTGTCCATCAACAGATGAATGGATAAAGAAGATGTGGCACATATATACAATGGAATATTACTGAGCCCTAAAAGAAGCAAAATTGAATTATTTGTAGTGAGATGGATGGACCTAGAGTCTGTCATACAGAGTGAAGTAAGTCAGAAAGAGAAAAGCAAATACCGTATGCTAACACATATATATGGAATCTAAAAAAAATTTTTTTAATGGATCATGAAGAACCTAGGATCAAGATGGGAATAAGGACACAGACCTACTAGAGAATGGACTTGAGGATACGGGGAGGGGGAAGGGTAAGCTGGGACAAAGTGAGAGAGTGGCATGGACATATAAATACTACCAAACGTAAAATAGATAGCTAGTGAGAAGCAGCTGCGTAGCACAGGGAGATCAGCTTGGTGCTTTGTGACCACCTAGAGGGGTGGGATAAGGAGGGTGGGAGGGAGGGTGACACAAGAGGGAAGAGATATGGGAACATATGTTTATGTGTAACTGATTCACTTTGTTATAAAGCAGAAACTAACACACCATTGTAAAGCAATTAAACTCCAATAAAGATGTTTAAAAAAAAAAAGAAAACACAAGGCAAATGCTGAGTGTGGCCACAGAGGGAGAAGCAAGCTGCCCGTGGGAAATCAATGCCCATGGCTGACACAGGACGCATCTGCCTGTGCGCCCCACACATGTCCACGATGCTCGCGGCCAGTTCAACGAGCACCCTGACACTGAGTGCTCCTCTGTCACGTGCCCAGGTGGGCTCTTGCACCACAAATCTCAGCCAGCCCCATCCATGCTCTTGGGGCACTGGTGCCCCAACCAGCCATGAGACCAAGGATGGCAAAGGTCCTCATCTTGGACTCCCCAAGGACAAGGGTAATAAACAATAAACGGATGGTCTTTAAACCTTGCCAGGTCATTCTGATAAGCAGTCAGTTTTGAGAATCACTGCTTGAAGCAGTGATAGGACACACACACACACACACACACACACACACACACACATCACTGACTCACTCCTTCCAAACTTCCCAGGCTCCATCTTGCCACCTACCCCCACTCCCCTTACCTCCTGTTAGGATGTGCACAGACATTGCTGACTCTTACATGGACCAGTGTTATTTAAACAGCTTCAACACATCCCTATCCTATGACCCTCCTCAGATCAGCCAAACACCATATTACATGATAGATGGAGCCAGGAACCGGAAGCTTAGAACTTTAATCCCTGACAGGAGCAATCGTTTTCCCTATGACTTTGGCCAAGCCCCTGCATTCCCCAGCGTCTCATTTGCTCCACTGGTAATATAGAAGTATTAAAACCTGACATCTTCCAACGTAAGCAAAAATATATACACTAACTATATTGAGCTGGGAAATAAATTTTGAAGGAACTTCAGGAGAATTAGATCGACAGCTTCCTATATTAGACCTGGGGGAATTCTTCAGCCTGGCTGAATTAAAATACAGACATGTGGTTCTATAATTTATGAAAAAATATACAATATGGATAGATTATTTTCATCTTCTTGGAAGCGTGATCCTGCCTGCAGGTGCAGAGCTGGACCACGCAGTCTTTCACATCTTCCTTTGGGCTTACTTAGAGGGATACTCTATATTGATGACCGAAGGCTTTTCCTCAGACTTTCAGACCCAATGCATCACTTGCGTACAATGGCGGGAGATGTGGGAGCTTTAAAAATATCCACCTCCTCTTTCATTTCTCCACCTTTGCTTCTCTACTGCTTCATCCTTTGTGGCTTTCTGTGAACTCCATGTGCAGCTGCAGTGTTGTCCTAATCCCTGAACATGAAAGGCTTCAGGACAGAGAACGTGGTCATCCTCCCATGATGGAGGATTCACCAGCTCAGCATCAGTGACTGGTTTTCCCCCTCCCTTCTGCCTTTACTGCTCCCCAAACAGAAGCCAACACTGGTCCCTTGGGGACTATAGGTCCCCACCCCCAAGTTTCAGCATCCTCACCCTAATGGGCAGACTCAGCGGGCTCCTGTCTTTGATCCCCCACCTTGTTTTCTGCTGCCTTGAATTCTTATCCCTCCTACAGATCCCAGCCCTCTGCCAACCTCTGGATGTCACATGGTCCAGAGCTGGGAGGCTACCCTGGTTGTATCTACAAAAGTGGAAATGCAACCTAATTCTACAAAATTCTCCTAGAAACATTTCTTTATCATAATACTTCATTCATGTGTTTGCTGTTTACACAAATCTAGTCTCTCCTTGGCTTTAAGTCTCTTGAAAGAGGATGACACCATCCCACCCAATACACTCTTCCACTGCCCCCGCCCAGCATGGTGTCAGCTCCCAACACTACTTTCCAACAAATAAGTATCCTATTGGTCACTAAGTGTGAATGTTGCTATATAAAGAAAACTTTTTTTTCTCTATAAAATTAGATTCACTTTCCAAAGCTAATGTGTAAGAATTTTCTCTTTTGAAAAGGAGAAAAGAGGATATTTCAAAAATCTCTATGTTATTAAGACAACTTTTTAAAACATTTCAAAAAATTGCTGGCCATTACAAAGAATGAAATAATGCCATTTGCAGCAACATGGATGGACCTGGAGATTATCATACTAAGTGAAGTAAGGCAGACAGAGAAAGAAAAATATCATATGATATCACATGTGTGGAATCTAAAAATATGATACAAATGAACTTTTTTACAAAACAGAAACAGACTCACAGACTTAGAGAATGAACTTATGGTTACCAAGGGGGAATAGTGGAAGGGTGAGGTGGGTCGGGATAATTAGGGAGTTTGGGCTTGGCATGTACACACTGCTATATTTAAAATAGATAACCAACAAGGATCTACTGTAAATTAATTAATTAAATAATTAATTAATTTCTGGCAAGAGATTGACTTGTGGTAAACCTCCATAACTGTGTTTTACTGCCTTTTTAAAGAAAAAATAGATTAATAGAAATATTCGGTCACGGCCTTCCAAGGTTTTAGCAAATATCACACTGCTGCCGTCCTGCCTCTGCTACTTCGCCCCTGCCCAACACGTGGGTTCCCCACCTTCTGTGCTCTAGAGCAACGGTCCCCAACCCTTTTGGCACCAGAGGCCAGTTTAGTGGAAGACAATTTTTCTACGGACTGGTGGCGGGGTGGGAGGTGAGCGGGGGGCAGGGATGGTTCCAGCGGTAATGCGAGCGATAGGGAGCGGCAGTGAAGCTTCACTCGCTCGCTGCTCACCTCCTGCTGTACGGCCCGGTTCCTAACAGGCCGTGGACCGGTACTGGTCCGCAGCCCGGGGGTTCAGGACCCCTGCTCTAGAGGTCACTCTTAACTGGCCACTCTGGATGATATATGTGTACATTTTATTATTTCTGGAAGGCATTGCAAGTTTGTTATCTTTGAGCTTTCTCTTCTCTCCCATCCACCCCATATCTCTCTGCCTCAGCTAAAATAACTTGAGTTTACTGATCCAACCTCCCACCCCACCTTGACCCTTGGTGAGGTCACTCTTTATTTACAAAAGGCTCCACCAGCAGAAGAGAAAGGGGGATTATACGGGAGATGGACACATACGGGTCAAACCCCTCTGCCACGGTTCTGTGGACCCTCCCTCTTGTCTCTTCTTCTAATTTCAAGTGCAACAGTCTTACCTGAAGCTGCTTCTATTCTCAAGGTTTAAATCACTCCCAGTTTAGGGACTTCCCTAACGGTCCAGTGGTTAAGACTTCACCTTCCAATGCAGGGGGTGAGGGTTCGATCCCTAGTCGGAGAGCTAAGATCCCACATGCCTCGTGGACAAAACACCAAAACATAAAACAGAAGCAATATTGTAACAAATTAAATAAAGACTTTAAAAATGGTCCACATCAAAAAAAAATCTTTAATATAAAAAAAATTTTTTAATCACTCCCTGTTTATAGATGAAAAGGTCATCTTATAACCTGTGGTCCCTTTCAGCCCAATTAAATGTCCAAGTCAGTCCCCGGGATGAGGCCTCCTGGACAGCTCCCAGAGCCAGTGTGCCACACCCTGCAGTGTGCTCTTTGATGGAAAGGTCAGTGGGTGTTTGTATTCAAAGAGCCCCTTCTCAGAAGGCCAACGTTGGGGCCTGCTGGGAGGGCTGTCCCATCTCGGCAGCCATGACAGCGTTCAGAATCGTGCTTTGTTGAGTCCTTAATTATTCTCCCTGTCTTTCCTTTCTACACAGGTGAACTCCTCCAATTCACTCTCCAACAACTGTACTCAAATTTTCAAATCAGTGATTCTGAAGAGCCATCCCACTTGTCCAGCGTTACAGGCTGAATTGTGGCCCCCATTCCCCACCCCAAACCCCAATTCATACATTGAAGTCCTAACACCCATGTGACTGTACTTGCAGATGGGGCCTTTAATGACGTAATGAAGGTGAAATGAAGTCATATGGATGGACCCTAATCTAATATGGCTGGAGTCCTTATGAGAAGAGATTAGGACACAAACACACACAGAGGGATGACCTCATGAGGACACAGGGAGAAAATGACATCTACAAGCCAAGGAGAGAAGTCCCAGGAGACCAACCCTGCTGGCACTTTGATCTTGGACTTCCAGCCTCCAGACAGTGAGATAATAAATGTCGGTTGTTTAAGCTGCCCAGTGTGTGGTCCTGTGTTACGGAAGCTCAAGCAGACTTGGATACGGGACCGTGACTGAGGTTCTTTCTACGGAGGACGCTCCAGTGGCCACCCCAGACCCTTGACCTCCCAGGACAGAAGCCTTGATTCCCCAGCTGCTTGCTGAGTGTCGGTGATGGTGATGGACTCAGCCCTGTACTCAGTCCCCCGGGGAGCCTGCTCTCAAGCCAAGGGAGCTGCCTCACCCAAAGCCGCTATGCCATGCTGGAGACACACCCACACCCAACAAAGGCCTGGCCCCCTTGCCACAATTCAGGGCAATTCCGCAGGGTTATCCATCCCAGTTCTGAAGCCTCCTGTGGGATCTGCTGGAATCACAGCCCACATTCCCCATCTGCTCCACCCTGGCCTCCACTCTGTCGACTGGAGAAAAGAAAAGCACAACCTGAAAGTTGAGAATGACATTTTATTTGAGGATTTAAGCCTGGGATTTAAGCCTGGGACGCAGCATCTCAGATCACCCTGAAGGACTGCTCTGAAGAGGTCAGGGAGGAGCCAGGATATACAGGAGGTTTTGCAACAAAAACCAGGTAGTGAGAACATCAAAAGATTACTGTTAATTAAAGAAAACCAGACATCTCAAGTTAATGACTTTAGTGCCTTTCTATGTATGGGGAGATGCAAGAGTCTGGGCTTATTGAAATCACTCCTTTGATATGCACCTTAACCATCTAGGGCCAGTATCCTGCTTTTCTCCATCCTGAGTCCCCTCACAGTGCACAGCTGGGGGCGGCTGCAGTGGCTGAGAGCTGGGCAGTGGGCAGCCCATTTGTCTCCCTCCTGAGTTCCCTCAGGGCTCACCGATGGGGTGGCTGTGGTAGTGTGATGGCTGCAACATCTTTTGTTTACTGATATGCCAGGCAGCCCTTTTTCACTCACAACTCCCACATGACTATGATGACAGGACACCACCCCCCATCACCCTGCGAATATTTTAACCTCCACCTCAGAGTCTACTTACAGGTACGACCTGACACAGACAGTTGTGATGGGAGAAGGCAGAACCTGACCTGGGGTTGGGAGCTGGACCACCTGCTGGCCAGCTGGCCAGGAGAACCCCCAATGGCAGCAGGTGGAGCGTGGAGGCCCCTGGGGTGCAGCCACACGGTGGCTGAAACGTTCACCCTGGTGAGGAGGGGTGCTACCCCTGCAGAAGGGAGCATGCAAGGTAAGGAGACGTGTGTCAGGCTTTCGAGAAATAGGTAGGAAAGCGTAACATAAGGACAGCAGAATGAGATGGCTGTTGCTGAGGAAATCAAGCCTTTGGAGACAAATAAGGCAAGGCTGGGGTGATTAATTAGGAATTGAAGACTAAGCGTGAAGCCAAGGGCACCAGGGAGACTGAGGTTTGCAAGATCGAAAAGCAGAAAAGAGGCTGTAGCAGAGAGAGAGCTGCAGAGATCTGCAGAGTTTCCCTTGAATCTTGGACTGAACAGTGATCTATGCAAAAGTCACTCCCTGATGCCAAAGTGGAAGAAACCTCCCAGCACTGGGGAAAAGCCCCTGAAGAATCCCTGGAGGTCCCACAGAACTGGAAACCATGCCTGTTCCCACCAGGCAAAGAGGAGCAATCTTGGGCATCGGGTCAAGGCCTCAACGGCCCATGGCTTAGTAACAGCGTTAAACTAGTCCCAGAGTAAAGGCTGTTCTTGGCTCACATAACAAAGCCTGACAGCAAGCCTCAAAAGACTCAGACCAATCCACAGGTGACTTACTCATGTGCCAGAAAAATAACCCAACACTCTTTGAAAGAATGCAGTAAAATCCAGCACCCGACAATCTGATATTCATAGTGTCTGGCATCAAAAACTCACCTAGTGGGCTTCCCCGGTGGCGCAGTGGTTGAGAGTCCGCCTGCCGATGCAGGGGACACGGGTTTGTGCCCCAGTCCGGGAAGATCCCACATGCCGCAGAGTGGCTGGGCCCGTGAGCCATGGCCGCTGAGCCTGCGCATCTGGAGCCTGTGCTCCGCAATGGGAGAGGCCACAACAGTGAGAGGCCCACGTACTGCAAGAAAAAAAAACAAACAAAAAAACAAACAAAAAACTCACCTAGCATACCAAAAAAAGCAGGAAAATACGATTCATTCACTTCATAGAAACTGATCACAATGGGGATGGAATTAGTAGGCTCTCCCTCCTATATCTCTGCTCCACGATCCTTTATGTGGGACTCTGCAATGCACATTTCAGCTTGGCCAGCCACTCGTTTCCAGAATCAGCCAAGAGGGAGCACGGGAGGGATGCTTCAAGGATGAAGGAGGAAGGAGAGATGTGTTCCTTCCCGTTTCTTTCTTGCTCTTCCTGCTTGATTGCTGTTCCTCTTGGTAGCAGCACCTCTTCACCCCAGCAGTGCAACTCCTCCTGGCTGGATCTCCTTGGTGGTTTTGCCTACATTTGCAGAACAAGCCTCACCAGGCTCCTTCCAGACACACCAGCCCGAGCCACGCTGCATCCTGGTCCTCAGAGGTCTGAACCTCAGCTCCGCGAGGCCCTTCCTCTAAGCTTCTAAGTTTTAATAATCCCAATTCTTCCCTTTGTTCCCTCAGCCCCAAGGGTGGGAGCTGCTTCCCATACTTGCTTCCTCTAGGACACCTTAATGTTTTCTTTTTTCTCCTTTTGTCCCTAGTCAACAACTTTACTCATTATCAATTTTTATACCAACTCCAATCTGAGCAAAAACTGGTGTGATTTCTGCCTCCTGATAAAGCCCGCCAGGATAGCCCCTTAGGTGCCTCATTACATTTAGTGCTCACAAAACTGAATAAGGTAGGGAATTCTATTAAGCTCATTTTTTCAGATAAAGAATCTGTGGTTCAAAGAAATTGGTAATTTGCCTGAAGTCCCACAGTTAGTAACTGTAAAGGTTTGTTTTTAGATACAAGCAGCATGACTCCAAAATGTGTGTGCTGACTGTATGGCAGCCTGTAACGATAACATGCCTGGACTCACTGGTATCGGGGGAAGTGTCCGTCAGAGGCTAGAGAGGGGTTAGGAGGAATCATACATACTACACACAGTCAGCCCGTGATCACGAGAGCACCCTGGAGAAGTCCTCGGGGTCATGTGGGATGAAATGAGTCTTGCATCTCAGACAGTGTCTACGTGAGACACCCCAAGTGATCCGGAAATAAAAATACCAGGGAACAGGTGGTTTAGTTGTTGTTACTCACCCACAATATAACTTTCAATTCCCTGAGTTCAGATAATCCATCTATTTTCCCTCAAGAGAAAAACAAATAATAGTTTATATGGCAGTAAAATTTAAAAATTTGATCATGGTTTTTCTTCTTGGGTGTATAACCTGGTGGATTCCACTGTCTCATTCCCTTAAACCCCTTAATAGAGCCCTTTCCTTGTACCAAGGGTTGTTCAGGACAAAGATTTGGGGGGGAGGGCAGGCGATGTGTACGCATGTGTGTGTCCCAAGGGCTGGAGAAAGGGGCAGACAGAAAGTAAACAATCATAACGTATTCCTAGGGGCACCTTCTAAGTCAAACAGCATTTAAATGGGTCATGAAAGAATTATATATCGTGCCCACTCTCTGGACCTAATGCATATGTCAATAGATGCTGGGAAATTGTGCTAGAATCTTTCAAGATGAAAGCAAAATTGTTGTCCACACTTGATCTCCTGCAAAACCTTCCTGTCACTTTAGTCATTTCAAGACAGTAAAACATTAGCATAAAAAATAAGTTCACTCCATTTAATATGAACACTTGCTTTAAATAATTCCAAATACTAAATCACACCAAAGAACTTATTACCAATATAGTAAAAATTAGAAAAAAATCTCAGTCAGTTCAATTCAGTGAAATAAAGTCTTTAGAAAAATTTAATTCTCTAATTAAGCAGCTGGCCGAGTGGGGAGGATGAATGCAATGTTCTCCCCACAGTGGCTGCAGAGTTACTAAGCTCATAGATGAGATATTCTGACTAAGACATAATTGTGGAGAAGGAAGGTTAAAAATGTATAAATGCCATCATATACTTGGATTCCAAAGGGCAAGGCCATTTTCATCACGTAGAGAACTTAGAAAAAAAAACTTTCACTCATCTGATGAAAAATAGCTTTTGCAAACAGGTGCCTACAAGTCAAAAATATTTTGGGTGATAATATTCTACTCAGTGGTCCTATTTTGGCCTGAACAGTCTAGGAGCCAGAATGTCATTTATAGCAACTCCCTTACCCAAAATATTAAAATGTGGATGAGCTCACTGCCCACTCCCCCATAAACACATATTCTTTAACAGTAATAGCAATGCCTTTAATAAGATCCAGAGGGACATGTAATTCTTCCAGAGGATGTGCATCCTTTGATCCCCAGGGTCATGGAAAAATACCTAAAACTTCATGAAGTA
This sequence comes from Mesoplodon mirus, assembly GCF_964341445.2. Lineage (NCBI taxonomy): Eukaryota > Metazoa > Chordata > Mammalia > Artiodactyla > Ziphiidae > Mesoplodon > Mesoplodon mirus. The sequence continues at coordinate 141,775,353 of NC_138982.1, read as the reverse complement.
CGTGAACTATTGAAAGAGCATCCAGAAATATGTGAGATACCAGCCTGGGGGCGGAGGGTAGAGATAGAGGGTATGAGATGAATGGCTACAGAGAGGGACTTTATCCCTGGGAGAATGGAGGAGCCCAGCAGTGGGGAGGAAGCATGACACTCACCATATGTGAAGTCTGTCCTAGGAGGACCAAGGATGAGCAGAGACTAGAGGGTGGGTGAAGTCAAGATACAGGAAGGGAGGAGCCAGGGGAAGTTCCCCAAAAGGTCTCCCAAAGAATCACTGAGTGAAGGAGAGGGAAAGAGGCCCAGAGCCAAGGAATGGAAATGGTCTGAGGTTATGTGTACGTACATCATGCTTTAAATGAGAAGGGTCAGGCAGGGCCAGTGAAGTCAGGAACTAGGCGTCAGACGGCCAGGTTGCAATGCTAGGTAGAAAAGGCAGGCAATTCTGGACATTGGTCTGAAGAGGAAAAGCTGCATCTTCTGTGACCCTGGATTGTCCTATTAGGTGTGGCGAATTCTTACAGATGAAACTAGGCTGAACTAAGTAAGGGGTTGACCAGAAGGGACTTCACGGGCACCAGCGCCATCTGCCTGAAAGCTGACCCAAAGGACACCCGCCAGGAACGCGTCTTCTGTTAGCGGCCATTGTGTCTGTCCAGTGTAATGCATGGGGTGGTTATCATTCTGGGCCAGGACAGTGCTGGGGTCACTCACCTCCAGATGTCAGGGAAACAAGAGTACGTTTTTCAGAGCAGACAAAAAGGAATCTCATCTCTGACACATTCCCCCGGGGGAGATAACGGGGCTATTTCATCCCCCCACTCACCCAGTCGCCGCTCCATCCCTGAGTTATTCTGGGCCAGGGTGGAGATGACAGGTTTTTCAGGGAGCAGGAATTATGCAGGGTGGGTCATAACTGGCCAGCGCCCACCGAGGGCCTCCTGCACTCGTCATTTCCCACACACAATCTCATTTACTTCTCACCACATCCCAATGAGGTACGTGGTACCGTGGGGTAGAAAGGTTCGCCACCACTGAGCACAGCCCATGGCCCCGGAGCCAACAGGTGTTGGTTTCAATGCTGGGCCGTCCGCTCCAAAGCCTCAGGTCACCACTGTGTCACTCTGCCTTAGTCCAGGGGCCAGCAGCCAGACCGCTCACCTCTGGAGTCTGTGAGCGTGGCTCTTGTCCTCACCTGCTTGCTTTTTGAAAGTAGGGTAAGACCCACAAAACCAAAGGGAGAGCATCAGCATGGAAACCAGAAGTCAAGCAATGGACAGCCTGTGTTTCAGCTCCATGGTTACACACCTCATGGCCCCTCAGCATCACAGAGAGATCACATTACCAAGGTTTCAGTTGCCAATGCCTCATTTTGGTTTCTAAAGCACATTCATCTGCCTTATGACATTTAATCCCTCCATGATCTAGGCATAATTAGCCTGTTTTAAATATGAAGAAAAACCTGAGGTTCAGAGAACTGAAGTGACCTGTCTTGGTTTCCTATTGTTTCTTACATGTTCCTGCCATCATGAGGTTTGGGATCATGGGAAGTCCAGGGCCTACTCAATAGGCCCTTCCCCCAGCCTCCCAAGGAGGGAGGACAAATAAATGAATGAAGTGGATGCAGACATGAAGAATCCAGACCAAGGCCTGGAGCAAAGCCAGGGCCTCTGCAGAAGCTGGATTCAGTTCCAAAACACTAGAAGTTATCTAGAATCCTGATGATTCACCTTGAAAGTCAACTCCAGAAAAAATGTTCCTGAAAATTCTCATATCTCAAAGAATTTCCCTAAGTGCCTGATGAGCTGAGAATTTGATTTGCATTGTGTAACAGGTACAATCCATTTTTTAAATAAATTAAGTATATTATTTTTTCATAACAATGGGATCTGATATGTATAATTAAAAAAAGAAAAGAAGTGTAGTGTAGATGTCTCCTGCTGTCATCATTTCTTTCAGCATCTGAGGATGGAACTTTTTCACATATAATTCTGTTAGTCGATGTTGAAACTATTACTTCCAAGTAGTTTGGTGACTTTTATGAAGATGAAACCTTGAAGATAATTAAGCTAGAATACTTAAGCAGTAACAATCTGAAGGCAAGGAAAGTAGCTGCTCCCCATGTCCACAAAAAAATTAGTGAGATGAAAAACATTCACAGGTCATAGTTATTTGATGTGGAATGCACCCATGTTCTTACTTTGAATTGTAGCTCAATTATACTAATGTTTGTCCATTTTATTAAAATTAGCCACACAATAAACAGGTGAATATTGGATCCACTTCCAGTTAAATAACAGCACCGATTTCAAAGAAGGATTTCAAGAAAAATAAATGTGTTTAAGTTGGGAAACCAAGAATTTTTCCTTTATAAATTGTTTTAATTAATAACAGCTTTCAGTGTCACAAGTAATTTGCCTCTGTAAGTATGGAAAATTCACCTTGATCCATGAAAACTCAGTTTTTCTACTCTAAAAATATTAACCTCCTGTGGAGTCAAATTTAGATGAGCATCTTCACATTTGCATGAAGTTTAACTTTATTTTCTAAAGAGGGAGTCTGAAGCATGCTCATTTTTATATCCCCCTGTGTGTGCAAAGGTAGAGCAGAGAGAATCCTCTTGCTTAGGCTTATTTTGGTTTTGAAAAATAGCAACCATATCCAGCTTGCTTAAGTCCAAGAGGATTGATTGCAGGGAAGCAGCCTGCCTCCTAGAAGTCAAGGGCAAGATGAGGATGAACAAAGAACGCTGGGGGTGGGGGGTGGAGGCTGCTAGGGAACCAGGAAGCGCTATTGATTGGCTTCTACCCTCTTTCACTGCAAACTGGGCTTCTCGGTTACTCAAGGCCCACGTGGATGGAAGATGACCACTGCAAGCCCAAGTTCACGTGTAGTGATTCCAGCCACATTCGGTCTCTGTGTGTACATGTGGTCAGATTTCCCAGAAATCAGCACAGCGTGGCGTACAGCCCTGGATGAATCAACTATGCCTGGGATGCGGTCACGTACCAGAATCATGTTCCCCAGGAGCCCTCCCTGAGCCTGGCAGGACCAGCACATCCACAAAAGGGGGCTGGTCAGACAGCCCGTCAGCTACTCACAGAAATAAATGCCCCCTTTGAAGCCTCAGAATGATTGGATTCTAATGCCAAAGAAACCTAGGGTTGAAGCCCCGTGGAGCCCAAGTTCCTAAAGAGGAAGCGACTGGCCCTGGAGCAAAATGACTGATCCTGGGTCATGACCACGCCACATTTTACAGGATGCTTAGCACCCCTGGCCCACCCAGTAAATGTCAAAGGGGCCCCTCCCTGGTCACTGTGACTCTGAACCTGCCCACTTTGCTTTAAGTACCTCCTAAGATCACAGCACTGCATCCTGTTGAAAAGCACTGATTTTCAGTCCAAACTTCTTGAAACACACAGGTATGGTTCCCAAGCCCTTAAGTAAGATGCAAAATAGTGCAAGCTATTTAGTATAAGACAGCTGTCTCTGCCAGCCTACTGGCTCTGCGAGATTAAGCAAATACCCTAATCTCCCTGAACTGTGGTTCCTCACCATCCAAAAAATTAATTAAATGACACTTGCCCTATAAACGTATTGTGAGGATTAAGTGAAATTAGGTATTAGGTTAAACCATGGGAAATGTCTGGTTTTATAGGTCAATTGCAGTTGAATATCTGCAATTTCATAGGACTCAGACCAACATCCCAGGGCTTTAGCACTGCGCCTGGCACCTAAGAAGAGCTCAATAAATGGTAAATATGAACACTATAAGGACGTAAGTTAAACTTGGATTGTGCAAAATACAATAAAAAATAATAATTTCTAGGTAAGGACTTTGTGTCCCATCCTCCAACCTTGGACAGAATATATAGCACATGCCATAAACTAAGGGATAAACAATGATGGGAAGACAGTATCCTTTGGGGAAATTTTAGTTAAACGCCATCTGTGACAGCTCCTGACAATCAGAAGAGCGAAATGGAGGCACCTTCCCAGTGGAGCCTTAGAACATGGTGGCCAGCTGTCCTCCGTTTATGAGAGATGCTGGAGAAAGCTAAAGAAAGTCACCTGTGATGACTCAACAGTCATCCCCAGGAAGACAAAACAAAGCCTTCCTCTCCTCTCCAGAAGCAAGGAAGTGGGGCTGTGATTGGTAGCTGAAGGGATTGTGGACTTGGAGATGATTTTCATTTTTCTTGTTTCAACCTTACCGTTTGCATCATTTTGCATAAAAGAAATAACTGTTCCTTCAAGCTTCCCAAGTCTCTCATCACTTGCATACAAAGGCCACCTTCTGGCCCTTTAACTGGCCAGCAGGTCAGGAAAGCCCAGAGTGTGTGAATTGCCTGGGTACAGCGGGAGAAAGTTCCTTGGCACTTTCCACTTGCAGTCAACTTTTCATTAAAAGGTAAAAAAGACATTAATTATTGGTTAACAAATTTCAATCTCTATTCAGGCAAGGGAATTAATGTGTTTAAAAAGATCTCGATAATTATTTCTTGCAGTTTAGAAAAGGGGTGATGATAAAAGTATACCTCTGCCCCTACTCTCCCCTTTGGGTTTCAGGAAGCTTGAATGTCAGGGCAGCCATACCCAACTCCTATTGGAGCATTCAAGATTTAAAGTCCCCATTATAGAAAACTTCAGGAGGTGGGGCACATCCCCCAGTGGAAAGGGAAGCTGTTGGCAGGTTGGTCACCTTAGGAAGCTGGTCCTGCACTAGACTCCCTTCCAGATCACTCTTTTCTTAAGTTTATTACTGATTTGCCCCCCACAGATCTTGGCTTTCTAAATGCAGGTAGGAATACCACAAAGTCAGGAAGGATTTTCTCCACATTCAGAGGTTGCTAGAGCTCAAAGAAAAATGTTCCCCGGTAGGAAAACAAGGCGACCTCTCCTCTCATCACCTTAACAGATCTCATGCTGCAGAGCTGACCAGTGGAGAGAAATGCTTCTCTACCCCTCTTCCTGTGTTATTTATACTTTGTGGTTGTTTTCTCTCCAAACTCTCCTTCTGAGTCTTCACTTTTTTCAGAACCGGCCTTTTCTTTCCTTCCTTTCTTTCCTTGGATGGAAAATTGAACTGGTAACGTTTACTTGATAAGAGTAAGTCAGCCACTGAGAATGGAAAATGGGGGTTGCGGGGAGGTCAAAGGCTTTCAGCTCCTCTGGTGAAGCCGTGTCAGATGGCAACATGCTGAGAGGCCACCCACCCCATGAATAAATTAGAACCTGGGTCGAATATAACAAAAACGTCCTCTTTCACTTGATAGACCTCAATGTAGGTCATTTTTTAGCTGCTCCGCTGGACCCCCAGCACATTTTGAGGCCACAGAACTGAGGACTCCCCAGGGCTCGAGCCTTACAGACCAAAGGGCAGAGGAGAGAGATTTGCAAAGGTGAAGCCAGAGTGCAGCCACCCACTGCGATCAAAGACACTCATGCTCAGAAGGAGGGGAAACGCGCCCAAACAGATCCTCCCCTCTGCGCCCATGAGCGGGTCCCTCAGCCTGGAGTCTGCCCCCAACCTGGACCAGCTGTCTTCAAGCCCTGCCCAGGTGTCCCCTCCACCTCCCCCATCACTGCCCCCTCTGAGAATCTACCCTGCAGGCTCCTGCTGATGGCCTCGCCTCTCCACGGAGCCACCGCCAGGGCGAAGGCTTCTTCCTGATTATAGACCATCTCATGCTGAAACCCAAAACCCTGCTGACCCCAATGTCCTCCTCAGGAAGTCAGAGTGTCCTAAGTCAGGCAAAAACACATGACTTCCTGGTTTTCGGGGTTGTTTTAGTTACTGGGGCCGCAAAATACCACAGAAGGTGTGGCTTAAACAGCAGACATTGATTTCTCACAGCTTTGGAGGCTGGAATTCCAAGATCAGGTGCTGGTGAGAACCTGCTTCCTGGCTTGCACAGGTCACCTACTTCTTACCCCCTTATATGCCCTTTATTTAGTGCATGCCTGTGGAGGGAGAGCTCTCATGTCTCTCTCTCTTCTTATAAGGCACTAATCCCATCACGGACCCCACCCTCATGACCTCTACTAACCCTAATCACCTCCCAAAGGCCCCACCTCCCAACACCATCCCACTGTGGATTAGGGCTTTAATATGTGACTTGGGGATGGGGAAAGACACAAGCATCCAGTCCATAGCAGAGCTGTGCTCCACAAGTGAGCTGTGTGACTTTGAGAGAGCCGAGTGACCTCTCTGAGCCCTGCTCTCTCACCCTTCAGTCAATCTGGGTCCGACCACAAGCTGTTGGTCCGCTCAGATGGGTTTAACAGAAAAGAGTTTTCTGTCGAGACTGTGTACCCAAGTGTAGGCAGGATTAACAAAGCAGCAGAGGAAGTTAACCACCCAGGACCAATAACTTCAGGAAACTCTGTCAGCATCTCCCTCTGACTAAACGGAGTCAAGAGGTCTGGTCATTGTGGTCCATGGGGCAGCTTCCAGGCTGAGCAGGAAGGAAGAGGGTGGTGGAGAATGGTCATTGAGGGCAAGTGCAGAGCACAGGGCCGGTGGGAGGTGGGCTGGTTGGAGACATCTCAGTGTACACTTTTGTATTGCTTTCATATTCAAGACATGCAAATGGGGTTCCTGTTCAAATAAATGATTATAAAGGAAAATTTAAATATTCAAGGAAGTCAACCACTGGGACACAGTGGGACCCAGAATGAGAGAGGAATTACACCCATCTGCTCCTCCCCTGCCCCATTGGTCCACAAAAGGGGCAGAGAAGGGAAGAATCTCTACATGCCCCACAGTAGAATCAACACATCAAAATGGAATCAAAATGGAAAAACAACAACAAAGAGTGATACATAGTGTAGAACTGTGGTCTTACTTTATTGTATCCTGTGCGGCTGCCACTGCGCAATCACTGGGGAAGATTTGGAAGTAAAACAATCTCATTAGAGCAGTGTCCTCCTCCCTGTGGGCAAAGAGAGACCCATTCACAGCCAGCGAGGAGGTGCCTGTAATGGAAGCTGGTCCTGGGAAGAAGCCAGACACTCCTGGGCACAGTGATGCCAAGGCTCATTGTTTTGCATGGGGCAATGAAAGGTCATGTAATGGGAATGACATGCTTTCATTGGGTGAGACCAACTACGTTGTCACCAAGTAGAAATAACACTCACCTTGGCAAGGTGCTGGCTTTGCAGGTGAGCTAGGAAGGCAGTCAACTGCCCAACTGGCTGGTGGTTGGACCAAGCCAGAGGTGGGGAGTCTGCTTTCCTGAGCATCCCCTGGACAATGCTGACCCTTCCCCTTGGGGTCTCAGCAGCAGTAACCTTCTCCACCAGAATCCAGACCAACCTGGAGGCTCTCAGCATCCAAGCCTCATGAAGGGACCACACTGAAGAAAGTCCGTCCTCTTAAGGGGAGGGGAGCGATCTCCCGAAATCGACCTGACCCTTCAGTGAAGAAACTATGCCTCCATCCCCATCCATGATGAGTTCAGTAAAACATAGTTAAAGCCATGTGAAGATGTAAAGCCCCTCCTCTCCATCACCGAGCCCCTCTAGAAGATGAACCAGTGCTTCCCAAATCAAATGAACATGAGAAAAATACACAGCGGTCTGAACCTTGGATAAATATGTAATTCTGAAAAGTATGATTGCTCTAACTTCAATGTGCATTTCCTTCCTATTGTTCATGCCCAATAACCTTAAAACATCACTTCATAAGAGCTTTATTATATGAAACTTTTTGTACCATTCTCCTCTATTATAAAAGCATCGTTATTGCAGAGCTCTCAACTGATTTGGGCAGCATCCTCACACAAGACACACACACGCGTGCACACACACACAAATCCCATTGTCTTGTATAGATGAAGGTCAGGCTTTCAAGGCCAAGAAGTCTGGCATTCTAAATGTGAGGCTTGCATACCAGAAGCACTCACAAGATGCTCATGACCCTCAAAGGTTAAAATTCCTTACTCTTTGCAACAGAGACTGAGCTATTTTACTGCCCTAGGGTGAGTAGCAGAGAGATTCATTCATTCATTCAGTGTACAAGGGATTAGTACCCTGGCATTCATGTAAGTAACACTTATTGGACACATATAGCGTGGAAAGCCATGAATTAGCCTCTGTGGGTGCCTATGGAGTGTACAAGATGGGACTTCATCTTAGAAAAGTCAACATCTCATTAGGGACAGTAGAACACCCACAAACAACTAGAAAACAAGGTTAAAATTGCCAAATGAGAGTTGTAGATGGTTATGTTGATATGTGGATTTGTTTTTCTGCAGTAGCTTGAAAAACTTCAAACTTACAGAAAAAGTCAAAGATTACAACAAACACCTATGTACGTTTGACCCCAATTCACCAATTAAATCCTCCCAACATTTGAGTCCCCCCCCATTTGTTTATCATTTGAAAGTAAGTTGAAGTCATCATAACACTTCATTCCCAAATCTTTTATCCTCAAATATTTCTTCTAAGGAAAAGGATATTTTTCTACATAACTTGAATCTCATTGTCACATCCAAGAAATTTAACACTGATAAATGATATTATCAAATATACAGTCCGTATTCAAATGTCCCAGCCCTCAGAGACCTTATCAAGGATCATGCAATGTATTTAATCATCACGGCTCTCTGGCCTCCCTTTACCTAGAACAGATCCTTTGCCTGTGTTTTTTATTTTTGTTTTGTTTGCAACATCCTTTTTAAGAGGCCAGGCCGGTTGCTCTGTTGAATGTCCTACAGTCTGATTGAGTCTGACTGTGTCCTCAGTGTTAGATTCAGGTTAAAACAACTTGGGCCAGAATGCTAAATATTTGATGCTGTGCCCTTCATCTTGCATCAGAGCAAGAGCCGGTGAAGTCAGCTTTTCCCATGACCCTGATGCTGACAGATGGCTGGGCTGGAAAGGGAAGTTTCCCCTCGTAATTAATGAATAACCCAGGGAGTGTTACCCTGAGACCATGTGTCTATCCTGTTCTCCAACAATTTTTCATCCCATCACCTTCACCTGATTCCATTATAGCCATGATTGCAAAATAAGAATTTACTAATTCCATCCTTTTCCATCTAATTCTGTCTCCTCCTTTCATTTTGTTCTGCTTTGCTTTTGCCACATGGATTTGAAGAAAGGGGAGATTCTGCCTCTAGCTGGGATAATAAAGGAAATCTTAGGAAGGACAAGGCATTTGGAAATGCAGAAGGAGATTGAAAAAGCCATCAGGACAACCAGTTGCTAGGCTCTTGGGGCAACAAGAGAAGGTCAGGGTCTGTTCCTTACCCTGCCGCATGGAAAGCTCAATACACCTCATGCTGAATCCCATCCCCAGACACTGTGCAGCTCAGCTGGTCCAAGTACACCCCATCCCTCAGACACACCCCTGTAGGACACACCTGCTCGACACAACATCCCAAAGCATCAGTGTGACTTGAGGGTTTGAGGAAATAGACATTTTTATGTTAAAACAAGTGGGAATGTGATAAGAACATAAATCATAGGGGTAAGTGGGAAACTGAAATAGGAGATTACCCAAAAATGTTGTGCTTTTGGTAAGTCATTCTGGGTTATCCCCCAGAACTGCAGGGACACGCATCTCTCTCTTCTGCAAGGAGAACGCTGAGAGAAACATTTGGGAAACACTGTCCAAAGCCAATGAAGCAATGAGGGAACCACAAACATCAGCGATCAGGCAGGAAAAATACACAAGGGGCAAACTCAACTGTACAACAGCAAGTGGGAAACTAACAGTATTGACTTCCTTGAAATCAATATTGCGGTCACATGACAGGAAGATTACTAACAACTAAATGTTTAAACATTTGGGTCTTCATAACATCCTTACTGGTAGAGAGGGCTTTAGTTGGTCTCCTTTGTCTTATCCTCCAAATACTTCATGGAATGTGTTAGTAAAGAAAATACAGGTTCTAACTTTTCTTTAGCGTTTAATTTTAGGGATTTTATTTTAGGGTTCAAATTTTATATTTTGCACAGAGAGAGAAAGAAAGAGAAAAAGAGCACTCAAAAAAGGAAACCAATCGAACAGAATAAGCATCCCAAAATCTTAGGAGGATTTGGGAACTGGCCCATCATTTCATAAAAAGACATTGAAGCTTTAAAAAGAAGAGAATGTATAACTGATTCACTTTGTTATAAAGCAGAAACTAACACACCATTGTAAGGCAATTATACTCCAATAAAGATGTTAAAAAAAAAAGAGAAGAGAATGAAGTCACTATTTTTATGAAATTTGTAAAAATCCAAACTCTGAGGGCTCAGATTTAGCTAAGCCACCATAAAATGAAAACCAATAAAGCCTGTAAGTGTACATTTTCATGAAGTGGAAGCTATGTTAATTTTTATAATTACAAAGTAAGAGGCTTCTTTGGGTCTCTCTGTCAATTTTAATTCAAGCGCTCTTAAATATTTAGTTTATTGCCTCTTTGGAACCAGAGCCTCAGCGGCTAAAATTTTAATGGTGTTAGAAAACACACTCTGTTCTCACCTCTGGCTGGGTTCGTGGAGCGTGTTGGATAACAGACCTCTCACTCGTGGAGGAGAGACATTCGCACTTAAAAACCCATGGCCTCTAAGGCAGCCTGGGCAGCTGATCACTGTGCCCTTGGTCCCTCCCACAGGGGACCTGCGTCAGGGCTCAGAGGACGGCAAAGTAAGTGACTGAGCGCAGAGCCCCACCCACCTCTGCACCAGCCAATTCTGGAACCATCTAGACTGCATCCTTCCTGATTGATCAGTTTATAGTTACGTGTATATTTGTCTAAGGTCTGTCTCCCCTGCTAGACTGGAAGTTCCAAGAGGCTGGGGATTGTGCCGCTAGTCTAAAGGTTGAACATTTGTTGAATGAATGCATGAATGCATGATGCTTCCCAAGGAGCAGTCATTGAGTCTCAGAGTTTTCCTCCTTGCCTGGACATCAGTTATTTCACCAAATGGGGAGGCTCCAGACTCCAGCTTCCTGTAACTTGTCATTCATCCAGCTCATGTTCTCTGAGGCCCTATCACGTCCCAGGCGCTGAGAATAGAAAGATGAACAAGATGCAAACAAATGTGTGAACTCATCAATCAAATCAAAGCTTGCCTTCCAATAGTTTTTTTTTTTTCCCAGAGGTAAGTACATTGAGTTTTTCACTCTTAAAGTGCAAAAAATAAAATAAAAACTCTGAAAGACCTGTAGGAAAAAAAATACCTTTAACAACATGATAAGTATAATTCACACTGCTGTATGTTATACTTGAAGGTTGTTAAGAGAGCAAATCCTCATGTTTTCATCACAGGTGAAAAATTTTTTTTCCTATTTCTTTAATTTTGTATCTATATGAGATGAATGTTCGCTAAACGTACTGTGGTGATCATTTCCTGATGTGTGTAAGTCAAATCATTATGCTGTATACCTTAAACTTATGCTGTGCTGTATGTCAATTATATCTCAATAAAACTAGAAGAAAAAAAATAAAATTATACATTTATATAAAAAAATGCAATATGAAAACAGAAATTATAAATTTAGGAAGAGAAACAAAAGAGGTGGCAATCTTGACTCACCAGTATCTAGGCCCAGAGAGGACAGGCTCTCTGATTTCACTTCCGGTAGCCCCCAGTTTTTCTCCCCTCGAAACAGCAGACATTAATAGAGAACCCCTAAATTTCCTATACACGGAGACCCTCAACAGCCAAATAGAAAATGGGGTTAGTCTCCAGAGCCTACACCTATTGGCTGGTAGTGTCTGTCTGGAGTCACGGGTGTCATATGCAAAGTGGGAAAAGACCACCATCAATTAGTCATGCAACAGGCACCATGGGTGCCACATGCCATATTTTTGTCAGTCCTGCCCTAGGAGGTGGACATTAGTACAAGGCAGACATGGAGAAGATCAGAGGAGCTTTTTTCTGACCCTGCTTTAGCCCAGTATTGGGCATACAGTAAGTGCTCAAGAAAAATTTAATTAGATTAATTAGTCTCTACTCTAGTAATGTTCACTTGGTGAGTTTCATGCCACACTTTCTGTACCATTTTGTAGCTGAAGAGTTTATGGGAAAGTGATCACTTTAGGATGGAGACATTGCAAATAACCTTTCTTATGGTTCTCATATATGACTATCTAATAGAGTAACATTCTTCTATTGGACTCATGCAATAGAGCCCAAGACATTCCTGATTTAATTTATGCCCAAGAAGTTTCCTTGTATTCTCCCATGACAGGCAGCCCTTACTGAACACTGTTATGATAATTTATTTATTCATCTGCCACTTCTGCAAAGACAGTGATGATTTCTAATTCATTTTTGTTTCATCAACCTGGGAATAGTAACTACTACATAGCAGCTTCTTATTAAATTTTAATTAAATTAACAAACTGGAAAGTGGTTATGATATAACTACTGCCAGTTATATATTATTTGACAAAAATAGCACAAAAATATTATGATTTTTTAAATATATAAATGCAATTATAAGGAACTCAACAACAAGAAAATAAACAAACCAATTAAAAAGTGGTTAAAAAACTTGAAAATACATTTCTCCAAAGAAGATATTCAAATGGCTAATAAGCACTTGAAGAGATGCTCAATATCACTAATGATTAGGGGAATGCAAATCAAAATCAGAATAAGATACCATGTCACACCCATTAAGATGATTATTATCAAAAAAAATAAACAAAATAACAAGTGTTGGTGAGGATGTGGAGAAATTGGAACCCTTGCGCACTGTTGGTGGGAATGTAAAATGGTGCAGCTGCTGTGAAAACAGTATAGTATTTCCTCAAAAACTTAAAGAAGGAAGTATCATATGATCCAGCAATTCTAATTCTGAGTGTAGACCCAAAAGAATTGAAATCAGGGACTCGAACACATAATTGTATGCCAGTGTTCACAGCACCATTATTTACAATAACCAAAAGGGGGAAACAACCCAAGTGTCCATTGATGGATGAATGGATAAACAAAATGTGGTATATACATACAATGCAATATTTTTCAGCCTTAAAAAGGAAAGAAATTCTGACACATACTCCAACATCGAAAAAACCTTGAAGACATTATGCTAAATGAAGTCCATCAGGCTCAAAAAGACAATATTATATGATTCCACTTGTATGAGGTACCAAGTGTGGTCAAATTCATAAGTAGAATGGTGGTTGCCCAAGCTAGGGAAAGGGGAAAATGAGGGGTTAGTGTTTAATGAGTATAAAGTTTCAGTTTGTGAAAATGAAAAATTCTAGAGATGGATGGTGGTGATAGTTGCACAGCAATGTGAATGTACTTAAATGCCACTGAAATGTACACTATACTTAGTGCCACTTAAAAATCATTTAAATGGCAACTTTTATGGTATGTATATTTTACCACAATGAAACAATTTTTATAAACAATAAGTGCACATGCCCTTAGGATTATGTCATCTTACTTTTGTGGAGTTTATCCTACATATATAGTCACAAACACATGAAACTACATATGTATACAGTTATTTGTTGCAGGATCATTTATAACAGCAAAATATTGGAAGCTATCTCAATGGCCATCATGAGAGCACCAGCTAAATAAATCATCTTTCCAAGCATGCAATGGAAATTGTTGCAACTGTAAGAATAAATCAAGATGTTCTTTATATACTCATATGGAAAATTTCCCAAGATAAATAGTTGAATGAAAAAAAGCAAGGTACAAAGCAAAGTATATAGTATGCTATGATTTGCTTTAAAAATGGGGGGAGAATATGCCCTTGAATTATTTGTATATGCATAAAACTCTCCTAGAAGATTACACAAGAAAGAAATGAAAAATATTGCCTGGGAGAAGGGAAATGGAGCAGGGAAAGGAGGGAGACTTTTCACGTATTCCTGTTTAAGTTTTTATTGACAACCCTGTGAATGCACCATCTCTTCATATAAATTGCTAGAAACCACGTTTTAAAATAAGAATAAGCTGGTTCAACAATAACCAAAAAAAGTGATTATGGGGTATTTTTACTTATATTGAGCATCTGATGATGTCTAATTATTTAGATGCACTGTACTAGTTTCTTGAGGCTCCCATAACAAATTACTACAAACTAGATGTTTATAAAGGAAGATTCCCTCACAGTTCTAGAGTCCAGACCTCTGAAATCTAAGTATTGATAGAGCCATGCTCTCTGGAGACCCTAGGGGAGGATCCCTCCAACTCTTCTAGCTTCTGGTGGTTGCCAGCAATCCCTGGTGTTCCTTGACTTTCAGATGCATCACTCCAATCTCTTCCTCTGTCTTCACAGGGATTTCTCCCTATGTGTATGGCTCTGTGTCCAAATTGTCCCTTTGGTAAGGACACTAGTCATATTGGACTTAAGATCAAATAATTTTAAGTTTATTATATTTGCAAAGATACTAATCCCAAACAAAGTCACCTTCACATGTTCTGGATGGATATGAATTTGGGGAGGACACTATTAAACTCAGGACATGCTCTAAAATCATGCTGGTGTTTCAGTGTGTTTATATAATTACCATCTTTCTTGGACCTATCATAGAAACCTCATGTCTTTCTCTCTCCCAGGAAGGTTGGGGTAGAGATGCACCCATAAGGAACACCTAAATGATCTAACACAAGAGTTGATACATTCACTGTTCCTATTATTATTCCCCCAGTCTTTTCCAATTCCAATCCTGTGACAATGTTGGTCACCAGTTTTAGGTATTTCTACTCAAACCAGTTCCCACTGGGGTTATTTTAATAGTAAAGTTAAACTAAAGGACTTACTTGAGAATAACCATCACACTGTGATAAATTGCTGAGGGTATTTACTAAGTTGTTAAACTAAGTATAAGGCGCTAACCACAATGCAAATATGAGTTAGGTTCTTACTTGTATTTTATTTTCCTAGGAAATAAATAATATTCTCTAGTTGGGGACAGCAGTTTAGTTTTGTAGTCCTGATCTTGTAATCTATGAATTATGATCTAGCATCTTATTCTTGGCTGTACTGAGGAGTTAACAGTCTTACTCTTCATTTTACTCAACATCCAGTTGTTCTGTTACTGAGTTCTGCTGTTCTTACTAAAAATGCTCACAGGCCCACTTCTTCCTTATTCATCTCCTTTGCTTCCCTTCATCTCTTGTATCTTCTGCAACAAGCCCTGCATCATACTGTGTTCTCTGGTCCCTACTATGAAAGAATAAAGACAGAGAAGATGATGGTCAAGACACAGGATGTGGATTTCAATTACCTGGGCTCAGATCTCAAACGTGTTACTTACTAGAGGAGCAGTCTCACACAAGTTACTGGACTTCTCTGAGCCTCAGCTGGCAAGGAAGTCCTCTCTGAGGAGGTGATATGAATCTGAGACTTGAGTGATATGAAGATATGCGGAAACAGTGTTCAAGGCAGAGGATCAGCAAGTACAAAGGCCCTGAGATAGAAACAAAATTGACCAATGAAGACAAGTAGGCCGGGGAGTTGGTGGCATGGTATTCCAGTGCATAAGTATGTCAATGGGTGATGAAGTGGTAGGGGTGCCAAGTGAAGTCAGAAAAATAGGGTAGAGCCAGATTAAGAGAGCTTGGAGGATTTTTTTCTTAAGTATAATTGTTACTGAACTCAGGTCCAGCTGCTCACTGCTCAAAGCCAATTCTCAAGAGAAAAGTGTTGGTAGGAGAGGAAAGCTTGCTTTATTCCAGAGGTTGGCAACCAGGAGAGAAGATGGACTCGTGTCCAATAGCCAACTCCCCACTGATGATTAGGGCACAATAGCTTTTAAAGGGGAGTTTCAGGGGTGTATAGGCAGAAATAGGGGGCTACATGCCCAGCAGCATAGTCAGCTCTGACAGTCCTCTTGAAATTGGTCATGTGATGGTCTGATCAGTGTCATCTTGACTGTTTTAACTAGAGTTAATCTTTAGTTCCAGGGTTGGTTTGTTCCCATTTCCTTGAGGCCAGTTCTTGAAATTGTGTAAGGTGGAGCAGCTATGTCATGGCTACAGTCTGGTCATCATGTAGTTAACTTCTTCCACCTGGTGGAGGTTTCAGTATCTACAAAACAGCTCAAAGGATATGGCTCAGAATATTATCTATAGCCCTTGAGGAGGAACTAAAAGTCCTTCGTGTAATAACTAAACTATTATTATTTTGTCCTGTTTGACTATTTTCCTTCACTTCTGCATTTTCTCACTTCTCTGATTAAATTTATTCTTTGGCTAAAGTTTTCTACAGACAAGAGGCAGGCAGAGGACATGGGGCAGGGGGGCCAGGGGTTTTTCCCAGGAAGGCCCCATAGGGTCCTGCTCCATTTCATAATGAGAAGTCATTGGATAGTTTTAACAAAGGGAAAAGTATTATCTGATTTACATTTCTAAAGACTCTCCTTGCTATTTGGAGAATAACGTGTACTGGAGCTAGTGTGAAAGCAAGGAGACCAGTGAAGAGGCAAGGGCAGTTGTCTAGAGAGGTGGTGATGATGGCTTGGACCAGCTTGGGAGCTGTGGGGATGAGCCACGTGGATGGGTTGGGGAAGTACATTGTGGAGGGAAAGCTAGCAGGACTTGCTGATGCAATTGGATGTGTCAAAGAGAAGAAGCAAGGATTACTTTTAGATTATTTTTTTCATTTTATAGTGAGGGACCAAAAGTTCTGCTTTAAACTTTTGGGTTCAGCAGCCTAGTAGACCTTGAAATAGAGATGTCAAGGGGGCGGTTGCATATATGAGATTAGAGCTCAGGGAAGAATTCAGGGATGAACATCAATTTGGAAGTCATCAGCATTTAGATGTTATTCAAAGTCATGAGATCATAAAAAAACATCTGAGGGGAAAACATAAATGAAGAAAGAAGGACAGTCAACCACCAGGAGTTTTCCAACATGTCATCTGGTAAAAAGAAGCAATAATGAAGGCAGTTTGAGGGAGGAAGAAAATCAAGAAAATGAATCAACTTGGAAACCAAAGAAGAAAGTCTTCCAAGAGAAGGAAGTGGTCAACTTGATCTAACACTGCCAAGAGGACCTGTGAGGTAACCCATGTGGATGTCTTTGATCCTGACAAAATGGTAGTCATTGGTGACCTTGACATGAGCTGATTCCATACTGTGCTAGGGGCAGAAGCTGGACTGAATCAAAAAGAGAATGGAGGAGGAGGGATTGTGCATATAAAGTGCTGTTCTTAGCACAGAGTCTGGCACAGAGTAAACTCCAATGAATGATAGGATGTATCACTAGGCATCACACGACATGGCTCCTCTGCAGCCCCACGTGACTCCTAAGCTGTAGATTGCTACAGATAGAAATTCTAAAGTTAACATGCTCTCCAAGATGCTACATCACCCAGGAAAAGTGTACCAGCAGAGGAACTTGACCAGGACAAAGTATTTTTTTAATTAAAAAAAATGTAAATTTCTATTTTCCAATCATAGTAAAAAACCTGATGATCAAAACTATTAGAAAATACATGATGTAAATGAAGAAGCTACAGAAGCTTGAGTCCTAAAGTGCCAACTGGGTCCTGAAACATGGGTGGGAGGAAGTGCACAGTGATTTGGAGGAGTTGTGCTGGTCATGTAGATCCAAGTACACACCTCCCTAGATTAAGGAGTTGTTCTGTGAATAAGTTTTTTTTTTTTTTAACATCGTAGGCCCTGATGTTTCACACTTCAGCAATGTCATCAGAAATGAGAGATGCGGGAGCTGAGGAAGATGGCGGAAGAGTAAGACGCAGAGATCACCTTCCTCCCCACAGATACATCAGAAATACTGCTATACGTGGAACAACTCCTACAGAACACCTACTGAACACTGACAGAAGACCTCAGACCCCCCAAAAGGCAAGAAACTCCCCCACGTACCTGGGTAGAGCAAAAGAAAAAAGGAAAAACAGAGACAAAAGAATAGGGATGGGACCTGCACCAGTGGGAGGGAGCCGTGAAGGAGGAAAGGTTTCCACACACTAGGAAGCCCCTTCACGGGCGGAGACTGCATGCGGGTGGCGGAGGGGGGAAGCTTCGGAGCCACAGAGGAGAGCACAGCAACAGGGGTGCGGAGGGCAAAGCGGAGAGATTCCTGCACAGAGGATCGGTGCCGACCAGCACTCACCAGCCCTAGAGGCTTGTCTGCTCTCCCGCCGGAGCAGGCGGGGCTGGGAGCTGAGGCTCAGGCTTCAGTCGGAGAGCAGGGAGAGGACTGGGGCTGGCGGCGTGAACACAACCTACAGGGGTTAGTGCACCATGGCTAGCCGGGAGGGAGTCTGGGGAAAAGTCTGGAGCTGTTGAAGAGGCAAGAGACTTTTTCTTCCCTCTTTGTTTCCTGGTGCGCGAGGAGAGGGGATTAAGAGCGCTGCTTAAAGGAGCTCCAGAGACGGGCATGAGCTGTGGCTATCAGCATGGACCCCAGAGACGGGCATGAGATGCTAAGGCCACTGCTGCCACCACCAAGAAGCCTGTGTGCGAGCACAGGTCACTCTCCACACCTCCTCTCCCGGGAGCCTGTGCAGCCCGCCACAGCCAGGGTCCCGGGATCCAGGGACAACTTACCCAGAAGAGCGCACGGTGCGTCTGAGGCTGGTGCAACATCACGCCGGCCTCTGCTGCCACAGGCTCGCCCCGCACTCCATGCCCCTCTCTCCTCCCGGCCTGAGCGAGCCAGAGCCCCCGAATCAGCGGTTCCTTTAACCTCGTCCTGTCTGAGCGAAGAACAGACGCCCTCCAGCGACCTACATGCAGAGGTGGAGCCAAATCCAAAGCTGAGCCCCGGGAGTTGTGTGAACAAAGAAGAGAAAGGGGAATCTCTCCCAGCAGCCTCAGAAGCAGCGGATTAAAGCTCCGCAATCAACTTGATGTACCCTGTGTCTGTGGAATACCTGAATAGACAACGAATCATCCCAAATTGAGGAGGTGGACTTTGGGAGCAACTGTAGACTTGGAGTTTGCTTTCTGCATCTAATTTGTTTCTGGTTTTATGTTTATCTTAGTTTAGTATTCAGAGCTTATTATCATTGGTAGATTTGTTTACTGATTTGATTGCTCTCTTCCATATATATATTTTTTTTCCTTTTTCTCCTTTTGTGACTGTGTATGTGTATGCTTCTGTGGGAGATTTTGTCTGTAAAGATTTGCTTTCACCATTTGGCCTAGGGTTCTATCCGTCTATTTTTGTTTTTTATTTTGCTTTACTTTAAAAATTTTTTTTCTCTTAATAATTATTCTTTATTTTAATAACTTTATTTTATTTTATCTTATTTTATTTTATTTTATTTTATCCTCTTCTTTCTTTCTTACTACTTTTTCTCCCTTTTATTCTCAGCCATGTGGATGAAAGGCTCTTGGTGCTGCAGCCAGTAGTCAGTGCTGTGCCTCTGACATGGGAGAATCAACTTCAGGACACTGGTCCACAAGAGAACTCCCAGCTCCACATAATATCAAACGGTGGAAATCTCCCAGAGATCTCCATCTCAACACTGACACCCAGGTTCACTCAAAGACCAGCAAGCTACAGTGCTGGACACCCTAAGCCAAACAACTAGCAAGACAGGAATACAACCCCACCCATTAGCAGAGAGGTGGCCTAAAATCATAAAAAGTCCACAGACACCCTAAAACACACCACCGGACATGGACCTGCCCACCAGAAAGACAAGATCCAGCCTCATCCACCAGAACACAGGCACTAGTCCCCTCCACCAGGAAGCCTACACAACCCACTGAACAAACCCTAGCCACTGGGGACAGACACCAAAAACAACGGGAACTACGTACCTGCAGCCTGTGAAAAGGAGACCCCAAACACAGTAAGATAAGCAAAATGAGAAGACAGAAAAACACACAGCAGATGAAGGAGCAAGGTAAAAACCCACCAGACCTATGAAATGAAGAAGAAATAGGCAGTCTACCTGGAAAAGAATTCAGAAAACTGATAGTAAAGAAAATCCAAAATCGTGGAAATAGAATAGACAAAATGCAAGAAACATTTAACAAGGACCTAGAAGAACTAAAGAGGAAACAAGCAATGATGAACAACACAATAAATGAAATTAAAAATAATCTAGAAGAGATCAATAGCAGAATAACTGAGGCAGAAGAATGGATAAGTGACCTGGATGATAAAATAGTGGACATAACTACTGCAGAGCAGAATAAAGAAAAAAGAATGAAAAGAACTGAGGACAGTTTCAGACACCTCTGGGAGAACATTAAATGCAACCACATTCGAATTATAGGGGTCCCAGAAGAAGAAGAGAAAAAGAAAGGGACTGAGAAAATTTTTGAACAGATTATAGTTGAACACTTCCCTAATATGGGAAAGGAAATAGTTAATCAAGTCCAGGAAGCACAGAGAGTCCCATACAGGATAAATCCAAGGAGAAACACACCAAGCCACATATTAATCAAACTATCAAAAATTAAATACAAAGAAAACATATTAAAAGCAGCAAGGGAAAAATAACACACAAGGGAATCCCCATAAGGTTAACAGCTGATCTTTCAGCAGAAACTCTGCAAGCCATAAGGGAGCAGCAGGACATATTTAAAGTGATGAAGAAGAAAAATCTACAACCAAGATTACTCTACCCAGCAAGGATCTCATTCAGATTTGATGGAGAAATTAAAACATTTACAGAGAGCAAAAGCTGAGAAAGTTCAGCACACCAAACTAGCTTTACAACAAATGCTAAAGGAACTTCTCTAGGCAAGAAACACAACAGAAGGAAAAGACCTACAATAACAAACCCAAAACAATTAAGAAAATGGTAATAGGAGCATACATATAGATAATAACCTTACATGTAAATAGATTAAATGCTCCCACTAAAAGACACAGACTGGCCGAATGGATACAAAAACAAGACCCATATATATGCTGTCTACAAGAAACCCACTTCAGACCTAGAGACACATACAGACTGAAAGTAAGGGGGTGGAAAAATACATTCCATGCAAATGGAAAGCAAAAGAAAGCTGGAGTAGCAATTCTCATATCAGAAAAAATAGACTTTAAAAGAAAGACTATTACAAGAGACAAAGAAGGACACTACATAATGACCAAGGGATCAATCCAAGAAGATATAAAAATTGTAAATATTTATGCACCCAATATAGGAGCACCTCAATACATAAGGCAAATACTAACAGCCATAAAAGGGGAAAACGACATTAACACAATCTTAGTAAGGGACTTTAACACCCCACTTTCACCAATGGACAGATCATCCAAAATGAAAATAAATAAGGAAACACAAGCTTTAAATGATACATTAAACAAGATGGACTTAGTTGTTATTTATAGGACATTCCATCCAAAAACAACAGAATGCACATTCTTCTCAAGTGCTCATGGAACATTCTCCAGGATAGATCATATCCTGTGTCACAAACCAAGCCTTGGTAAAATTAAGAAAATTGAAATCGTATCAAGTATCTTTTCTGACCACAACGTTATGAGGCTAGATATCAATTACAGGAAAAGAATTGTAAAACATACAAACACATGGTGGCTAAACAATACACTACTTAATAACCAAGTGATCACTGAAGAAGTCAAAGAGGAAATCAAAAAATACCTAGAAACAAATGACAATGGACACACGACCACCCAAAACCTATGGAATGAAGCAAAAGCAGTTCTAAGAGGGAAGTTTATAGCAATAAAATCTTACCTTAAGAAACAGGAAACCTCTCAAATAAACAACCTAACCATGCACCTAAAGCAATTAGAGAAATAAGAACAAAAAAAACCCCAAAGTTAGTAGAAGGAAAGAAATCAAAAAATCAGATCAGATATAAATGAAAAAGACATGAAGGAAATGATGATAGCAAAGATCAATAAAACTAAAAGCTGGTTCTTTGAGAAGAAGATAAACAAGAAGATAAAGAAAATTGACAAACCATTAGCCAGACTCATCAAGAAAAAAAGGGAGAAGACTCAAATCAATAGAATTAGAAATGAAAAAGGAGAAGCAAAAACTGACATTGCAGAAATACATACGATCATGAGAGGTTACTACAAGCAACTCTATGCCAATAAAACAGACAACCTGGAAGAAATGGACAAATTGTTAGAAATGCACAACCTGCCGAGACTGAACCAGGAAGAAATAGAAAATATGAACAGACCAATCACAGGCACTGAAATTGAAACTGTGATTAAAAATTTTCCAACAAACAAAACCACAGGACCAGATGGCTTCACAGGGGAATCTATCAAACATTCAGAGAAGAGCTAACACCTGTCTTTCACAAACTCTTCCAAAGTATAACAGAGGTAGGAACACTCCCAAACTCATTCTACGAGGCCACCATCACCCTGATACCAAAACCAGACAAAGATGTCACAAAGAAAGAGAACTACAGGCCAATATCACTGATGAACATAGATGCAAAAATCCTCAACAAAATACTAGCAAACAGAATCCAACAGCACATTAAAAGGATCATACACCATGATCAAGTGGCGTTTATTCCAGGAATGCAAGGATTCTTCAACATACACAAATCAATCAATGTGATACACCATATTAACAGATTGAAGGAGAAAAACCATATGGTCATCTCAATAGATGCAGAGAAAGCTTTTGACAAAATTCAACACCCATTTATGATAGAAACCCTACAGAAAGTAGGCATAGAGGGAACTTTCCTCAACATAATAAAGGCCATATATGTCAAACTTACAGCCAACATCGTCCTCAATGGTGAGAAACTGAAACCATCTCCACTAAGCTCAGGAACAAGACAAGGTTGCCCACTCTCACCACTCTTATTCAACATAGTTTTGGAAGTTTAGCCACAGCAATCAGAGAAGAAAAAGAAATAAAAGAAATCCAAATCAGAAAAGAAGAAGTAAAACTCTCACTGTTTGCAGATGACATGATATACATAGAGAATCCTAAAGATGCTACCAGAAAATTACTAGAGCTAATCAATGATTTTGGTAAAGTAGCAGGATACAAAATTAATGCACAGAAATCTCTGGCATCCCTATACACTAATGATGAAAAATCTTAAAGTGAAATTAAGAAAACACTCCCATTTACCATTGCAACAAAAAGAATAAAATATCTAGGAATAAACCTACCTAAGGAGACAAAAGACCTGTATGCAGAAAATTATAAGACACTGATGAAAGAAATTAAAGATGATACAAATAGATGGAGAGATATACCATGTTCTTGGATTGGAAGAATCAACATTGTGAAAATGACTCTACTACCCAAAGCAATCTACAGATTCAATGCAATCCCTATCAAACTACCACTGGCATATTTCACAGAAATAGAACAAAAAATTTCACAATTTGTATGAAAACACAAAAGACCCCAAATAGCCAAAGCAATCTTGAGAACGAAAAATGGAGCTGGAGGAATCAGGCTCCCTGACTTCAGACTATACTACAAACCTACAGTAATCAAAACAGTATGGTACTGGCACAAAAACAGAAATATAGATCAATGGAACAGGATAGAAAGTCCAGAGATAAACCCACACACATATGGTCACCTTATCTTTGATAAAGGAGGCAAGAATATACAGTGGAGCAAAAACAGCCTCTTCAATAAGTGGTGCTGGGAAAACTGGACAGGTAGATGTAAAAGTATGAAATTAGAACACTCCCTAACGCCATACACAAAAATAAACTGAAAATGGATTAAAGACCTAAATGTAAGGCCAGAAACTATCAAACTCTTAGAGGAAAACATAGGCAGAACACTCTATGACATAAATCACGGCAAGATCCTTTTGGACCCACCTCCTAGAGAAATGGAAATGAAAACAAAGGTAAACAAATGGGACCTAGTGAAACTTCAAAGCTTTTGCACTGCAAAGGAAACCATAAACAAGACCAAAAGACAACCCTCAGAATGGGAGAAAATATTTGCAAATGAAGCAACTGACAAAGGATTAATCTCCAAAATTTATAAGCAGCTCATGCAGCTCAATAGCAAAAAAACAAACAACCCAATCCAAAAATGGGCAGAAGACCTAAATAGACATTTCTCCAAAGAAGATATACAGATTGCCAACAAACACATGAAAGTATGCTCAACATCATTAATCATTGGAGAAATGCAAATCAAAAGTACAATGAGATATCATCTCACACTGGTCAGAATGTCCATCATAAAAAATCTACAAACAATAAATCCTGGAGAGGGTGTGGAAAAAAGGGAACCCTCTTGCACTGTTGGTGGGAATGTAAACTGATACAGCCACTATGGAGAACAGTATGGAGGTTCCTTAAAAAACTAAAAATAGAACCGCCATATGACCCAGCAATCCCACTACTGGGCATATACCCTGAGAAAGCCATAATTCAAAAAGAATCATGTACCAAAATATTCATTGCAGCTCTATTTACAATAACCAGGAAATGGAAGCAACCTAAGTGTCCATCATTGGATGAATGCATAAAGATGTGGCACATATATACAATGCAATATTACTCAGCCATAAAATGAAAAGAAATTGAGTTATTTGTAGTGAGGTGGATGGACCTAGAGTCTGTCATACAGAGTGAAGTAAGTCAGAAAGAGAAGAACAAATACCGTATGCTAACACATATATATGGAATCTAAGAAAAAAAAAAGGTCATGAAGAACCTAGGGATAAGATGGGAATAAAGACACAGACCTACTAAAGAATGGACTTGAGGATATGGGGTAGGGGAAGGGTAAGCTGGGACAAAGTGAGAGAGTGGCATGGACATATATACACTACCAAATGTAAAATAGATAGCTAGTGGGAAGCAGCTGCATAGCACAGGGAGATCAGCTCGGTGGTTTGTGACCAACTAGAAGGGTGGGATAGGGAGGGTGGGAGGGAGGGAGATGCAAGAGGGAAGAGATATGGGAGCATATGTATATGTATAACTGATTCACTTTGTTATAAAGCAGAAACTAATGCACCATTGTAAAGCAATTATACTCCAATAAAGATGTTAAAAAAATAAAATAAAATAAAATAAAAAATAAAATAAATTGCCTAAAGGATGTGTTCTTCTCTGGCAAACATGTATGATGGACCGCTGGCCACAGTCCCAACTCTGGGTCATCTTTGGGGTCCCAGTCTCACCATCCTTGACCGCCTCTCTTAGCATTATCTCTTCCTTAATGTGAAAAGTCCTTGAGATGCATTTTTTCCAAATAACTCACTGCTATATGAAAACAACAGCAAAATCTCCCAGACCCCACTCCCCGAAGTCAATTGTCCTCCATCACAAACTTGCTACTTGGTAATGAGGCTAACAGCTCACTTTTCAAAACATTCATTCAAACATTTACACAGTTGACACTACATTATCTAGTCTCTTACTTCAGCCATCTGTTCTATGTTTTAATCTGTTAAGAAGGCATCAATTACATCTTTATATCATGGCATGTCACATTCAGATAGACGTTAACTGTTTTTATCTTAGTGATGAAATAAAAGTCAAGGGTACGTTGGTGCTAACCCAACACATGACCAACTGTAGCCAACGCACTCTCACCACGATCTTCCGTTGGTCACTGAAGCTTAGAATTGTGCATTTTCCAGAGAACAGATCTAAATTTTGCATTTTGCAGGTTGCCCTTGCTCCTGCCCACATTGGCCCTGAAAAGATGCATGAGTTTAGAGCCTATTACACTCATTCATTTTTAGGTCTAGTTACTCCCATAGACCATGGAGAGGACGACCTGCATATCTGTGACAAGGGAAGCATGCTCATCTATACCCCTGGTCTTCTTCATTCATTCGTTTCCTTAAAATTATCATAATCAAAGAGCAGCTGCAAGCTCTGCACAATTTCTCAGCAGTTTGCCCATAAAGCAGAAAGACTTAGTCTTCAAATCTGGGTACCAAAGTTATATTCATCAAATCTGAGCTTTTTCAAGTCCTCCTCTTCTCTTCCTCCCCTATCTTCACTTGTTTGATTGTGGAGTCAATCGATCAGTAGGAAAAGGAAAAGGGAGATGAGGCTCCCTGAGGCAGATGCTTTCTGGTGCCCTGAGTACCACCTCCTTGACCCACTGTCCACTGATGTGAGGGGTTAGGGGAGCCCTCAGACTCATCTTGCACTTTGCAGCCCCCTTCCACTCCCGACTCAGGTAGCCGCCTTTAGTCTTTCCCATTTGTGCTGCAGGGTCTTCTCAGAAGCTGGGAGAGAAGGAGAAGGAAATTAATGTCCCCATCAGTGGGGATGGAGCAGGTGACAGGTGCTGCAGCCTATTGTCCTTCAGGGGGTTCTTTTGGGGGGCTCCTGTGCCCTTCCTCAAGGAGCCCTCACTGGGTCAACAGCATCCCCGCTGGCTTTATAGATGAGACTGGTGACATCCATGCCCATACATTGGCTTCCCCCTTCCCTGCTTCCCTCTCTCGCTCCCTAACTTCCGCCTCGTGGAATCGCCTTCTTTGCCCTTTGGTAGGGGAGGAGACTCACACTAAAACTCTACCCCTACCCTATCAGTTTTGCTATGTGTGTCCTCAAGAAACTGGGTGAGGAGGTAACTGAATTTATGAGCCAATTTTGTTAAGTGAAAATTTTGGATCATCTGAAAATTTCCCTAATTCCTCAGAAAGTCCTGGCCTGTACATTGGCTGCAATATAGCCAGTCTTTGAAGAAGCACAAAATAGACAGACCCAAGAAACAAAGATGTCTCTGTCTCTCAGACAATATTAGCTCATGTGAGAATCCAAACACAAGTCTACAGGGAGACCATGGTAAGCAGCAGCCAGCCTTAAAACAAGACTTTAACAAAACAATGACTTGAAAATTGGATGTGAACAGTATCTTATTCTTTGTGTACTAAGGAACCTTGGAAAATCAATGAATGTTTATTGACTGACTCTTCAACTGAAGATAGCAAAATAAAGGTTCTGAAGCAAATTTGGCAGGATACTTCTGTAGTCCCAGAAAAGCAAATCAAGGGTTTATCTTAAAAGTCAGATCATCCAGCAGTGGTAAATCTCTCCTCAGTTATTCATTTGTAATTTTTATATAACTCTCACTCACAGTGTTTGCTGACTCACATGACAGAAAAATGTTTTATTAAAGTTTTCCTCTATTTTTTAAACAAACACAAATCATGTCATAACAACAAGTATTTAAATAACAGTCTTTATGTATTAACATATAAAAATATACTTTGGAAAAATCTCTATATTAAAAAATATTTATAAGCTTTAGGCATGAATTTCTATAATTCTAGAGTGTTTTGGTTTGGGGGGCGTTTGGGTCTTTTCAGTTTAGTTTTTTGTTTTGCTTATTTGTTCATTTGCTCATGTGTTTGTTTCCTGGTACATGAAAGGGATGATCTAAAGAAAAGAGAAAAATAAGTGTCAGAATTAGGGTACCACTTTGTTACTAATAAGCTTAAAGGTACAAAATATATACTTCTGAATTATGGGATATCAGTGTTAGGATCCGACATAGATTTTCAAAAACTATTTAAATGAGAGAAGTGCATTTGAATATCTTAAGTTTACAGATGACAGAAAAGTCCATTCAGAGGGGGTAGGCACAGCCAGAAGAAAAGCAGCTAACTTTTAATATGGGCATTTATAGATAAGTAATGCATGTGTGGAAATGGGTTGTAATAGTCAGCTCAGTCTGCCATGCAATATACCACAGAAGGGTGGCTCTAACTACAGAAATTTTTTTCTCCCTGTTCTAGAGGTGGAAATCCAAGATCAAAGTGCCAGGAACTTTGATTCCTGGTGATGTTTCCTCCTGGCTTGCAGAAGGCTGTCATCTCACTGTGTGCTTGTATGGCCTTTCCTCTGTGGGCGTTTGCTCAGAGAGAGAGAAAGAGCTCTCTGGTATCTCCTTTTCGTATAAGGACACCAATCCCTTCGGATTAGGGCCCCACCCTTATGACCTTGTTTAACTCTATTACCTCCCAAAGCCCCCACCACCAAATACTATCATATTAGGGTTAGGGGCTTCAACACATGAATTTTGTGGGAGACACAAAAGGCCCATGAGAGGGGTCATGCCCTTTGATGCAATAATGTCCCTTTTTAGAATCTATACTAAGGGATGATTCTAAAATCATCATTTATGCACATGGAAAAACATGTGCATAAAGATTTTTACTTGCAGGAAAAAAATACGGCACTAACCTAAAATGTGCAACAACAGTAAGGAGCATAAGGATGACAAAACCACATGAAGAAATATTATGTCGCCATTAAACAGGGTAACTACAAAGATTGTACAGCAACAGGGAAAGAATTTATAATATAATGGCAGGTGATTTTTTAAAAGTGTGAGGAATTGAGTAAATCTAGTTAGGATCGAACTGGGTTTCAGTTGTTTTTTGTTTTTTGTTTTTTTTTTTGTTACTGTTGTAGACTGAATTGCTCACCCCAAAATCCAGATGTTGAAGCCCTAACCCCCAGCAACTCAAAACATGACTGCATTTGGAAATGAACATTTAAAGAGGTAATAAATGTTAAATGAAGTCAAAAGAGTGAACTCTGATCCAACCTGACTGATGTCCTTATAAGAAGAGGAAGAGACACCAGGGATGCATGTGGACAGAGGAAAAACCATGTGAGGACACAGTGAGAAGACAGCCATTGTCTGCAAGCCAAGGAGAGAGGCCTCAGGAGAAACCAACCCTGCTGACACATTGATCTCGGACTTCCAGCCTCCAGAACTGTGAGAAAATGAATTCTGTTGCTCCAAACCCCCAAGTCGGTGGAACTCTGTTATGGCAGCCCAAGCTGACTGATCCAGTTACCTTCACGGAACCAAAGGCTTGACTTTCCCTAAGATGCTCTGTGCTCAGGTGGGGGCTAGAGTGAAGAAAGTTTCTCCTCTGTGTTCATGCCCCATCCTCAGCTTTCACCCAGCCCTGCACAGCTGCCTGTCTGAGTTTCCTGAGCTTCTGGGGGCTCTCGCTCCCTCCCCTGCAGCCTGCTGTTGGCTGCACGGTACTTGTTGGGCTGGCAGGAGGATGTGCCCAGCATCTCTGTCACCCAGCCCAGCATCGGCCTCAGATGGGCCTGTGTACTTGGGACTTGAGGGTGGAGCTTTTTGGGTATCCTTGAACCTTCTTCCCATGAAGGTCAAGCTGCTCTGTATCTTCAGTGAGTCCTACACAAGAGTGCTCCCTAACCACCCCAGTGACAGGAGATCCTAGTAGTGTGTGTAGGATTCCGGGCCCACAGCTTTCTCTTCCCCTCTCCCGGGTAGAGGCTCTGTCTTCTCTCCTTCCCTCAGCAGCAACGGGTGTGTACCTGCACCTTGGAGGCTACAGATCCCACTGCCTCTTCTCCCAGAAGCTTAAGGCTTTGAGTGAAGGATCAGGCCTTAGGGTGGGGTTTCCTGACCCTCCCCCCAACTTCCTGCCCACTCTATCCCTGCAGTGATACCTAGATTGCCAGCAGGCCTGCATCACCAGGGAGGCTCTCTCCAGCCTCACACCCGATCCACCTGGAGAATCCCAGGTGGAGCTCCATAGGAGAGAGTCTGGGGGAGAGTGTGAACCCCATTATGTCTGGGTGTCTCTCTGCTGCCATGCTAGTCCACACTAGACCTGTAACGACTAGTCAAAATTTTGCTGGTTTCTTTGAAACACTTTTATGGCAGAGGTGACTTTCTCTCTGTTCTGATGCAGTACTTGTGTCCTGACTATTCTCAGGGGTGAGACTCTGCCCCCTTGGAATTCAGGCTACTCGATTACGCCTCTGATGGGTTCAGGAAAAGCTATGATTTTGTAGCTTATCTGGCTTTTTCTCATGGACGTCTGAGTGATGTTCTTTCCAGCTTTCTCCATCCTAAGCAGGAGTGGAACCCACATCCAATTTTAAGTGGTACCTTTGCTGCACGTAAATGCTGAATTCAGCACCGGCAGAAACACATTTTGCAAAAAGTCAATATCAAGCCCAGCACAATAATTACCACGAGGCTCTGATATCACTGATAATTCTCCAGCAGTCAAAAAATTTCCAAGGAATGTGTAAATATCCAGTTAAGAAAAACAACAGATGGGAAGAGACAAAATGAATACCTGAACGTACCTAAACAGTTTGGGGGATTCCTCTCTTTTCCCTTTGCCAGACCTCCTTCAGAAGCCACATGTGACTCTGTGGAATGGGGGAAACACAGAGATATTTTAAAGCTAAAAGGACAATCATAAGCAGATAGTCTAAAGACTCTTACACTTTCAAATGCAACGCCATATGAGTAAAGATTATTTTGCATATGAGTAACAATTATTTTGCCATGTCTATTTTACTTTTCTGAAATTAAGTTCATAGATAATGTAACTTAACTACATACCTAAATTTCAAAATAAAATACTCCAACATAATGCCCTGCATAGGATATAAAGGAGGTATACACTAATTATTAGAGAAATGCAAATCAAAACTACAATGAGATACCACCTCACGCAGGTCAGAAAGGCCATCATTAAAAAGTCTACAATAACAAATACTGGAGAGGTTGTGGAGAAAAGGGAACCCTCCTACACTGCTAGTGGGAATGTAAATTGGTACAATCACTATGGAAACCAGTATGGAGTTTCCTCAAAAAGCTAAAAATAGAGTTGTCATATGATCCAGCAATCCCAGTCCTGGGCATTTATCCAGACAAAACTATAATTCGAAAAGGTACGTGCACCCCTATGTTCATAGACTAGCAGCACTATTCACAATAGCCAAAATATGGAAACAACCTAAATGTTCATCAACAGATGAATGGATAAAGAATATGTGGGACTAATAAGAAACTGCTGTATTAAAAAAAATTAAATAAAATTCAAAAAAAAAAGAATATGTGGTACATATATACAATGGAATACTACTCAGCCATAAAGAAAAATAAAATAATGCCATTTGCAGCAACATGGATGGACCTAGAGATAATCACACTAAGTGAAGTAAGTCAGAAAGGGAAAGACAAATATCATAGAATATCACTTATCTGTGGAATCTAAAATATGACACAAATGAACCTATCTACGGAACAGAAAAAGACTCACAGACGAAGAGAACAGACTTGTGGTTGAGGGGGTGTAGGGGAAGGGGGAGGATGGACTGGGAGGTTGGGTCAGCAGATGCCAACTAGTGTATATAGGATGGATAAGCAACAAGGTCCTACTGTAGAGCACAGAGGACTACATTCAACATCCTGTGATAAACCATAATGGAAAAGAATGTGAAAAAGAATGTATATATATAGATATAACTGAATCACTTCACTGTACAGCAGAATTTAACACAACATTGTAAATCAACTACCTTTAATAAAATAAACTTTTAAAAAGTAAAGGAGATATAAAAGGGAAGTCATTTATAAGACAGCAAAAATAACACCCATTAGGACAACACCAGAAGACATATGAAGTAGTCAAATCCCTGAATCTACAATAAGAATTACCAGGGACGCAGAAGCTATAAATCCAGATGGATCCCAGTACGCTGTGATAGCAACTCAGATACTCTAAGTAGCAGTACTATCGGTGACGCAGTTTTCCAAAATGGCAAACAAGTCTTGAGGAAGCTCCTCCCAAAACCAACTTTAACTTTCCCATGATGTTCAAGGTAGCTTCATTCATAGAAAATTAGATGTACCTTACACACATGATAAATATACTTTAAGATTTTTTATTGTGAAGTATTTATAGTGAAATATAGGCTCAAGTAAACAGAGTTATCACTTATGTAGATGTCTGATGGGACATTTGAAATTTTTTAGGCTTTTCCCAAGTATTGCAGGACATCTAGGAACACGCCCTCAACTGAAGGTCACCAGGACTGTCAATCACTAAGAAGTTCAAGCATTGCACCTACACCCGAAGAAGGGCCACGCCTTTGACCAAAGATGCCGTGACTCAGAGGAGGTCACAGGGCAAGTTGGCTGCAAGCCCAGTCGCTTCTTTGCAGGATGTTTCCTCTGCATCATGTTTCTGGGGGCTTCTAAGCTCCAAAAAGGGAAAATCTAACTCTGCAACACCCCCCAAAAAAAATTTTTTAAATCATCATGATTACCTTAACTGTGCGTCTTTTGAGCCTCAGCTCGTGTCCCCTTGGCTGGGGACACTGTGGAACCAGGTGAGCCCAGGAGGGGAGAGTGGCCACTAACGTGTGTTTTGGTCAAAGGGTCTCAACAGCCTGGAGGTTCTGAAAATAATGTGAACCACAGCCTAAGGGCAAAACCAATTTCCATGTTCCCTTGCTGGTTCTGGGATAAATCGTTCATTCTGCAAACATTTATAGACCACGCGGAATGAGCCTGCCCTGATGAGAGCAACGCCAGGACCATGGGGGAGCAGGCAGACGAGAAGCCCGCCCACCTTCACGGAATTTAATGCGAAAGTAGGCAGTCAGTAATTAATTACACAATTACGTCACTAATGCAATGAAGGAGACG
The DNA here is from genome assembly GCF_964341445.2 of Mesoplodon mirus. Lineage (NCBI taxonomy): Eukaryota > Metazoa > Chordata > Mammalia > Artiodactyla > Ziphiidae > Mesoplodon > Mesoplodon mirus. The sequence continues at coordinate 141,743,048 of NC_138982.1, read as the reverse complement.
CCTAAAGTGACAAATTAGCAGCATGGAAGCATTAACCCAGTAGGGAGGGAGTCAGAGTTCCATTAGGGAAGCAGAAAGTTCCAAGTGATACACAGTAAGGGATTAATTATCAGAATTCCACCTCCCACATCACAGGAGATGCCGGGGAAGAAAAGGTCCAGAAGCGGAGGGTTAGACGGTCAGAAAAGAGTCACTAACCAGGGCCTGCGAAGGGAAACTGAGAAGTCCACCACAAGCGTGGTCCCTGCAATCAGGCCCCAGTAGAAGAGTGGGGTGTGAAGCAACAGTCAGCAGACACGCAAACTTGCACCCGGGGAGAAACACGGCCGCCTGCCTTTCTCTCAGTTCACCCACCCGCAGTGACGCAGGCACCCTGCAGAAGCTGGCACCCTTCCCCCTAGAGCCACACACACCTGCCAGGACCCAGAGAAGCAAAGGAGAAGGTCACGACAATGCTGGAGGGGCTGCAGATCCAGCAGGCAGCAGACCAGCCTCCGCAGGTGTGAGCTCCAAGGGCACGGGGAGCCGCACACCACCCTTCCACGTGCATTGCCTATGGCCCTTCACGGGCATCTTTCTGGCCAGGCAGCTCCCACCCGGAACCACAGCAGGAAGAGTGGCTGACTGACAGAGTACAGAAGCATCCAAAAGGCTTCACCAAGGAGAGCCTGAAGGATCAGCCGGAGTTGGACAAAGTGAAGGGAGGAGGAGAGAGTGAACCAGGCAGGACCACAGACCCCGGGGGAACCTTCCGCGCTTCGGAGACCACAGTGGGATTTGTAGAGAGTGGCGCCTGTCCAGGGAGGGTTGGGGATACACCCAGCTGATCCCTGGAGGCCTTGGTAGGATTTTAGATTTCGTCCTAAGAGGGGTGGAGATGCAGGGGAGATGTTGCCCTGCACAGAGGGAAGCCAGAGCACCAGCCTAGGAGTCCGAAAGGCCTGGGGTCAGAAGGCGTACGTGTTGCTCTGCGACCACAGCTCATGAGCTCACTTTGTTCGTTGGAACCGCACAGGACTGAGCGAGGATTAAGGGAAATAACCCATGAAACTGCCAGTGTGCGTGAGGCAGGTGGACACACTTCTGCAAAGGGCCACATCGTGACTGCCTCAGGCTTTGTGGGCCAACTGGTCTCAACGGCTCAACTCTGCCATCAGGCCTGAAAGTAGCCACAGAAAACATGTAAATATTGACTAGGTTCCGAAAAAAAATCTTACTTGTGGACACTGACGTTTGAATGTAACATAATTTTCACATGCCATGAAATATTATTCTTCTTGCAATTATCTTCAACCAGTTAAAAATGTAAAAACCATTCTTAGTTCACGGGTCATATAAAACTAAGCAGCAGCTGAGTTTGACTCATGGGCTAGAGTTTGTTGGCCCCCGTGGTAGACACAAAACGAGTGTCTCTCCCGTTAACTTTGCTCTTTACACATACATGCACACACACTCATATATATACTACCAGATACACCCACACATAGAGCCACACATACATACACATCACACAAACACATGCAAAACCACAGAACACACACACATGCACGCATGCACACCCCACAACTGTGAAGAGGCTGCTGCCGTAATCTAAGCCTTCATGCTGGCTGCATTTCCTTTAATTCAGTCCAATTTGTACATTCTGAGGAAAACAAACAAAACTAGATCAACTGGAATTTTTAAAATTGGTTTTTGATTTAGACAATAATGTGTTATGATTTGAACTACCACAGACTTTATTAGCTATGAAATTGAAGCAGTTATTCCCCAGAGTTCCCAAATTAAGTTACTCTGTGAAACATCCCATATTCTTAAGGTTTCTGTAAAGAAATGTAATCAATACATTCTGTACTACATTTTCCCCATAGACTTTACTGGAATCTTATAAATTTTCTGCTTTGTCCACACAGTATGATTATGAGGCCAAGCAGGAATCTCTCATTCTGAAGCCATTGGTTGAGCAATGATTCTCACAAGTCTTCCCACCAGCCCGCAGGGTTCTGAATCTCACTGTAGTTTTAGAAATAACATGTCTCGCCCAACAAAAGAAGGAAGACAACTGTGGGGTTGTTTCAGCTCAGGACCCAGCCTGCTGCCCCAAACTCTGCATTTTCTGGGCTGAGAAGCCAGGGCACCTGCTTCATAAATGTTGGAGAGTGAGTCTCATCCGAGGCCGTGGCCTGTGGCATGACTTACAGGTTGTGCAGCATGAGAATTAAATATTTACCATCTGCAGGGGAACGCAACTCCCTCCAAAGGCTGCGGGGATGAGGGAGGCCTGCACACACTCAGAGCAGGGCAGCCTCAGGCCTAAGAAGTGGGCCACGTCAGGTGAAGATAGGGCAGGGCATGTATGTGTGCATGTGTGTCTGTGTGTGAACATCTCCATGAGGGTAAGCACCAGAAGGGACTTCAGGGGTCCACAATTCAATCCCTTTGTTCTACTGATGTGTCACCAAAGACATGACCTACTCAAGTTCAATGCAGCCAAATTCCTTTCCCCCCATGTGTGTCCTCTTTTGGTAAATGGATTCATCCCAAGGAGAGGAAAAAGCAGAGCCCTACAAGGCAAAACATCTTTCCCCGTGATGTCATGAGCACAAGGCATGTCTCCATCCCTTGATTTGTTTACTAAATGTTACCAGACCCTCCTGGCTGGGTGTCTTCTGCCTGCCTCTCCCATCCATTAGCCACCCTTGCCCTTCTCCATCCCGTGTGGACACCGTCAGTGGGCTCCCTGGACCCCTGGCTCTGGATGGGCTTGGTGAGCAGGAGAGTGGGGAGGTGGCCTCTTTGTCACCTGACTCCCTCCCTGCCAGCTTTCCAGAGCTTGTCTGTGTCCCTCTACCTGTGGCCCAGCAACCGTCAGAGACCCTCTCCATACAGGGCTGGCCAACTCTCCTACCCCGTCAGCCCTATGGATGGTGACAGCTCCTCAGACATACACCTCCTTCACAGGGCTGCTGAACCACCATCTATCCCACCCTACGTGCCCTCGAACCCTCCCTCCTGTCTTGCCGCTCACCTAATCCTCTCGTCTCTGAACTCCACGTTCTCATCTGTTCCTCAGAGAGGATTTTCCTCCCTCTTTGCACAGGACACGTGTTCTTCCCCAAGGGCATCATACTCACTTGAATGGCAGGCCCAGATGCTGACACAGCATCTCCTGTATCCTCGGCAGCATCCATTCACCTTGAGGTCATCACCGCCTAGGAACTGGCAATGCAGCTTTAATGCCCCTAATTGTTTTCCAAGAACAGGGCCACATAGAGCAAAGGAAGTGCTTCTATTGGACCTCTCCAATTATCTTCAATGTGTTGACATTATGACTTGAGTCCTACTCGTAAGTAAATGATGAAAGATCCTTGACTCCATAGGGCAGGCTTGGAATCTGACAGCATAACCAGGGTCAAAGACCCTTGGAAGCATGGGCAGGTGTGGTCTCCCTGGGTAGCATTTTATGACTCAAGGCTTTGAGGAACATTTGTTTAAATATATCTGGGCCTTCATCAGCCATTTATTAGCAGAGAGCCGTATCTATCTTTCAGAGAAACACCCTTGGCCATGATGTTTTGACTCTTTTCACCCCTTCCCCTTGAGCCTGCTTCAGCTCTCTGCACTGCAGGAGTGAGAGATAAATCTACCACATCAGCAAAATCCCATTATCAGTTGAGAGCTGCCCTGGGGTTTGCAGGATTCCTAAATAGAAACTGGCAAGTACACAGACATAACACTGAGAGAAAACATGGATTGCGTGTTTGTGTAAAAGAGCCCACCCTTGACACATCTAGGTCATTTCCAAGTAGCTAGCTCTAGGTCAGCACTGTCCAGAAAAAACTTTCTGCAACAATGAAGGCTGTAATCTGCGTGTCCAATACTGTAGCCACTAGCCAGACGTGGTATTGGGCACTTGACATGTGGCTAGTAGGATTGAGGAAATAAATCTTATATTTTACTTAATTTCAAATAATTTAAATGCAAATAGCCACGTGTGTCTATGGTATCGGACAGAGCAATTCTAGATAGTTTTGTTTATAAAATATCCATACCTCTTGCAAAATAAAAACTAGCCAGGGGTCCCTTTGAGAAAACTTACTCGTAGAATAAGCTATTATAAGAAAGAACCTGTTTACTTGTGACACAGGAAAACTTCCCGAGCCTGATAAATGAAAAAATATAATAGACTGATTCACCAAGCACATAGCAAATTGAAGAAATTTCTATGAAGATCATTCGGCATTGTTCTCCAGAGTTTAAAACTTGAAGTTCAACTGTATTCTACATGCAACCCCCCACCGACTTCTAAAATAACCACAAGAATATGATTCTTATAGCAGGCAGATGGCAAATATTCATTATACTTCAATATATTATGTTTCCCAATATTGACTTGTTTGAGGTCAATATATACTCAGTGCCTCCAGAATGCTAGGTTCTGTAAAGGTTACAAAAAGCATAAATGACATGACATTTGCTTTGTCTCGGGATCCATGTTCTGTGGCAATTTAGGGAGAGTAAACTGTGAAGCAAAGAATATGGAATTCACTCACTGAACAGCTCTGCTTAACAAGAGACCAGGAGGTCTCCTGAACCTTCTGGGCTTTATCCTTGGCTTGTACCCATTCATGGATGGTAGCAGGAGACAGGATCACATTGACAGGGAGTAAAGAAGTTATTATAATAAACAAGAGTCTCACTTTTAAGCAGTTGAATTGTCAATTTTTCTCATAAAAAGGACTCTTCGGAAAGTATCAACTGAAAAATATGCACAACGTGAGAGTTGTGAGTTAAGTTTAATTTGGGGCAAAATGAGGACTATAGCCCGGGAGATAGCATCTCAGAGAGCTCTGAGAAACTGTTCCAAAGAGGCAGGGGGGAAGGTCAGTATATATGTGATTTTGGTGAAAGGGGAGTCCATGCCATCAAGCACATCATTTTTGCAGAAGGTTTGCTATAGTCTCATGAAGGTTACTGCTAGTCACGAGAAGCAGACGTCACCATGAAGGATTTTAATGTGTTTCTAGATATGCAGAGATGCAAGAATTAGGCTCTGAAAATAACTATCTGAAGGCCTGTTCTGCCAGTTTTTTCTGGAGCACAGAGGGCCTCATTCCTGATCTCCACCCTGAACTCCTTTCAGATGGTGTTGAAGGTCAGCACTGCTTTGGCTCATAATTTAATCCTTGTAAATCTAGATGGCAAGTGCCAATGTGTAGGTGACAATAGTGATATAGCTATATTCATGGTGTTTCGAAATTTTGCATTTTAGTTCTACTCTAAAGAAAATAGTGACCAATTCCCTCACATTAGGGACACAGTCTTAGAAAAGGTGATCTTTTTTTCAGGATCCTCTAAGTAGCGGGCATATACAAAATATTTGACAACCTATAAAACAGGAACACCACCCAATCAGAATGGATAGTGTATGGGTGCCACCCAATCAGAGTGGGTAGTGTAGGGGCACTGACCAATCAGAACAGTACGGAACAGAACACAGCCTCACGTTGTACCAGCAAATACCCCTTGAGTTAGTTGTCAGTTCATAGGAGGGGGTCCAGGGTAGAGAGTAAATGTGATTTATGATGAAGAAATACTTTAAAAATCATGATAGTATACAGGTACACCTTGTTTTATTACTCTTTGCTTTATTGTGCTATGTAGATATTGCATTATTTACAAATTGAAGGTTTGTGACACCCCAGCCCAAGTCTATCAGCGCCATTTTTCCAAAAGCATTTGCTCACTTCACGTCTCTGATCCATTTTGGTAATTCTTGCAATATTTCAAACTTTTTCATTATTATTATACTCGTCATGGTTGTGGATGAACAACGTTGCCTGCCATATCAGCAAACAAAGGGTGGTGCAGCCATCAAGACCTCAGCCACTGCAGCCCCCTCCCCAAGTGGTGCCCTCGAGGGGACTCAGGATGGGAAAGAAGAGGATGCTGGCCCCAGAGAGCTGAGGTGCACATCGAAGGAATGATTTCAGTGAGCCCGGACTCTTGCATCTTCCCATACAGAGAAAAGCACTAAATTCCTTAGCTTGAGGTGTTTGGTTTTCTTTAATTAACAGTAACTTTTTGATGTTCCAACTACCTGCTCTTTGCTGCAAAACTGCTATATATCCTGGCTCCACCCTGCCTTCTTTGGAGAGGTCCCTCAGAGTTAACTGAGAGGCTACCTTCCAGGCTTGAAGTCCTCAGAAAGTCTGCCAAGTAAAACATAATTCTCAACTTTTAGGTTGTGCAGGTTTTTTCAATCGACATGGTGACCTGTGATCAGTGATCTTTGATGTGGCTATTGCAAAAGGATTGCAACTCACTGAACTCTCAGATGATGGTGAGCAGTTTTTAGCAAGAAAATATTTTTTAATTAAGGTCTGTGTGTTGTTTTTTAGACATAGTGCTAGGGCACATTTAATAGACTACTGTATAGTGTAAATGTCACTTTCACATGCACTGGGAAACCAAAACATTCCTGTTACTTGCTTTATTACTGTGTTCTGGAACTGAACCTGCAACATCTCCAAGGTCGGCCTGTATAGACCTCTCTACCACTGGATTAGCACGCAGGAGTGTGGAGTGGTAAGAAACATCATCACGATGAATTTGTGTCTTCTACCAGGTAACTTCAAGGAATTCACCACAATCTTAACACTTTAAAAGTCGAATTCCATAAAGATGCAGACCTACTAGAGAATGGACTTGAGGACATGGGGAGGAGGAAGGGTAATCTGGGATGAAGTGAGAGAGTGGCATGGACATATATACACTACCAAATGTAAAATAGATAGCTAGTGGGAAGCAGCTGCATAGCACAGGGAGATCAGCTCGGTGCTTTGTGACCACGTAGAGGGGTGGGATAGGGAGGGTGGGAGGGAGGGAGACGCAAGAGGGAAGAGATATGGGAACATATGTATATGTATAACTGATTCACTTTGTTATAAAGCAGAAACTAACAAACCACTGTGAAGCAATTATACTCCAATAAAGATGTTAAAAAAAAAAAAAGTCGAATTCCACTTCAGCAATAGCATGGTTGGGCCTGGGGGCCCAGAACAGTTGCTAATTACTGACCATCATAGCAATCTGTTCCAACCAGGGCAGAGCACAGCCAAATAATAGCCTCTACGTTAAATATGAAGTGATGGGGTGGACAGCGAAATACACTGAAAATCTCTACATGAAAAAAGAAAAAAAAAGTTTTATAGAGGTCTCTGTTTTGTTTCTTGGAAAATTCTTGGTTCCTAAGCTCTATGATTCTTTAAACTACCCCCTGAATAGTAAAGAGTTAAGAAAAGCAATACAAGTTTATTGGTGTTTTCCCTTTTATTTATGAAAGAACATGTTGCCCATTTCCAGTTTTTTCATGGCTGGAGTATGTCCCCCACAAAACATAATCCACATCTAACTCATCCGAGGACAAGAGAACAAGACTGATAAGGGAGCAGATAAAAATGAATGTCTTCATGTCAATATTCAATAATGAGATATTTCTCAAGGTACACATTAGCTTTAGAATTTAAAATTACTTATAACCTATAAGTTCTGATTTTCTGGGCAATTTTAATTTTTATTTTTTGCCATGTCATGCGGCTTGCAGGATCTTAGTTCCCCAACCAGGGATCGAACCTGGGCTATGGCAGTGAAAGCGCCAAGTCCTAACCACTGGACCACCAGGGAGCTCCCCATTCTGGGTAATTTTAGATGTCTGATTGATCCTAATTTTTATCCTCTTTTTTTCACAGATAATATGCAATAATACCCACATAGTAAACATACATAAATATCACTTCATAGGATTTCAGATAATAAAAACTTCTTAAATGTCATGGTGGGATGTAGACTTATCTACCATTTGTTGGGTTAGCAAGCAGGAGTGTTGAGTGATCAGAAGCACGATCATGATGAATTTGCAGCTTTTACTTAGTAACTATGGAATTCACTGAAATCTCGATACATTTTAAAAGTCAAATTCCACTTTAGAAGCTGGGAAAATGGATTCCTACCCTCCATATAAAATATCCGTTCTGATGATGCCAACATCGCTTCTTCTAGGTCATGTTGGCAAAGCTGGAGCCCAGCCATAGGATGATGGAGAGCAATGGCGACACCATTGTGAGCAATGATGACATCATCATGAGCACTGACAATATCATCGCGATGTAGGTCATCAGCCAAGTGCCATGTGGAGCCAAAGGGATGACTGTACTATACCAAAGTCACATTTCTGACCTTCTTAGGACTGGCCACGTTAAAGAAAACCTGTGGGCGACTTGCCGGGCCCAGCTGGTGCTGATCAGATCCCTGGAGACAGAGAGAAAAGGGTAGATTGAGTTGGTTGAGATCACCATAATGGCACACTTGAGAAGGAAGTTCAACTCATCAGCTAAGATAAAACGAGGCTGCAGAGAGGAGCACAGATGTTAACACAGGTCCTTCCTCTATGATTTTCAATAACACACACTGCAGATGTTTCCCAAGTTCAGGGCCTAAAGAGCGATCCAATTCAAAGAATCCAGTGTTTATATGAAGGCAAATTACAGTAAAGATTCACTGTTTTGTTTTTCAATATCCCTATGGAAATTCTCACCATTGTGTGAAAATGTAAAATATTTCTAACCTTCTTTAAATAACACACTTTCTTTCTAAAGGAAAGGAGCAAAACTGAAGAACTGACTCCGTGTCGATCACCCACCTGTCTCCTCAGACAGTGTTCCTGGCTCTTACATTCTGAAATGTACTACCAAGCAGACCATTCACTCCTCTGAGGGGCCAATGCCTGTGGAAGAGTGTTGCCCTATTAAAATACATGCAGTGGACTTCCCTGATGGCACAGTGGTTAAGAATCTGCCTGCCAGTGCAGGGGACACAGGTTCGAGCCCTGGTCTGGGAAGATCCCACATGCCCCGGAGCAACTAAGCCCGTGTGCCACAACTACTGAGCCCACGTGCCACAACTATTGAATCCTGGGCACCTAGAGCCCGTGCTCCACAGCAAGAGAAGCCACCACAGTGAGAAGCCCACACACCATAACAAAGAGTAGCCCCTGCTCGCCACAACTAGAGAAAGCCTGTGTGCACCAACAAAGACCCAATGAAGCCAAAACTAAATTAATTAATTAATTAAAAGCCATCAGTCCTTTACATAAAAAATAATTAATTAATTAAAATAAAATACAGTACATGCAGCGTATTTTCCTGCCACCCTGAGGATGCTGACTCAGACTCCAGGGCACCCGAGCTGCATTTAACATCTTAAATAATGTAACTGGGCACCATAAATAATTTACATCACAATGGAACATCAGCAAGTCTGGGGGGTGGAATCACGCTGACTCGTGGTTTTAATTCATTGACTCCCCATCACACAAGGATGTAGCCCCACAGGTCTGATGGGGCTACATCGCACCGTAAAGACGGTGCTTCTGCTGTGATGATGCCTGGGATTTTTGCTGTCGTTTGCCTTTTGTCCCCATGACATGGTTACACCAACCATTGTGGTTTTCTAAGTTTATCAAGAGTTTATTTCTGTTGACCTCAATGGGGAAAAGGTTAGCAGGGAAGACATCATCCAGGTTTCAAGTTATTCATAAGCTCTCCCCCCAAAACTGAAAGAGTCAGGAGGAAAGACACAGAATTGCCTGAAATAACCAGAAAAATGAACTGACAGCGAGTCAAGGAGAGGAAAACGTGAATCGTTTGATTGAAATATTCATCATGATGCAAAATATTTGCAAACCCTATGACTTCCTATCAAAATAAAAGGTGCTTCCCTTTCCCATTGACTGTAATTTTCAGAAAGAATTTCTGATTTTATTTATTAGTTTTGCGCCAGTGTGTTTCGTGGGCAGTTACACCTGCGTTATCTGTACTTCACCAACAGAAATTCTTGTCTGGAAAATAATGTCAGTGTCATATATCCTATCTGGAGATGCAGCCAGGATAGAAATAATCAGTGTAGAAAACTGTCATGTTTTGGTTCATGTCAGTTTGGAAAATCAGTCTCTTTTTTTACCTTCTGAGCCTTCTTAAAATTTAGTGCATGATCTGGGGTCTCTACAGCCCCAAATCCTCTTTCTATCATTCATATATATTGAATGCGATGTGCCTTAGACCCACCTAAAACATGGGAGATTTAAAAGGTGTTCCTCAGCTATGGTGTCATGTGGTTATGGAATATTCTGGTGCCGAGACGCTTCCATTTGACCCTCATCACAGCCCCACCACAGGCATCTCGGATCCTCCATGTTCTGTGGCAAGCTCCATTCAGTGGGGTTGTGAACACGGATCATTCCAAATGCACAGATGTAAGCAAACCCCTAAAACTCAGAATGACTTTCCCTTAGAAACAATGCAATACATGTCTGTATTTCACGCTGAGCCACAAAACAATTTCCTTAAAGCAGATTGCCTGGGGAACAAGGTAAAAATGCCCTTTCTTCGCTCATATCTTCCAGAGATTCTGATCCAGAAATTCTGGAACACACTCAGGAGCGTGCATTTTAACAAGCCCTCCCCCTGCCCCCAAAGAGCTTCTCTGTACTGAGGACCACGGCTCGATCAGCAGGTACCCAGATAAGTGTGTCTCTAAGTGCTGGCTGCACCTCCACGCTCAGTGAGCATGCTTTGGGACCCAGGATACAGGAAACACTTTCCCCGTTTCTGCCCATTCGTTATAGGAATGAGGATTCTCCATCTCAGCCTCTGGTAAAGAGCCCCAAGTTCACGGGACACCCTGGCAAGGCAGTGGGCTGAGAGGTAGGGATGAGCATGGGAGGTGCTCCAGGCGGCTAGTGGGGGCGTCTTCCCATGGTTTACAAGCCAGCAACTCCCAAAGGACCTGGCCTACATCAGCCATGGCCCCCTGTGGCCTCTGACCACAGTGGCTGGCCTTCTATGGAGCCAACCTCCAGCCCTCAGCCTGTCCCCGATGACAGTGTCCCTGATGACACTGTCCCTGAGCTGAGCCCTCACCCCTTCTGATGTTTTCAAGGACAGTCAGCACTGAAAGTATCGAGAGACAACTGGAGATCTGAGAAAAGAGGTTCGCCACGACATCCATGCTGCCTTTCCCCACAGCAGAGTGGGCCTCTGGCGTTCCGGACCTTAACGGGAAAGATGTCAGAGGAGCGAGGGTCATGGGGGGCTGGTGTCGTGGCGACAGGGTTTCATCCGTTCCTAAAGCATTAAGAATCCAGGCTCCTGTTCTAGTAACTGTTGAGCGTAGGATGTAATTTAAAACATACTTGGCAATGCATGATGAAGACGCAGCGTGAAGAGGCTCTCTGCAGCCTGTGGATGTAGACCCAGGTGGTGGAACTCTGGGTGGGAGTGACCTCCAAAAACGCCCGCTCCTCAGCAACTGTGTGCAGCTCTGAGCGGACATGGCCACAGACTCCAGGGCCTTCTCTCCTTGTAAGGGAATCCACATGATGCCAGCAAGAGTACAGGCACCATCAACCCCGGGGAGGGGTCCAGTACAGCCTCTGCCCGGTGTGGTTACCATGAATGCCTTGGGACTCTGAGCAAATCATAAGTACTGGATGGGGTGAAATGACAAAGTAGGCAAGTCCATCTTTGGCAAAGTCGCACTCTCCCCTCCTGCATGCCCCACTGCCGTCTTACTCTATGGCAGCCAATAACCCTTCAATCTAGCCACATGTCAGAGCTCCCTCAGCTGGCTCTAAAATGCAGAGATGCCCAGGCTGCCTCCCCAGCTCTACTGAGACAGGAAGTCTGCAGGTGGGGGCCAAGAGCCTGTGCATCCCAAAGGCCACAGCGATGAGTCCCCTAAGCATCCCAGGCCCTTTGGGTTTCCCCTTTCTTGGATCATGTTTGAACGAGGGAGCCTTGAAGAAAACCCAAAGTGACCAAGATTACAAAGGAGCAAAATGGCAGTTTGACCAGGAATCATGTATCTTTCTTCAGGGATCCAAAACAAAATGTTGCATACTCATCTATGTTTGTCAAATAATATTTTTTGTCATGATTTCACTGTGATGATCAGTCTATATGCACACGGGCTCCTGGTGTCGCCCTGTTGGTGACAGCACAATGCTGGGCATTGAGAACATTCTCCACTGGAAGGAATTACTGTGTAAGGAATGCCCAGAATGCTGTGCCAGACTGTGTGTAGTCAATGGCCATCCACTACGTAAGACCTCCTGAGATGCAGAGGGCAAATAAGACACCAGCCGAGCAGAAGAGAAGACAGCGTGGAGAGAACACGCACACGTGGACTTGTGAGTTGCTGTACTTGCCAAAGGCAAGATGGCCCTGCTCTGAGTGCGACCTGTTGACCTAGAGCAGAGCCTTAGCTGCTGTCAGGCACACCCTGTCTCCACCCACAGGACTTGCATCTGACCCAACCAGCTCCACAGTGATGGAGCCTGGGCTGTGCTTTTGCTGCAGGCTGACTCACAGCTTGAGATCTCTCGGTTTAACTGACAGGCTTTTTGGGGACCTGAGCCTAGAGCAGATTTTCTGCAAAACTGTGTCATCTGTAGTCAACCACCCTGAATTCTAACAAGCCAGCTTCTTGGGCAGGAGTCTCGCTGGGCACCTGCTCTGGGCCCCTGAGGACCACGTGGGTCTCACTGAGCATCTGCTCTGGGCCCCTGAGGCCCACGTGGGTCTCACTGGGCACCTGCTCTGGGCCCCTGAGGCCCACGTGGGTGGCCACGCCCCACAGCAGCAAGGACGGCAAAGTGGACAAAATGAGTCCCACAGAGACAAGCGGAGAGGAAGGCAGGATGAAAGGACAAAGGACAGGGCTCTGAATAGCTCTCAGCTGCCTGTCCTGGGCCCTCCAGGGAGCAAAGCTCATTGCACATGGAGAAAGTTTATGAGGAAAGAAAGCACAGATTGCACTGTCTTTGCTCCGTGGCCTAAGTAGTTCTGAGGAAAGTCCTCATGAGCCTGCCCAGCAGGGGACGTGGCCACCCAGACCAGGCTGGGCTGCAGGCCTGGCCTTGGCAAGTTCTAAAGGAACCTCTGGCTAAGGGTCGCCTGGACCTGCTTCTACTAGCTGTGGCTTGACCACCTGGTGGCTCTTCAGTGGCCATATGATCACATGCAGGACTATGTCCTCTTTGGAATAAGGACACAGAAAGGACCTACTGAATGCCCAGCCCTTTCCTCTACTGACCAACTTGTTCCCTCCCTCTTTTTTTTTAAATTCAAGTACAGTTGACTTACAATGTCGTGTTAGTTTCAGGTGTACAGCAAAGTGATTCAGTTACATATATTGGGTTGGCCAAAAAGTTCATTCAGTTTCATCCATAAGATGTTACAGAAAACCCGAATGAACTTTTTGGCCAGTCCCAATGTATATATATTCAGATTCTTTTCCCTCATAGGTTATTACAAAATATTTAGTAGAGTTCCCTGTGCTATACAGTAGGACCTTGTTGTTTATCTATTTTATATATAGTAGTGCATACCTGTTAATCCAAAACTCCTAATTTATCTCTCCTCCCCCTTTCCTCTTTGGGAACCATAATTTTGTTTTCTATGTCTGTGGGTCTATTTCTGTTTTGTAAATAAGTTCACTTGTATCATTTTTTTAGATTCCACACAGAAGTGATATTATATGGTATTTATCTGCTCCCTTCCTCCTTTAAGTGCCTCATGGGAAGCATAGCTCACAGTACATCTCACATTCAGGTTCTTCAAATGGGCATCCAGGACAGAGTGCCTGGGCCCACACCGGCAAGGCACCCTTTGCTTAATGACCAAAGACAGGCCTCTTCATAAATGTGCTTGTCCAAGTTCCCTCGCTTAGAAAAATCCAGCTATTTAAAAACCCTTTGTCAGTTTCTAGCTCAGGCAAAAACAGTTCATCTTCCTTTCATACTCTTTGTTTCTTAAGGACCCTGGTGCTCTGGCCAAGATGTGCTGCTTCCCTAGTAGCCTTACAAACACTTCAAGAAACACAGATATGTGTGTTACCAGCCCCCAGGGCCCAGCACCTCAATGGCCACTGTTCTTTTTCCACCAATAGATTATTTAACCGGTTACATGTCTAAGTAGCAGAAACTTCTTAAATTTCTCTCCCTGTATATTTTCAAAATAACACGTCAAGCTTAAGAGCATCCATTCAGAGCTCCAAACATCATCCTCCATTCTTGTATCCAAATGCATCTAGACTTCTCCTTTCTCCTCATTTATATCAAGGGGAATCAACTGACATGACCCTCTTCTGTATCTCCTCCCCAGCTGCCCCATCCTCCACTGCAGACCTGAGCACTGTGGCTTGTCAGGTGAAAAGACACACAACAGAAAAAGGTAACCACAGAAATGCCACGGAAGTAAAGATTGGCTTAAGTGTCTTCTTGGAGTGACCATGCTTGGCGCTGGGGAAGAGAGAGCCACTTCATCAGACCGCATTCCCCACTCAGGTCCAGTCGTGGGGTCTTGACAGGAAATGTCCTTCACAGCCCGGCAATTACTCCCTTTCACCCACCATCTCTTAGTCAATAGATGCATCGGTTGCATCTCTACAGCCGAAAGATATATGTGCCCAAGAGAGCAGCCTTGATGGGAAGAATTTTATGTCTCTATTTTTCTGCCACTCAGCCTGAGGAAGGAGCTTGAACTCGTACCGGGGGCTCACAATTTGTCACGTAGGCCCATCTGCTTTTGTGAAGCCTCTTCATACGTCTTCCCGCCTGACTACCTTGGTTGTCGCTAATAGCATCATTTCATTCCACCCGATACATGGCTGAGCATCAATCAAAACTCCCTTTTCCCCCAAAGGCCTGGGAGGCACACATCACTGACAAGCTGTATGCATGGAGCTGAATCCCGACTGCAGGAAGGAATATGACAGCCTGGAGCCGCCTGGAAACTCAAGTGAATATCTACGCCAGGAAGGAAAGATGGGGTTTTGGAGGCGCACGCTCAGCAGTAGCTCCTCAGGCCAGTCGCAACTCCAAGGCAGAACAAAGCCAAGGCCACCTGATCCAGCAAACTGCCGGAGACCCAACCTGTGAGTCTGGCTTTCCCAAAAGCTAAATGGGGAAAACACCCACTGGGGACATTATGGCAGAATCTCATCCAAGTACTTCTCCTCTGAAGATGCACAGGCCAGGAAATGGTCCTGGTTATACACACGTTTGTTTAATATGATTTTTGGATATAAAGAATCATATTTTCTGCATATGAACTCTAATTCATTCATGAGTGACAACCAATGCTAACTCAGTGTTGGAAAATGAACGTACTGTGTCCTCAAGGCTCCTAATGGATGGTTTTCTTTATGTTTAATGTCCCTTAGAAGGGAGGTTCCCATCAAAAGTTGCCTAGCAACCAGGAACACCTGCGATCGTGCCTCTGCCCGGAGCCCCAAACTCACACATCCATCTCCATGCCCCATACCTCTGTGTGGACGTCTAACTGACACCTCAAGACTACCAGCTCCCAATTAAACTTCTGGTCTTTCCCAAAAAACCCACTACAAAGAGACATTACGTGTTCCAGCCCCATTCCTCCATGCTGACTTGGAGGTGAGCAAAGGCCACGTTTGTCCATCATGAATGTAATGTAAACACCTACCATGGGGGAAGGGTTTTTAAGTAGCAAAAAAAAAAAGTCCAAAAGGGAGAAGAATGTCTGAATCACCTGATGCGGTTGCCTACTGCCACGTTGTTCTGGAACACTGGATTCAGAGGACTTTGCAGGGAGAGAAGCAGTCTCTGCAACAGAAAAATGATTTTAGAGTCACAAGTGACCACAACCACACTACCTATTCTAACAATTCCGATCCATAAAGAAATACCTTTGCTTTTAAGCAGTACCCCTGGCATCAATAATCTGTAACCACAAATGTTTTTTTTTTAAGTTTACTTGAGGTCACATATTTTTAGAACTTTATCTTTCTAATGAAATTAAAAACATAGCAAAAGGACTCAAAATCAATTCCTTTCTTGACACGTTAGTCTCATCCAGAGACAAGATGAATCCATAGCTTTAACGGCTCATCGAGGGAAATAAACACGGGAAAAAACGGAGCCAGAGAGGTTCAGTTTGGGCCATGATTTTGGTCAAGCTATTTGATTAATCACATAAAATATTAACGAATAAATATTCTATCACAGGAAATTCTGCAAGAGGCTTTGATCAGATTATCAAAGGAAACTGTCTATGCTTTGTGGAATTCTTTTAAATCTGAAGCATACAATTTGGATGTACATAGGAGACAGCCATGGAAAAATGGAAATTATGGGGTTGACAAGAATAGAGTCCCAATCTCAGTGAACAAAAGTTTTCTAGCCTCTCAGCAAGAATCAGTTAAACAAAACTGTCTCTGGAATTTGTTCTGCCGGCAACTTGTGAGGGCCAGTCTCCCTCCCCAACCGCTAAGGGGTAATTTGTACCATCTCTCTTTCTCTCAACTGCTTTCAAAAGGATCTTGGTTCAGATACTACCTTTGCCCCTCACTAGTGACAGTGGTTTCAGAAACACCCCCCGTTATGACTGTCGGATTGAAGAGGAAAAGTTTTCTTGCTGAATTTCAGATTTAATTGAAGTTTTGGGGCAGTTACCCTCAATGTATTCAAATGCCTCTTCACACAATTTAAGGTAGAAGCATTTTTTTTAAAAAGAGAGAAAACACCGAGAAAAAAATTATTTTTAAAAAACTCTTAGATTTCCACCTCGATTTCTTTTAAACTTTAGACAAATAGGTGGGTTTGACTGTTATCTTCTCCTAGAATATTTCTAGTTCTGGAATGTCTCTTTCTTCTAAAAATTACTCCCCAAATAATGACCGCCAACCACTAGGGCAGGTGCCTTCAGAAGCTGGTGTTTGATGGGCCAGCCTCTCTCCCGACACTTTCCTTTCCAGATCTTTCCACTGCACCTGCCTGGCTACTCACTTGTGGTCCTCGGCTCATCTGAACTGTAGCCATAGTTTTCATTTCCACTTTTTAACTTTGTCCCAGAAGTGTCTTTGTTTGTCTTCATATTTGCAGATTTCCTAGAATTAGACCATTTGAAAAAGCCAAATGTTAATCAGCAATGGATGCTTGGGTCTCACTACTCCACCCAGAGCATTCACACACAGTGAACTCACCACGAGGCCGAAGCTTGGGCACTGGCCCCTGGAGGGTGGCTAGCAATGGGATGTACCCTCACAGCCACCAGCACGGCTGTGTAGATGGCCTGTGTCTCACACACTCCCCTTATGGGGAGAAATGGAACTTTATCATGATAGGTCCATAGACCCCAGTCCCCAGGTGGTTGGTACTCAACTCTCAGACACCAGTGACCAAATAAAGCAGGGCTGGCCAGCTATGACCCACAGGCCAAATCCAACTCCCTATCTGTTTTTTTAAATAAAGTTTTACTGGAACCCGTCTGCTTCCATATTGTCTATGGCTGCTTTCCTGTTACAGCAGCAGAGTTGAGTAGTTGTGACGGAGAGCATGTGGCCCACAAAACCCCAAAGTTTTACCATCTGGCCCTTGATAGAAGAAGTATGCTAGCCTCTGAAATAAAGCAAAAATTGGTGCAGCTTCCCAGGGGAAAGAAGTTTGGCAATGGATACCCAAAGATTTTTAAATATTTATGCTTAACCACTAAGAATTGATTATAATAAGCAAGGGAAATACGCAAGGGTATGTGCAAAGATTTATCTGAGAGAATGTTCATTCATGAGCTATTTATACTAGCAAACGTGCAAACACAGGTGCGCAGCCATAGGTAGGGAAGTAGTAAAATAAATGACAATGCATCTCTAAAATGGAATTCCATGCCACTTGTAAAAATTATTACAGGTGAGAACTCTCATACACTGCTGGTAAAAGTGTAAACTTCTAAACCTACTTTGAAAATTGTATGGTAACATCATCTAAAGCTGAACATATACCTGCCCTATGACCCAGCTTGCACTAGTAGATTATACCCAACAGAATACAAAACAGGAATGAGGACTGCTATACATGTCACCAAAAGACACACACAAGATCGCTTAGTGCAGTAATGTGCATCACGGTCCCAAATGCCCTTTTAGTGTAAAATGGAAAGATCAACTGCCTATATGCCCCTTACTTGGTATTATATAGTAATAAACCCCTGACATCTACATTCAATAATATGATCGATCTCACAGCCTGAAGTTCAAGAAGGCAGACATATCGCATGACTTCATTGATATCAAGTTTATACAACTCTAACTTCTGGGGATGTGGGGATAGATGTCAGAAGCCATGACCTTTGAGGAAGAGGCAGCAGATGATTTCATGGAGGCCTGAGTCGGGGTTGGGGTCCTGGGGGTGTCCAGGTTCAGGTACATATGCTTTATGAAAATTAATCAAGCTATGTAGTCACGATTTGTGTACTTTTCTATAGTTATATTTTAATAAAAGACTTTATTAAGCAAATGAAACAAAAACATTGTAGGCAAGTATTTGTCAACAGAAATAATCTTCAGAATAGTGTCAAGGGAGGAGAAAAAGATATTAAATGACGTTTATTATGATCCAAATTTCACAAAACACATACGTGTGTGTATCTTGGTGAACACACATGTGTGTAAATATATACGTACTTAGGTAACAGTTACTTCTGGGCAATAGAATTAGGGGTGATTTTAAAACCATTTCTTATAAACTATCTTTACTTAAAATTTTTTTTCTAAAATAAGCATGCATTGATCCTATAGGAAAAATATATATATGAAATATATATATATATATATATATATGTTCTTTTAATTCAGTAGAAATCTGTGAGCAGCCAGAGTTAGCACTGTTGACCCAGTGGGAGGGGAAGCAGGTACAACACGGGGGCCCCAGTGAGCTGCCCCATTTTTCTTCCCTGGGCCCAATGCACTTGTATCTAAGGGTGAGAGCTGCACACAGACAAGAGCTCAGGTCCTGAGCAAGGTCAGCTGGTTCACATTCAGACCCTTCCATTCTCTGGACAGGAGATACTGAGCACATTACTTAACCTCCCTATACCCCTCAGCTTCTTCATCTACAAAATGGAAAAATAGTCTCATAAAATCATTGGGAGAATTAAGGAAGATAACCTCCATCAAGTGTAAAATAGCCTGACACGCATGCTAGGCACTCATGCTAGCTCTTACTGTCACTACTTTTGTCATGATTATTATTGCCATTGTTATTGTTGTTCTCTACCCATTGCCTTGAATGGCTGTTGATCACTGTATTACGTTTTGAAATCACCTAAGATCCCAGAGAATAGAATTGACATTACACAGTCAATAATGACGAACAGAAGAATTCAGACCGCCACCCGGCTGGTGATAGCAATTGAGAGAAATTCCAGTATAATTATAGAGGTCAGTTTTCCTTCCTCTCCTCTTGCCCCAAGTCAGGCCCCAAAGGACGTATATTTTCAGATTGCTGCTTTGTGGCATCCTCAGAGAAAGCGAACCACATTATCACCAGGAAGTGACTGGGGTCGAGGGAAAATGGATGGTATCTGTTACATGATGATTACATACCTCGTCCTTTACCACATGGAGCCGGAAGATATTTTAAATCACAGCATTTCACATATTAAAATTATCTAATAAAATACTGAAAAGTAGATGGGGTTTTAACACCCCCCAAAAAATCACCACTGTCTAAAAGTCCTTCCCCTGAGTGTATTTATAATTATGTAAATATTGCAGACACTGAAACTGGTTTTAGTAAGTGCTTGACACAGTTACCTTAAAAGTGCTTGCAGTTACTTCTGGACAGCCGTGAGAATGGCAGGAATTTCTCTGTCCCTCCGCCCTGAACAGTGAGCTGTGAACACTCCTAATCTTTCTGCCTGGTCAGTTTCATTGCCTTAGCCAACCAGCTGGTCTCACTGTCTCTACTACCCCAGAAATTCCAGCAGGACCTCTGCCTGGTTCTTTGGCATCCTTGAAATGGTCCTCACATCTCTAGCCTTGACTCAAAGCAGGAGGGCCAACAGTCACAGTACAGAGTGTCCTCTTGTGGAAAGAGCTGTGAATGCCAGACACCAACTAAAATTGCACTCCACTTTCCTAAGTGAGCAAGTCAAACTTAAGCAGTAGGAACCCACCTATTTTATTCTGCAATTAATGTTGTCCTATGAGTTTGTGATTGGCACACGTGTTTTTCAGAATTGTCCATTTTTAGTACCTAATTCTGAGTAACATAATCCTAAAATCCCACAGCTCTGTGTGTCTGTGTTGATTGGTTTTCATTTGTTTTTTATTTTCATAAAATTGATGTGATCTCAAACTTACCTTATTTCACTTTGATAGCTAGATTCTGCAAAAAAAAAAAAAGGAAGAAAATCACATTAGCAAAATCAGGATAGTTATACTTAATATAAAATCTCATCAATTTTTATAGGTCCCCTGATTTTAAATACTCACATTACTGAGTGTTTGCAATCCAATAGATATTAAGCTTCCCAACAGTGAACTATCAAATGACTTCCAAGCTTAAGGAAAGCAGAATTTGCTATTCACTATCATAAATATAAGTATTTGTGATACTTGGGTACCTGAAATATAGTAGGTGCCCAGTAAGTACTTAGTGAGTACTGAATCTAATTTCTGAGGTTATAAAGACTCTACTGTTCACCATGAAGAGATGCTCTGTGTTCCCAGTCCGTGCTGTCAGTCATTCAGTAGTTACCTGTTCAGGCACCATGCCAGTGCTATGCAAGGTGTTATTTCATCTAATCGTCACAACCCAACAGGTAGGTGTTAGCATTATCATATTTTTAACAAACTAGATACTATTACAAGAGTATAACCATGTCGTTAACCGATAAGGAATTTCATTGCTTCAGCACTATATTTCTTTTGTTCTGAAATACATTTTCAATCAATATGTACCAATGTTATCAATTCATACAGTTGTGTCCACACCCCCAAAAGCTCTCATTAAATTGCTAATGTTTTTAATCAATGGATTATTGGACTGGAGGAACTCTAGCATTTCCCAATGGGGAGTAACACACAGCAGCCCCCATCCATCTGGCACTAAAGCCAGTGTGCTTTGCACTTTTGCCATCCCATCTAGGGCTCCTATGCATCAAGCTTTATCAAGATCAAAAAAATATTCATTTTCCTTATTTTTTGGATAATGTTCTCACTTATTTGCAGTTCTGACAACATCCGCTGATTCACACCTCAAATTGAACCTCAGAAGCAATCTTATTTGAATTGAAGGGGAGAGATTATCTAGTGTCCCTCTGGTAATAGAGGAATGTCGCTAGTGTTCCTGTGAAGCTTCGATCCCAAAGCCTCCACAGGCCACGCTGAGTGGGGTCCTCAGCTGTCCTCAGTCAGTCTCCAGTAAACCAGGAAGAGTACTGAGAATTCTCCAGGCACCAACAAAGCAAAGCACCAGAAAATACTCTTTAAAACACTTGCTATTTAATATTTTTAAGCATGGAAATAATTAACATGGGACAATCCAAGTCTTCGCTGGATCCTATACATTTATGTCAAGGTGAAGTGTAGCGTCCATTGTGAATCAACTTTTCAAAGTTAAATGAAAGATAAAATCTAGGACAGATCACGACCACACAAACTTTTATTATGTTAATTTACTTAATTCTCATAACCAATCTATAGGATAATACTTATCCCCATTTTGTACATGAGGAAGCTAAGAATCAGAGAATCTCCCTGGTGCACATCCTGTGTGGCCACAAACCTTCTTACTAGGCTGGCGTGGGACAGACAAAAGCCTAAGAGATGCAGAAGTCCAAATAAATAGAATGTTCTCCAAATATGCCACAATAGCTAATGTCAGAAATAATCATCTGAAGGCAATGAACAATCCTAGTCCATTCTAAATTAAAATTTAAGTTATTCATCGTTTTCATTAAAATCCAGTGTATTTTTTTTTTTTTTTTGAGTAATGCATCTGTGGCATACAGGGTAACTCCTAGGTAAAAACAAATTCCCATCAAATATGGTTCAACAGATATTTACTACTTTTCACTTCTGTTTCCTAAAGAATAGAGGTATACCACAGAATTAATTCCCCAAGGACAAACCAAACCCATGCAGGAGCTAAGGCTAGACAATTAGCCTAGTTAAGGCTGGACCATGAACTTCACATGGAATATCTCACTAAGAGAACTATTCTGAGTAAAAGAGTTAGGTAACATGGTGCCTGGCAGACAAGCAAAAAGTGCTCATCGAATGGCAGTTAGTGTTAATAAAATTAAAAGTGCAATTAAACTGACATGTAGCTAAACATCAAAACTCTAACTTTAAGAAAATTAATATTCAAATTTAAATATTTAAATATTAAATACTTAATTTGAATATTCAGTAGGAGTATGTGGAGGCTTCTTGAGAGAAAGAAAGACAAAGATGGACACACACACACACACACACACTTGACACTTGGAAAGTCCTGAGCTGTCCATATGACAAAGTCCCTGTGGTTTCTGAAATCACAAACTAACTCCAGAATAAGCCCACCCCAATGTTGATGAACCCACCCTAATATTAATAAGCCCACCTCTATGTTGGCTTTCCCCGCAAACAAGGCCACTCCTTCATATATCTTGCAGTATCTCAAAAGACTTCATTTAGAAGACATGTGTAACTATGTTTATTTATTTTATTTGTACTATTTTTGTTAACAGAAGACCGTGTTTTCCTTTCTACCACTACACCAATATTCACCTACAGAAGGAGACTCAGAATTCTACAAAATAGAAAATAATCTTTTGATGTGTTCAGACAGGTGGGTATTATTCTAGAAAAAGCGTAGCATCTACATGACAGATTGTGACAGCCTTATATCCTTGCCAGTAAACACAAAACTCAAATAGTCAGTGTCTTTGGTGAGAAAGGCACTGCCTCTTCACCTTCTCAAAGTGTGAAGATCTGTCTTCCTTGGGGGGTTGACTCAGGCCCCAGAGGAATGGCTTCCTTCCTTGAGACAGTCCTTTCCCTCTCTATGAATGGCATGCATTTCCTTTCAAGGACTCTAAAAGCCAATATATCTTTTGAAAGAGCTGATGAGCTAACGAACTGCAAAGGCTTGTACCAAAAGTTCAAAAATATATATAAATCTGTATGAATAACAACAAAAAACTTACCTTGTTTCTCTCTCCTGGAGACACAGCAGCAGAATATTATAATCAGAACAATGATCAGGATCAAAAGCAATGACAATGATATTGCAAGTAGAACTAGGGCCCAGGCAGGCAATGACGCACCTGGTTTATCAATACTGTCTATAAGGTAGAAAGGAGAAAAATATATATTTTAGTGATGCTTGCCACTGTCAAGGGTATGTAATCACTGATTCTGCCACACTATACATTAGATTATGTTTTCCAACAATGTTGTAACTATTCAATCTGCTACAGCCAGATGTCAAAGGCCAAGTTCCCTTCGGTGTGCTTAAATATTCAATGCTCTACAGTATTTTTCATTACAGTGTTTATTGCTGCCAATAAATACCAGCCTAGTAACACAGTCCAAGCATTCTCTGGTTAACTCCTCTAAAATTCCTGAGAGGTGAATAAGCTGGGCTGGGCCATGACTCCCTGAGGTTGGAACAGTGGTTTCCATGCTCTGACATCCTTTACTTATTCAAGAAATGCTTATTGACTGGATATAAGCCCAGGAGTGGGATTGCTGAATCAAAACTCTAATTTGAAAAGATACATGCATGCTTATGTTCATAGCAGCACTATTTACAATAGCCAAGACGTGGAAGCAACCCAAATGGCCATCAACAGATGAATGGATAAAGAAGATGTGGTAGATATACACAATGGAATATTACTCAGCCATAAAAAAGAATGAAATAATGCCATTTACAGCAACAAGGATCAACCTAGAGATTATCATACTAAGTGAAGTAAGTCAGACAGAGAAAGACAAATATCATATGATATCACTTATATGTGGAATCTAAAAGAAAGAAACAAATGAACTTATTTACAAAATGGAAACAGACTCACAGACTTAGAAAACAAACTTATGGTTACCGAAAGGAAAGGGGATGGGGGAGAGATAAACTGGAGTTTGGGATTAGCAGATACAAACCATTACGTACAGAATGGATAAACAACAAAGTCCTACTGTATAGCACAGGGAACTATATATTCAATATCCTGTCATAAACTGTAATGGAAAAGAATATAAAAAAGAATATATATATATATGTATAACCGAATCACTGTGCTGTACCACAGAAATTAACACAACATTGTAGATCAACTATACTTCAATAAAATAATTTTTTAAAAAAAGAAGTACTTATTGAGCAGCTACTTCTGGACAAGACTGGAAGGATGACCTTGGTTCTCATTTCCATGTCCCCACCCATGGAGAGTCAAAAGCCCAGAGGAAATCAGCAAACTGAGGGAGAGTCACTCCCAAAGGAACCTAGTGCAAGTCTCCACCCCAGTGCTTCACACACCTCACCTGCAATTCGCTTCTCTTCTAGTAATTGCCCCTCACATGGCTCTCTGGGAGCCACCTTTCTTAGTGTAGACTTTGCCCTCTTGTTCTATCCAGTAGTCATGGAGGTGGGAGAGAGGAAGGATCAGGTGGGGCAAGGCAAGCAGAAAAAAAAAGGAGCCGGGATATCACTTGCTGCTTATTTTGTTCAAATCTGTACAGAGATTAATGGACGTATAACTGAAACTCTCACCTACTCTCACCTGTTTCAAGCTATGGCTCATCACCAACTTATTTTTAGGAATGGAAACAACTGTGACACTTTTGAAGTTCCTTTCATCTTATTTACATTAATGTGTCTAGTAGTACTTTAACAAAGTAAAGGTTTTTTCCCCCAGAAAGTAATTGCAATGATGTGTTTTACAACTTTTTGATAGCAAAGACATTTTCCTTAAAAAGAGTTTTGACATACACTACTTTAAATAGGGTGCTGAAATAGTGATTGTGCAAAATACATTGTACTAATTAAGCAAGCTAAAAGTACTAAGAAAATTTGTGATTATTATGTTAATTTCTGGACCAAATAAAAAAGTGCAGTCAAAATAAAAAGGGGAGGGAGAGCTGGGGAGAGAAGGAAAGAGAGAAGAAAAGCCATTTTGATTTTTCATAGCCATGTCCTATCTGTAACTTTCTACTACATATCATATGGTTGTTTAAATTCAAATTTAATTTAATTTAAATTATATACAATTAAATACTCAGTGCCAGCCACAGTGGCCACATTTCAAGGGCTCAGTTGCCACAGGTGTAGAACCTCACCTTCATCAGGGAGTCCTGTGGGACCATGCTGCCTAGGCATGGGCTGTGGGAACAGCACGGGTGTTCCAGACAGCCCTCATCCAGCATTTCACTTCTCCTACTGAACCACGTTGAAGTCAAACCACATTTACGTTGGTCAGCTTAAATGTGAATTGCTATTCAAGAAAGTCTGTCACTCTACCCTGAGTGCATGGGTAGCATCTCAGTGTAAATTTGTGCTATTTTATTAGATGCTAGTCATTAGAAAAATATTAAAACAACAGACTTCTTATGAAGGAAAATAGGGTTTGCTTTTAAATCAACAGCATTCCCACACTTTGGAACTAGAGATATAGCTGGAAAATGGCTCTTGGATGTTCTTACTTAGAGTTTTCTTTGAAATCATAGTTTCAAAGTTAAATCCTCAGAATAAGTTGCAGGAATGGTTAGAGATGATCACTAATGTTCTGGTGTCGACATCTGGTTGCTGATTCATGGGCGAGCAAGGATCCCACTGCAGAATAATCCACAAGCTTATCTCAAAGCAAGTGCTAAAATCCAGGGAACCGTGTTTTGAAGAACTATGTAATATAAAAAGATATTTGTCTTTTGCCCTTTGTGCAAGGCTTGTCTGCATTACCTACAATGGTTTTTACATTTCCTTCTTTTTTTTTTTTTTTTTTTTTTTTTTTGCGGTACACGGGCCTCACTGTTGTGGCCTCTCCCGTTGCGGAGCACAGGCTCCAGATGCGCAGGCTCAGCAGCCATGGCTCACTGGCCCAGCCGCTCCGCGGCATGTGGGATCCTCCCGGACCGGGGCACAAACCGGTGTCCCCTGCACCGGGAGGCGGACCCTCAACCACTGCGCCACCAGGGAAGCCCCCTTCTTTTTTTTAACATCTCACATTCGATGCCCTCTTAAATGTCTATGAAATTGACCACTATCAGGTCCATTCTTCTTACACTTCTGCTCCTATCTAAATTAGACTTAGTCCCCACAAGGACCGTGTCTTATTTTCCTAATACTCCAAGCACCTGGCACATATTGGACACCTTGAACAAATGAATTGATAGATGGATGGATAGATGGATGGATGGACAGATAAAGAGGCTGAATTTCCTTCTGACTGTACATGGAGAAATCTGTACACCAGGCAGTCAGCTGCCTCTGAGCCAGACCCAGGACTCACCTTTCTCCCATATTAAGATGCTCAGACAAGAATTACAGGACTTTAGAAAAGTCAGAACTAATGCCATCTATCTCCACATCAGTCACCATTTTTCTGAGGTGAGCTGAGACTGATAGAGATAAGAAAAAAGTTACCCTCCAAAAAAAATGAAGGGGGAAGGAACAGGATTATACCCTTCCCATGTCCCATAAATGCAGCTTTAAAACAAGCCAGTCCCTAAATTGGGAGACTGGGATTAACATATACACACTCCTGTATATAAAATAAAGAACAAGAACTTACTGTATAGCACAGGGAACTATACTCAATATTTTGTAATAATCTACAAGGGAAAATAATCTGAAAAAGAATATATATACAGAATATATATATATATATTTCAGAAAATAATCTGAAAAAGAATAATATATGTATATATATAACTGAATCACTTTGCTGTACAACTGAAACTAACACAACGTGGTAAATCAACTATACTTCAATTTTTAAAAATAAAAATAAAATAAAATATAGTATATGGTCCGAAAACAACAAAACAAGCCAGACCCTTCACATCCAGAGAGTAATATGGCTCATCCCCTTGCTCCACAGAAAACAGAATCCCAAGCATCTCCCGGAATGTTTATTGTGCACACGGATTCAGAGCCCACCTCCCGTGATGCTGAGTCAGGGGTCTGGAATGGTACCCCAGGTGATTCTGATGTAGGCGGTTGGCGACCCACACTTTGAGAATCCCAAAATGCAGTCAAAATGTAAGCACCACGCAAGCAACCTGCCACACTACAGGGCACCCCTATATTCTCCCTCTCTCTGATGTGATGGTAAAATTATTAAGCCCAGAAGTGCATTTAGGATATTCACAATCAGACCACTCTACAGAAGCTTCCTGACTGACAGAGACCTTTGGGCTTTGTGTCTGTGGAACCAATCAAATCTCATGGCCACCGTGTCCCTGTGCTCCCTTTGGCCTTGGGCTCACTCATCGGTAACAATTCTCACCCCACCAGGCTGTTCAGAGACTCGAGAGATGGGGGTCAAAGTGCAGAATGCTGTAAAGTCCAGCGCACGTGTTCAAGATTGCCGTGATCATTTTAATTCGGTCTGATGAACTCTTTTACAAACTGAAGTTTGCAAATAATAGAAGCGTTCATAGTAAGGGAGCCAGCTGGGGTTAAACATTAAGGTCCGGCTCAAGATCCAAGAGACAGGCTTGAAATTCTTACTGGAAAAAGTCAACACACTGTTGACCTACTCAGACCCTCTCTGTCAGGGGTGTTTCCTTCCCTGCTGGAGAAAACTCTCAGCGTGCCAGCTTCTGTCATCTGAGTCTTGGCAAAACAACTTTCCTCTGATCTTGCACAGAGGCAGCCAGTGATCCCCAGGGAGGGCCTGTTTAAAGGACGGGAGGCCACCTCTCTGGGGTTGGGGACAGAATCAAGAAAGAGAGCGGGTGATATTGTGCCCTGCCTGCCTCTCATGCCCCTTAATTCAACCACCAAGTTCAATGAAGTGATGCCTGCACTCACCTAAAAGCCCCAGGCTCTCACCAAAATGGCAGCCACAGGGCTCATTCTTTGCTTCCACTGGGGGTCAAATTTCCCACGGAGCTTCCTACCTAAGAAAGACTTAAACTCTCTACTCCAGGGAAGCCCAGAGAAAAGTGTGGGGTGTGCACTGTGAAGAGATGTAATTTAGGATTGGAGCTACACAGAAGAACATTCCTTACTTTAATAATAACTTTTAATTTATCATAGAGTACTTACATTTATGTACACACATGCATATATATCATGGATATTTTTGTTTAGCATGAGGCTAATTTTTAAATGAGCACCTTTACAGTGGGTTGAAAGAAAAAGAAACAATAGTCATATATTGATAAAGCAAAAATCGTGACAGTGGACAGAAAACAGAATCTTGGGATGATCTCATCCATGACCCAACCCCTTCATCATGCAGATAAGACACTCAGGGTAAAGACTCGGTAAAAGGGTCAAGGGCGCTCAGAGCAGGAAAGCCCCAGGGGCTCTCACTCATGCCTTTCTATTCTGCCATGTTGGGTCTCCAATCTGGAAGAATCCTTCTGGGGAAGTTACAGCCCACGTCTTAAAGGAAACAGGGAATCTAGGTGGACACCAAGCCTTACTGAAGTGTGTGGGTGTGATGGTTCAAGGTGAATGGCAGATTTGCAGGCGAGACTAGGTACACTATACCTGAGAACCCACAAATAGTGACTAAGGAAGGTTATCTCCAGGGTCAACACAGCTCGCCTTCCTCCCTATGTTCCTTCACACACCTACATGCACGTGAGGGCTGCATGACTAGATTTACTGTGTGATTTTAATCTCAGCTCTGATATTGTCTTTTTCCCATCTGTGAAGACAAGGAAAATAGTATTTCCCAGATGCTCTCATAGGAATGCTCAGAGCTTTAAAAGGGCACATAGAATTTCTCAAAACCAACTGGATGACTACAAAATGTCACCACCAGCATGGGCAAAGCATAATCCTGACTAGAAGGGACACAGGAGATCTCTGAATCCATAAAATAATGATAACAATCACTCACCCTCCTGTCCTGTGGGCTCTGGGACGGGGACTGTCCTAAGTGCTCTCGGTGTTTTAACCCACTTACTTCTCACAATAACAACTACCCTATAAGGTAGGGATTATTACTATCTCAGTTTCCCAGATGAGAAAACTGAGGCACAGAGAGGTTTTCACTTGCGTAAAGTCACACAGCAAGTAAGTAGGCAAGCTGGGGGTTGAGTCCAGGCTGTCTGGTGTCCAAATCTGTGAATAGTATCACCTGATGAGGCTGGGTCAGGAGGCGGGGCCTTGGAGAGTTTCCATTTCAGTAGCCCCTAATCCTGACTGCTCAGTAATTTGGGAGCTTTTTTTTAAAATGCCAGTTCCCAGACTCCACATATAACAAGTAAGTTAGAACCTCTGGGGTGGGGCCTGAGAATCAGCATACGTGTTAAATCTCCCTTGACAGGCAACCAAGGAGAGGGAACGTCTGCCCTATGCTCCTCCCCACCTTGTTTTACAGGCAAGAAAACTGAGCCCCGAAGGCCAGTGACTTGCCCAACATCACACAGCTATTGCCAGAGTTCCTACCAGGATGGTCACTCCCACCACTCTTGTCTGCTCTCGAAGTGACCACATCCCACAAAACTGAGATCATACCAGGAATCACTACAGTCTACAAGGTGCTCATGTGTCCGAAAAATATGGCTTCACTTTCACAGTTCACAGCCTACACACTTGTAAGTATGTAGAGAAAACAATCCAGGCGATCAGACAGAGGACTGAGGGACCTTGGCTCACCGTAGGCATGACGGGGGCCTTCACATTCTAGCTGTATGTATGTCCATGATGCTTAAAGCCTGTATTACCCCTATAAGGGAGAAAATAAATTTAAAAAATTAGCCTGCGACCTTTCAATATGCTTTTCTTTAAAGAATCAATGTGTGTAATACAACCTTTTGGCTTGAACTCACTAGACTTCCTAAGCTGACAGTATTATTCTTCTTTCAAGGACTTGAAAGGATTATTCTGGAAATGAACACAAATTCCTTGCACTTTTAGGAATAAGTGGCAGGACTGATGCTTTTGTCTGATTTCTGAAGAAGTTTGAACAAGCACAGCCTCGTGCATCTTCAGCTCTTTGTAAACGTGGCTTTGCTTTTACAAGCCAGCTCTCCCAGCCAAGGCAGTAACCAGGCCTTCAGATATTAAAACCTGCATAAAACACACAACAGGCAGCCAGCCACCAGCTGCTCTCGATCTTGATGAATAACTTAGAAACAAATTTCCCTTCTCCAAATACGTCCAATAAAGTCAGACTCATTGCAACACACCCCTAATGCTCTCCTCTGTGAAACTGTCGTGACTCCAGCTGCCGTAATTAAGGCCACTCACTTCCCTGGTCCCAGGCTAAGAAGAATTCAGCTGAATTAAACCCCATCACGGGAAACCGAATGTTCCTTGCCCTTCCCCTAAAAAGAGAAGTTTTGTAGGCAAGCTAATATCCAAATCCATTTCTGTGAGGCATCATCATAGACCAGAGCTCTTCGCTGCATTATTGCCTTGTTAAATTGTGTGGTTTAAACAAGTTCATTCCATTTGGTGCTAATGCAACTTTTTTCAGCCTTCCCTTTCAAAGCCTGGACCATACTTTGGCATATTTAAATTGCTTAAAAGTAAGCTGGGTTGGCTCCTTGGAGAGCTGGCTGATTCCAGGCTGGAACAGGGGAAAGGTGAAGAAAGTTCAGAACATCTTAGTGAGCCAAGAGGAAGGAGATATGGGGATATATGTACACAGAGAGCTGATTCACTTTGTTACACAGCAGCAACTAACACACCATTGCAAAGCAATTATACTCCAATAAAGATGTTAAAAAAAAAAAAAAACTAAGAGGGACACATCGGAAGGAAAGCAGAGCCAGCCGGAAGGGATTCCCACTGGCCAAATCTGGAGGAATCTGAGCGTCACAATGAGTAACGATGGAAATAAATTATAATGTATTGGATAAAAATGCGTCCGTACGAAAACTGTAAAAATTTTTTGAAAAAAGAAAGAAAAGGAAGAAAAGAAATGCCTCTTCTTTACAGAAGAATGCCAAACTAATAAATATAGAAAAATGATGGAACCAGAAAAATCTCTCTTTTACAACCACTATAGAAATAAGTGATTCAAGCAACGACTTATCCATGAATGCAAATGTTATTATGTGAAAGACTGTCAAGAAGCAAGATATTCACACGGTATTTGTAGATCGTATATTAATTATAAAGGCCAAAAAGGTACCTTTACAATGGAGAAATCTGGGGGATACCACCTTACCCGAATGATCAAACTTATTACCAATAATAGAGAAAATTGGCATCACATGCCCACATGACATTACCCGTATCTTGCCAAAAATATTTAACCTAAATCAAAGTATGTTGGGAAAATTCAGACAAATCCATATTGAAGGGTATCTTGCATACATGGTCTGGATCCTTCAAAGATGTTTATATCGGGAAAGACAAAAAGTGGGGGAACCACTGGACGTTAAAGGAGACAGAAGAAGACCTGACAGCCAAAGGTAATGCATGGCCTTTAACTGGATACTGGTTTGGGAGAAAAAAATCTAGAAAGGACAGTCGGGGAAATTTGGATATGGACTGAATATTGTATAATAGTATTGTATCAATGTTAAATTTCCTGACTTCCAACTACATTGGGGCTATGTAGAATGGCCTTGTTCTTATGATACACATGCTGGGGTATTTAGGGGTAAAATGTCATAAAATCTCCAACTAAATCTCAAATGGTAAAGAGAGGAAGGAAGGAAGGAAGGAGGGAGGGAGGGAGGCAGGGAGGGAGAGAGAAAGGGAAAGAAAAACTAAGAGAGAGAAGCAAACATGAGAAAATGTTAACATCTATTGTATCTAAGTGAAGATACATTGGTATTCATTGTACTATTCTTGCACCAAATTTTCTAAAGGTTTTTTAATTGTCCAAAATAATAAGAAAGCAAGCTAGGTTTGAATTCTAGCTTCATCTTCATATACAGTCCTGGTAGGAAATAAGCTAAAATCCTTTGAATTTAATAAGCTAAAATAAGTTAACCTCAACTTAAAACCAAAGAAAACACAGATTTCTGTGTCCTTTATTCTCAAAGACACTGATATTCACTAGAACCAGGTCAAAGCTCTGGCAGTCTGAGTCCCCATTCCTAATGGCAACAACCAGCTGGAGCTTGTACAGCTGCTCCGTGTCGATGGGGATGCTGTCTGGTTCCCAGCAGGCCCCTGCACTCTGTCTTCTACCTGACACGTGGATTCACTCATGCTTTAATTTCTGTTGTCTGCCTGGTCTCTGGAGACATCTGAGTTGGAGACAAGGGCCAGACATCAGGAGTGCAAGCTTGTGATGGTACTGCAGTGGGGATCAATCCCTGCAGTGCAAAGCTCAGGATGACTGGTGCTAACCACAGCTTAGGCTCTAAATGGCTTTTTACAGGTTCACAGAGACATCATCTGTTATGCAGTGAATTGTCTGTCCCCAAAATTCATTTGTTAAAATACTAATTCCTAGTGCCTCAGAATGTGACCTTATTTGGAAACAGGGTTGCTGCAGATGGAATTTAGTTAAGATGAGGTCATAGGGTGGACCCTGATCCCATATGATTGGGGTCCTTATTAAAAAAAGGAAATATGGACACGAGCCACACATACAGGGAAAACATCATGTGAAGATGAAGGCAGAGATCAGGGGATGCAGGCTCTATAAGCCAAGGGACACCAAAGATTGCCAGCCAACCACCAGAAGCTGGGGGAGAGGCTTGGAGCAGATTGGTCCTCAGAAGGAACCAACACTTCCCACACCTTGATCTTGGACTCTTAGCCTCCACAGCTGTGAGAAAAATCATGTCTGTTGTTTAAGTCCCCAGTCTGAGGTTACGGCAGCCCCAGGACACTCACAAACCTTCCAGGGCTGCTCACAGGGGGAGGGCAGAGTGGACGGGTGAGCAGATTCTGGAGACACACTGGCGAGGCCACCTCTGCCGTCTACTATAAACGTGGGCAAGTTCCAAACTATGTGCTCCAGACATGCAGGCTCAGC
This sequence comes from Mesoplodon mirus, assembly GCF_964341445.2. Lineage (NCBI taxonomy): Eukaryota > Metazoa > Chordata > Mammalia > Artiodactyla > Ziphiidae > Mesoplodon > Mesoplodon mirus. The sequence continues at coordinate 141,710,064 of NC_138982.1, read as the reverse complement.
AGCCATGGCTCACGGGCCCAGCCGCTCCATGACATGTGGGATCCTCCCGGACCGGGGCATGAACCCGTGTCCCCTGCATCGGTAGGCGGACTCTCAACCACTGCGCCACCAGGGAAGCCTTGTCGCCTCATCTTTACATCAGGAATAATAACAGCATCCACTCATAAGAAAGTTGTGTAATTTGGTTAATATTTGAGAACTCTTAAAACAGTGTCTTTAAAGAGTAGATATATATACATGTATAACTGATTCACTTTGCTGTACAGCAGAAACTCACACAACATTTTAAATCAAGTATACTCCAATAAAATTTTTTTAAAACATAAAGTGAAACATTGAGTTGGGAAAAAAATGCATCTTTACTTAATAAGAGCTATGTAGTAGTGTTTTTTTATTTTTATTATTGTTATTATTAATCTTGCTATGGCTGTAACTTTACTCCAAATTTTGGAAGATCTAAGTAGAAGTGTTTTCATAGTGGGAGGAGTTTTGGACCAAGGGAGAAGCTCCTCCTGGCTTCGGGATCCCTCTGTGCCATCAGCATAAGACCTGGAATGGAGTGTAGTCCTTCCCTGGGCCTCCCTCCCTTTCCTCTTTTGTAAAATGAAGGCATGAAACCCAGCCCCCCCTCCTGTGCTTTCTAGTTGGCCCAGGTGACCTTTGAGGTCAAGCAAGTTCAGAGGTCCCATGAAGGTGTGGTCAGAGTTTGGTGTTTCCCAAGGACCCTACAACAGATTTTCTTCGGGATCTAAACTTTAAACTTATGTCATTTTGTGAAGTTAAAAAAAAAAAAAAAAAAACAACATAGACCTGGTACTTTGAGATACACTGTGGATTTGCTGGGTAAAAAATTGAACACTTGGGCTTCCCTGGTGGTGCAGTGGTTGAGAGTCCACCTGGTGATGCAGGAGACACGGGTTCGTGCCCTGGTTCCAGGAAGATCCCACATGCCGCGGAGCAGCTGGGCCCATGAGCCATGGCCGCTGAGTCGGCACGTCCGGAGCCTGTGCTCCACCACGGGAGAGGCCACAACAGTGAGAGGCCCATGTACCGCAAAAAAAAAAAAAAAAAAAATTGAACCCTCCTAATCCCACTAAGTTTGGAAGGAATCCTTGAAAACGTGCATGACCTCCTCAGATACTGAAAGAGCTCACTTTCTTGGCCCAGGGGATGGGATCAGACAGGAACAATTAGTGAAAGCTAGAGAAAAACATTGAATTCAAGTATTTACATCTGAACTTGATGCTATTTTATAAGTAGTTGTCAAGATTCTCAATGGTTTCCATATGTAAGTAGAAAAGAGAGAAGCACTTGAAGACGGAATTTTAAAAGTGAAATTACAAGGTCATGAAGCTGACACAAGTCACTTGTCTCCATTACCATCCTTACCTGAGATCAAAATCACTGTGTGATTCTCCTGGGTATCACTGATTAAGCAGCACAACATACAAAATGTAAAGCATGCAATAATAATCCACTTTGTATAAAGCAAAAAGTCTTCACTTACCCAAGGGAGGCTGAACCACAGTAAGATTTACAGTTACAGACTCGTGGATGTGCAGCCGCTTCATCTCAGCCACACATGTCACAGTGCCATTGCCCTGCGGCGTCAGAGCCAGAATGCTCACTGCACTTTGAAGGTCTTCAGGCTCCTGGACGGAGTAATAGCTCGAATGGCTCACCGGAACCCCAATCTCCCAGGAAAGACGTGGGAGTGGGGTCCAGCCCAATGCGCGGCAAGTCACATTACAAGGCTTATCCTCCATGACTACTAGACTGCCTTCAGGAATGAACAACCGCCCCATAACTAAAGAAGAAAAGAGAAATGTTTGGAAGGAATGATCATGCTTCTTGGTGATAGATGTTTCTAAAATTTTCCTTCAAATCACATTGCATGAGCACTATCTTCCCGAGCACAAATTGACTGTGTCTGTATCTGGAAACCTTAACTCAGGTTTGATCTGTGTTTTTAATTTATACCTGACAGGTTCACAGAAGAAGGGGAGGTGGCTCATGAGAAAACATAGATTCCAGAGAAAATGAATAAACAAAAATCAGGATCCAAGGGAATATAAATTACATGGGAAAGAGAGGGCGGATGTGCCCACCATGGAGGGCTGCACTATGTCTGCAGTGGAGTTGCAAACTTGCCCTGGGCTGCCCTAGGAGCCAAAGCAAAAAGGGAAACAACCTTTACATTCTTTTCATCGTAAGGAGAACACATCTCAAAGTTTCATGGGAAGTAAGTCTCTCCTGGCCTTTGGTCAGTCAGATTCATTTTATTTTTGAGTCACTTTTTTTTTTTTTTTTTTTTTGGAGTACGCAGGCCTCTCACTGTTGTGGCCTCTCCCATTGCGGCGCACAGGCTCCGGACGCGCAGGCTCAGCGGCCATGGCCCACAGGCCCAGCCGCTCCATGGCATGCAGGATCCTCCTGGACCAGGGCACGAACCCGTGCCCCCTGCATCGGCAGGTGGACTCCCAACCACTGAGCCACCAGGGAAGCCCACTGAGTCACATTTTTAAGGATAATTTCCTATGATATTGCCTTAAAATATTTTTCTAGGTACAAATTAAATAAAAATCTAATATAATTATAGAAATAACTACCTTAAATTCTGTATCAGAATATATTACTTAGATCAATTATTTTAAAGTTTTTAGTAAAGACACGCTCGCATATGCCAGGGTTCACTCTGTAAATGACCCATCTGAAAATAGCACTTGTATTTCTAATATTACTAAAATAACCTGAGGATTGGCCCCGGTAAAAACACAGCATTAGTGAACTATATAGACAGTGAAACATTCAGATTAAAATACCCTAAAACTCCCTGCCATGTAATATAATGGAAAGAACACTGGGCTAAGAATCAAAAGATCTGTTCTCGATATTGGCTTTCCCACAAAATTGCCATCACCCTGGGTAAGTCACTGAAATGTTCAGGCTCTCTGTTTACTACCTGGTGAACAAGACGATTTAACAAGATCAGTGGCTTTCAAACAGTTTGGTTTCAGTAACTTTTATACTCTTAAACACCCCTGAGGACTCCAAAAACCTTTGATTTTTGTGGGTTCTATCAATATCTTCCATATTTGAAATAAGAATTAAATATTTGCTTATTTTTTCAAACATTTGTTTTAAAATAACATTCATAACCTATTACCTGTTAATATGGATTAACATATTTTTATGAAAATATATTTATTTTTAACCCAAAATAAATGAGATGACATGTTTTCTATTTATGCAAATCTCTTTTAACATCTGGCTGGATTCTCATATCTGCTGCTGCCTTCATTCTGTGGCGATATGTTGCCTTCTCTGGAGTATATGAAGAAAATCTGACTTCACACGGATATATGGTTGGAATGGTTAGGAAGCTTTTCAGATCATCATGGATATTCTTTGATACTACTGACACACCAACACTTGACAAGCAGTGGTTGCCTAAAGGTTAGTTACACTGTGGAAACTGAAACTGTATTAAGGAACTTTCATGCTGTTACATTAGAATCCATTGCCCTAGTTGGCACTTTGAATGGATCTTTTACCCTTGCATGATTTTGTATCATTATACATCAGTCATTTGGAAAACCCCAGTCCACTGAGTTATGCAGACCTTCCCAATATACAGTGGGGAAATCCCTGACCACAGAGACCACCCTGAAAGAATCTAGGGATTGCCTGGGAGTTTCCAGACTGGACTGAGCTGGATCAGCTCTGAAAGCTCTTCTTACTCTGAAATGTTAATTTCCAGTTATTCTTTTCTTGAATAATGTCTTGGAGCAAGTAAATCACCTTAGCTATTTCAAGGATTACTGTAAACACAGAAGTGAGAAGGGAACAGATTTGTCCCTTCAGACTACAGGATCTTGTGTTTATTCTTTTTAGTTCATTCATTGTTTCACTGATGGAGAGGTTTAAGATGACAGAAGCTGGGGGTAGGGGGCTGATATTGCTTCAGTTAGTAACAGTTGATCTTGAACTCAAGTCTTAGTGACCTTCAAAACACAAGAGATCTAGAGTTTGGTGTGTGATTAATTGGTGTATGGGCAAAAATACAGCAATCTGAAGCATTTACTTTTTCAGTATTTGTGATCCACCTTTTCCCACTGGCTTTCACAAAAGTCATCCAGTGACATGACAAGCACTTTACACAGGGTGATGATTAGAATATTCATGTAGATTTTGGATGACTCACATGGAGTTATGTAAGTTCTCTTTCTTTTTCTTGTGGATACATGGGAAAGAAAAAAACAAATTTTAGAAAATTCACTTTCAAAATAAACTGGATGCTTCCTCTTTTTTCATGGTTCTTTTCCCTCAAAGAGACCCTGTTGCCCAGAGAACTTTTGTTTCTCTAAGAGCAAAGTGCCTTTCAGCCCAGTGCAACCAGGGTAAACGGATGGAGTTTTGTCTCGATCTATGGGTTCCTTCCACGTGACCTTGAGGAAGACTTTAACTTCCCTAGATTCTTGTTCTTCCATCTGTGTTAAAACCAAAAGCTACAGTAATTACCAACATTTAAAAATGCATGTTAGGGGGGCTTCCCTGGTGGCACAGTGGTTGAGAATCTGCCTGTCAATGCAGGGGACATGGGTTCAAGCCCTGGTCTGGGAAGATCCCACATGCCGCAGAGCAACTAGGCCCGTGAGCCGCAACTACTGAGCCTGCGTGTCTGGAGCCTGTACTCCGCAACAAGAGAGGCCACGATAGTGAGAGGCCCGTGCACCGTGATGAAAAGTGGCCCCCGCTTACCGCAACTAGAGAAAGCCCTCGGACAGAAACAAGCACCCAACACAGCCCAAAATTAATTAATTAATTAATTAATTATTTTTTAAATGCATGTTAGGGGTATTCAGACAACTTCACAGTTGCATCTTTGGAAAGATGCTATAAAACCACATGGATTTATGAATCTGATATGCCATAAGCATAGCAATAATAAGTCATGCCTTTAACCCTGTTTCCTTGATCCAGGGGTGCCCTCTTCCTCTCTTGCTTCCCCACTTTGCCTGTTATCTACAGACCTTCAAGGCACATCTCGTATGACACCTGCTCTGTGGAGTCATCCTAGAAGCCTTCACTAAGTCTCTCATCTCCCTTCCCAATTTAAACCTTACCTTGTCTCCCTCTCATTGCACTTGCCAGCATTTACATTGCACCACTGTTATTCATGCACTTGCATTATCTACTCTTTTTGTAAGATTCTTGAGAGCAGGACTGTGTCTTATTGCATTCACCTTGAGTCCCCCTTAAATGCCTAACACAATGGCATGCTCCTACTGGGAATGCAACAAATAATAGCAAATGACTTTATGGGCATTGCTATGAACCAGGTGCTGTTCTAAAGGCTTTATATAGACCTACTCATTTGATCCCACAACTACCCTATGATGAGCAAACTAGGACACAAGGTCATTAAGTAACATGTCCAAGGTCACACAGTTAGTCAGTGATAAAGCTGGAACTTGAACCTGGCAGTCAGCTCCCACATCTGTGCTATTTACCACTAGACCTCTCTGCCCCACCAGCTTCATTTGCAGTAACTTGAAACAGACAGGGCTTTGGAGTCTTCAAACCATCCTCAGTCATTGTTCCATCCGATCCTCATAGTAAACCTGTGATGTGGGCAGGGGAGCCTTATCCTCACTTTAAAGATAAAGAAATTGAGCCATTTCAGGAGTCACCAAGGTAGGTAAATGATGAAAACAAAACCAGAACTCATATCTTTGGTTCCTTGTCCTGTGTTCTTTCCTTTATACCACAAATTATTAGAATAATAATTTGGTCACGCAAACTAAGCCAATAATCCAGGTAGCTTCACAGAATCACTTATTTAGAGAAATATCATTGTGCCCCTAATTAAACCACACAAAATTAAAGACACATAAAAGTAAAGATATAACAATTTGACTAAATTAAAAAATGCAAGTAGAAATAGGTAGACATGTAACTCCACCAAATGTTATCAAATTTGATTTGACAGGAATATTAATATAGACCAAATCATTGGAAATTTCTCCTAAACAAACTAATAAACAGGCATAAGAAAAAATTTCAAAGACACAATGTAGTCTGTTAAAAGAAATGCTGCCATAGAAATCAGGAACTCTAAACGCTCTAATGCATCTACAAATAGTACATAATTACATTTTTAAGGAATGCAAAATGATTAAACTTTGATAAAGATGTTCTGAATCCTTGTATCCTTTTATTTTTTTATGAAGTAGCATAATCTTCAGCACCTGAAAATTACCTTTGATCCCACAACTGCCCTATGATGAAAATGAATAAATGATAAAAGGAAAAATAAGTTATCCATTATTATAAATTTTGTTTACTCTTTTATTTTCTCTAAAAGACTTGGTAGGGCTTAGTGAACACACACCTTTGATTATAAGAACCACTGAGGGCAGGAAGAGTAGGTTAGGGAAATTCAGCTGGAAAGAGGAAAAAGTTAAAGCATGATTCAAAGTTGATAAATGATGTCAGGCAAAGAAATAGAGTCAAGTATATGAAAAACTAGAAAAAGGGCAATGATCATCAACTCACTCTCTAAATCAAAGACAAGTGTTCGCAACTGGCCCCAGAATTCCAGGATATACTTCCAGAAAAGTTATTAGTGCTGAAATTGGTCAGATGAAAAAGTAATAGGGCTTCCCTGGTGGCGCAGTGGATTAGAGTCCGCCTGCCGATGCAGGGGACACGGGTTCATGCCCCGGTCTGGGAAGATCCCACATGCCATGGAGCGGCTGGGCCCGTGAGCCATGGCCGCTGAGCCTGCGCGTCCAGAGCCTGTGCTCCGCAACAGGAGAGGCCACAACAGTGAGAGACCTGCATACCACAAAAAAAAAAAGGGGATAAAAGCTGTCTTTAATAGTCTTAATAAAAGAAAAAGGAAAGGAAAGGGAAAGGAAGGAAAAGGAAGAGGAAAGGGAGAGAAGCAGAAAGAAAGAAAGTAGAAAGACAGTCAGTGAGGATGGGAGGAGAGAAATAAACACCTAAAACAACAAACACTAGTCAGTTCAGAATAGCTCTAAGCATACCAACTGAAGGCGAGTCCACATATGAAAGAAGGAAGGAAGGCCAGGAAGAAGGGAGAGATGGAGGGAGTGTGGTGATAAGTAACAAAATATCCATCAGTTCAGAATAATTCTAATCATAGCACCAACTGAAGGTCGACCCTATATGTCCCCAAATATGACATGAACTTCAGAAGGTCCCTTCCAGCCCCCTGACATTTAACCCAGTGAACTCCAAATGCTCTCATTGGAGTCACCTGCATGCACACCTTGGACAGAAAGAAAGGCGGATCCATCCCGGTCACTGTTCTGGAGGCTGCATTTGATTTGCCCCGTATCGTTGAGTTGTACATCGTGGATTATCATCTCAGAGATGAAGTTACCACCCTCTTCATAACTCGCGGAGGTGAAGCGGTTGTTGGTGATGATGGGCTCCATGGGCGTGATGCTCAGAACCACCGTGCCTTTCAGAGCCCACATGATGAGCTTCCAGCCCTGCGAGATGGTGCAGTTGAAGCGAGCCTCTGAGCCCTTCAGCGCCGTGACGTTCTTGGGACCCTCTATGATTACATTATTGGATCCACAAGCTAAAAGACAATCAATTTTTCAAGGTGGTGAGGGGATGACTACAGAAGTCAACCGTACAACGTAGCACTTATGAGTACCAGTTGTGGCCACTGGGTGACCATCCTGTGGCTCAGATTCCATGTCCTACTGGTCTCAATACCAGGTCTCCCAGTAGCTCAGGAGCTTCCAGTGGACAGGAAGCCACGCCCATGCCCTCCTTTCCATGGCCCTCTCCCCACTCCACAGTCCACGGAACTCCCAGTGGGATTGGGACTGGAGGGAGCAATGTCTCTCCTCCACCTCCTGTGGGATGTTACCTTAAGTATCTGACCCCAGCCTGTCCAGAGAGCCACCACTAGCCTAGCTCTGTGGCTTCAGGCAAGTGTTTCAGCCTCACCATGAAGTGAGAATTTTCCTCCCAGTGAAGTGGGAAGGACATGTGATTTCCACCTCAGAGGAGATCCCAAGGCTAAAAGGGGAAGTGGAAAGAAGCTTCTCTTTGCATAGAGGGTGGAGATCCCAGCTTGCCGTGATCATGGTCCACCGCACACCCCTGCACACTTAGGACGGAACTGTCACTAATGCCACACCCCACTTCCTAAGGATGAGAAGAGATACGTGGGGGAGACACAGAGAGGGAAAACACATAGAAGGATGTAGGAGAATGGGATCCCTCCAGGAGAACCCTGTGGGGATGTAAAGGATGCAGGAGAGTGGGATCCCTCAATGACAACACTGGGGGGATGCATTTGGCAGCCTCGTAGAGAGTCCTAGAGCATCTACTGTTGTGTTTAAAACTCCAGCGGGTGGGCAGGTAGTTCTAGATCATGATACTGTGAACTCCAGAGTCCTGCCTCACTGGGAAAGTTTTCACACTTCTCCTTGACCACTCCCCTCGCTGCACAACAGGGACACTAGTACTGAAACCCAGCAGAATGCTACAGGGCCTTCTCAGAGACAGGCCCTCCCCTCCCCTATCCCCCCTGCTTCTTGTTTGTAGAAACACTTTAACCTCTTAGACCTTCCCTGAGCTCCAAATAGAAAATTTAACCAGAGAAGTGAGAAAATGCAGAACAAAAGGAAAACTGTCAAACAGAAAAAATAATAATAGTTTAGCCATAAAACAAAGTCAAGGACACTTAGCTCCTCCTCCAGGGCTATAGATAATATCCTGAGCCATATTCTTGAGCTGTTTTGCAGATACTGAAACCCCCACCAGGTGAAAGAAGTTAAGTGCATGCTGACCACAGCACATAGACTCCAGACCAGTTGGAACCAGAAGGCTGATGATGTTAACTCCTGAAATACTACCCTGTGATCTCTCCACTAACTAACCAGAAGAATGTCCATCAGCTGTTCATGAATCTCATGACCCCCTCCCTCACACTGTCTTTTGAAGCCCTTCCCTGAAAGCTATCAGGGAGTCTGGGTCTTCTGAGCATTAGCTGCCTGTTTTCCTTGTTTGGTGCTTGGAATAAATGCTGCACCTTCCTTCACCACAACCTCATGTCAGTAGACTGGCTTGGCTGCGTGTTGCGCAAGTGGACCCAAGGTTGGTTAAAAGTACCACAGCAACTAGTTTTAAGAACCAAATGAGACGATCCACATAAAGCCCTTAACATGATCCTCAAGCACTCAGTAAGCAGTCACTACTATGTGACTTACAAGACAAACCAAGAAAATCATAGAGGAAAGTAAAATGTTTCCTTCAGACTTCTCACAACGTTCTACCTTTTGCTCACCAGATGCACTCTGACACTGGTTTTAACTGGAATGACAACTCCTAACTGGCCTTCCCCAAGGAGGACATCAAGACCTCTCCAGCTCATGGGAACTCAGTCAGAAACACTCAAGATGGAGTGTGTTCTGCTACTGAAGAACTCAAGAAATCATTCAGCCATTTAGGACTGATTTTCTTATCACCCCAGAAGAGCGAATTGGTGGTCAGAGTTTTCCTAGACTTTCCCATGTTTGTAATAATAATTCAAAGTAGAACTTACAGAGCAATTGATAATCTCCAAGGTTTCTCATCTGTTACCTCTTACATTTTAATGCTGAGGAAATCAAGACCAGCAATGTCTCAGGACCTGTGATCACAGTGGTGGGGCTGAGACACAAACTCAGCCCTTCCCACTCTGAATTTTCCCTCTTTCCCACTCTTTGCCCTCTGATCTCACTCAGAGTTTATAGTAAAAAGACCCCCCAACAGCCCACACTCTTGGTTTCTTCTCAGCCACGCCTGCCACCATCAGTAAGACTACATGTTCCAGGGACTTCCCTGGCTGTCCAGTGGTTAAGACTTCACCTTCCAATGAAGGGGGTACAGGTTCAATCCCTGGTCGGGAGCTAAGATCCTACATGCCTCATGGCCAAAAAAAACCAAAACATAAAACAGAAGCAATATTGTAACAAACTCAATACAGACTTTAAAAATGGCCCACATCAAAAAAATCTTAAAAAAAAAAAAAAGACTACATGTTTCTATCACCTTCCGGAGCTATATGAACCCTGTGGGTCCACCAGGCAGCCCTCATCCACACTGGGTAACCCCAAATAACTGCAACCCCTCTTTCCTTCCAATCTTATAAGGTCAAGTTGTAAGGCAGGTTCTAAAAGAATCTAATTACCACCTGAAAGATTTCTGGGAAGGAACCTCCCCACCAGACACGCACTAACACATTGGCACTCACCTGAGTACCCAGAATGCACTGCAGGGATGATGCCCACAGCAGGTCCAGGTCAATGGGAGAGAATGGGGTGTACAGGCAGTGTCCCTGAGGCCCGTAGGACTGGGTCAACTAGGAGATCCCAGGCTCCAAAGAGGCAGAACTGAGGGAAGGTCAGAATTAACTAGGACTAATCCTGTTTGGGGGTAAACATGATCACTATTCTTTGTTTTGCCTCTGGGCATGATAGAAAGAGAGAGAAAGTATGACCCTAAATAACCACTCAAATTGAGTGTTCTCCCTTACCCTTGGGCACATATTTCTGATCCAAGGATCCCTCTGATCTGGGATTTTTTTTTAAAAAAGGAAAAAGTCTGAAAAAGGGAAGTCAGAAATGATTCCCCAGGGAAGCCACAGCCTCTGTGCCAACTTGGCTCTTTCCACGAGCCCTTAACTGCATCTTTTAAAAAATAGCTCAAAGGAAAGGAACAGCCAAATCTACACCCCAAGGAAGAAAAGACGAGACGTGTCCTCATACTCTACACTGTGATAACAACATCTTTCCCACCTCGGACTCGGGTCCATGGGAGTAGATTGAACACAGCCCACGGGTCTGGGTGCTGGGAGCTCAGGGGTGGTGAGACCAGGGCTTGCCCGGCCAGCTGCTCCATCCAGGCCACTCCAGCAGGATAAGCAAAGCATCTGAAACCCTGGTTCCATCACTTCCTGGTGCCGGGTAGGTTATTCACTCCAAAACACTGTTCACTCCAAGCCAGTCTTTAAATTCCCTACAGACTGCACATGGGAGCAAGAATGCACCAGGTACAGACCTTACTGTGCAGCTCAGGAGGTGGGAGCTTGGGAGGGACCTGGACCAAATGGAAACTCTTCCACTTTGAACTTGGCCTTTAAATTAAACAGGCGGCATCAAATCCTAATCACTAAACACCCCTGACATCGTTGCCTGCGATCCTTGCTACCACCATGAGTCAACTCCCCTCCAGCTCTGCCTTGTGACTCAGAAGCTCTATTTCTTGTACCGTGAGGCCCTGGAATCTCACTGCTCCCTCCCCTGCATCCTATCAGCTGCAGTGTGTGTAACTTGCCCCACACAGGACAAATATGAGAAAACTGTAAATAAGACCTTTCGTCAAACAGTCCGCTTTCCCCTTTGCTCTCCCTTTCACTTTGTAGAGCAAAGGGCCAAACCAGGGGAAGAGCCACGGGAACGATCAGTGTCCCCACACCCACCTCAGTCACCAGCTATGGTGATCACCCAACACCGGGTCCTCCCTTGCAGGAGCTGATCCACTTGCAAGATGCTCATTCATGCCAACACCCTCCAATTCCAAATCCAGGGCTTCAGCCCCGCCCAGCCCCTTGCTTTCCTCCTGTCTTGCAAATCCTGCTCCACCAGGCATCTCCGTGTAAATGGCTGGCTGCCACCCAGGACTTAGAAGCTTCTCTTCTACTCATTGTGCCCTAACAGCTGCAAAACTGAAATCACTTACACAGTAGCATGTGGGCCAGCTGCCTGGCCCCTCCCAGTCGTCTGCAGATAGATCCTAAACATAAATACCATTCTTCTGCAACTGCTTCTTCTCAGCTCCCTGGAGCAGCAGCCAGGCGTCTCCCTGGCGTGTGGGGCACAGAGGGTCTGCACCAACTAACCCCTCTACTTTTCCACTTACCTCTTCTCCAGCTTCCCTCCTGCACATGTAGACCCCTCACCTGCTCCCATCTCTTACTTAACATTGGAAATGAACAGACAAGCAGACAGTTAAAAGCAGACGGGAGAAAGGGAAATAAAGCAGAGGGCAGCAGAAGGGAAGTGCACAGGCAAGACAGCTCCGATGGAGAAAATGGTAGTCAAAACACATCGGGGGCTGGGAGCATCAGAAGGAAACTGGCAAGTGAGGGAGGGGGTCCTGAGGTGTATCAGAGCTGCCCCCCATGTCCTGCTGACCAGAGCAGGAGGTGCCATCATCACTGCTGTGGCACCGCCATCACCCAAGACTGTGCTCTCCACATGGCAGCCAGACTGGTCTTCTCAACATGCCTATATGACCAGGTACACTTTCCAACCTCCCACCCCAACACCCCAGACTTTGTTTAAAATATTTCCATCCTTTACGATACAGACCAGATCACCCTTAACACTACCATGTCTTAAGACCCTTATTAGTCCCACATCAACATCCTCTCCAACTTCATTTTGCCCCAAACTCCACACTCTGACCACCAGACCATCTTCAATTTATCCAACTCACCAACTCTTTCTGGCCCCAGGGCCTTTGCACAGTCAGTGACTGCCTGAAGAACTAGTCTTGCTTACTCCTCAGCTCCCAGCCAAGTCGTCTCCTCCTCAGGAAGCCTTCCCAGACCACCCTGTGCAGGTCAAATTATCCATAACAGGCCTTCAGATCAGTGAAGCAATTGTCATGGTGGTGATTTTGTATTGATTTTTCTATCAATTGATGTCTAAGCTCTTTGTTAGCAGAGACTGTGCCTGGTTTTGCTCATCCCAGTGCCTGCACCTAAATGGCACGTAAGAGGTTCCCAGTGAATATTCACCGAGTGAACAAATAACCCATCATGCTAGGAGCAAGGTGGACAGGCGAGGGCTGGCAGGAGTCCTCTGGGGGCACGTGGAGGTTGTCCTCAGCTATTCAAAGCCATTAGAGGTGTCTCTACCCGACACTTTCCAAGATGAAGCATCCTAGGAGTTCAGGCTTTTGCAATGGACCCCATCCCCCAAAGGGCTCTAGGATTACCCATAATCCTCTCCCCTCCTGGAATAGCTATCTCCAGACCTCAACCCAAGCCATCCCTGCCTTCAAACAGTACTTCAGGAAAAATAGCTCAGAAAAATTGTAGACGCAGAGTTCATCAGTTTCCCGCTAAGCTGCTGGAAGAGATTTTTGCCGCCGTGGCTGAGACAGCCACGTTGGAGCCATATCCCTAAAATGTGTGCTGAGCCTGTTTTGCTAACCCCATGAGTCCCTACACAAGCAGGGAAACTGTTTTCCTCTCCACCCTACAAACAAATGCATATCAAGCACCTACTAAACGCTTAGCACCACGTACTAGAAGGCATAAGCTTCCAAACAACTTTGCCCCTAAATACATGTTAACACCACAGCCTGGTTCCCTTGGCTTAATGTGTAAACACACCCAAAACCAAAATTTGTAAAACAGTCCTGACTGCACATCACACACTCTGATCATTCCTATACTATTTTATTCTGTTTTATTTTTCCAAGCTGTCGTGGATGGAGTTAAGAAAGAAAAAAAAAAAACTATTATCTAGCCATCTGAAACAGAGTTTATAGGTGTGTAAAGTATAAAGCAAGCAAAACTTATCAACTTATCTACGCAACTAAAAGTCAGAATAATGATGACTTTCAGGGAGGGGGAGGGGCTGAAGAAAGCATTTGTGAAATGTTCTTGGGCTCCTCGTTGATACACAAAGGCGCTCAGTTTGTAAACTTTCATCAAGCTGTACCTTTATGACTTGTGCACTTTTCTGTGTGTATATTATTCTTCAATACAGCGCCTTAAAGTCCCCGCAGTAAGAATACCCTGAGGACTTTAAAACCTAGCTAGGAAAACAAGACAAACACACCAGACAGAAGCCATGAAATCAAGACAAGACATAGTCAAAAGAAAGCTGGCGTACAAACTCCTGTTACCCTAAGCACCCAGGGGTCTGCACACTCCATCTCCTGCAACGCGGAATCTGATCCAGAGACCCTGGCCTGGGACACCTGGAATCTATTCTGACTGATACTCTGGGAAATTTCCAGGATGAAGAGGAACTGTCGGGAGGACTGGGGGCTCTCACAGGCAATGGGCCCCTCACTCTGCCAACAATGGGAGCTGTGAGGTTATCACCCAGAAAACTGCAAGGTCAGGAAGGCTTCAGGGAGGAGGTGATGCCCAAGTCAGGTCTTCCTTGAAGACCAGGTAGAAATGGAAGGGGAGAATATCCAGGTGGGGGAATGGGATGCTTCTACAAGAGCAATGACCTTGGGACCAAGCAGGGACCCCGGTGAGGACTGGTGGACTCCTGCTCACCTGAGGGACCCTTCCGGAGTGAGGCCGACGCAGCAGGAAATGGAGGCGGTGAGGTGGAGGGGACCCAACAGGAAGAGCCTAAGGCAGAATCTGCTGACAGCCACGAGCCCCCGTGGCCTCCTCCAAGTCCCTCCCGCCCACTCCAGGTGGATGCCCGGGAGAGTGCCTATCAGCTCCGTGGTCCCTACCTGCCAGCCCAGCCAGGACGACCAGCGCGACCAGGATGCCTCGGCAGCAGCCCGCATCTCGCATGCTCCTCCACACCTGGGAAAGCAAAGCAGGCAGGTCATAGCCTGTCTCCATTCAGAGGGGCATGGGGACCCTCCCAGCTCGTGTGTTTCCCTGGAGAGATAAGTCAGCCTGGCCAGTGGCACCAGCCTCATCTTGGAACGTGTTAGAAAAGCAAATTCTCAGGCCCACCCCAGACCTGCTGGATTAGAAGCTTTGGGGGGCAAGCTCAGAAATCTACCTAAAGTTAAACATTGTACTGATTCCTGTATGTGCTCCCGTTTGAGAATCAGTGTATTCAACGATCTTGCTCCCAAGCCCATGTATAAGTCGTGGGAAGCACGTGCTATACCATGGCCACAGAATCACTAACCGAAAGGTCAGAGTGCGGGCATACTGCTACTCACTTCAATCAGGATGCTTTAATCATTGAGAAAAAAAAAATGCTACTCACAACAAGTGTACGTTAGCAAAAGGGAAGACAGACAGCAAAAGGAAGGACTAGATCATAAGCTTATTAGGTGGTAAGAGGTGTGGAGACAAATAGAAGAGAGCAGTGCGTGTGAGGGGATGTGTGTTTGGTGGGCTGGCTGGTGCTTCAAACGCAGAGGTCAGAGAAAGGCTCCCAAGAAGGTGCCCAGTGAACAGGGAAGGTGGTGAGGCGACCGGCACATGGGTATGTACAGAAGAGCTTCCCAGGCGAAACAGCAGGTGCAAAGACCCTGGGGTGGGACCGTGCCTGGCACGTCTGGGGAACCGTAGAGGGGGCTCTGGGGCTGGGACAGGAGACAGGTCAGTGTAGACCAAGTAAGGGCTTCCTGGCCCCTTGGTAGCACCCTGGGATCCTGTCATGTGCATCTCTCGGCCCTTCCTTTGTTCTTTGAGAATCCTCTTGCTCACTCTCCATCCCTGCATTTTTCTTTTTTATTTTCTCCTTCTCCTTGGGACAGGCCTCTCCGGGGCAGTCATCAGCACTGCTTAGAGCACGTAAGTTAAATCTCCCACTGAACATGTCATGAACTGTCTACAAAAACACCGGCTCCTCAGCCCAGGAAGGGGTTTCTTTATTTCACACGTCCTTAGCACAGCGACCCGAGCTGCGGGGAGTTTTCACTTTGGCTCTGGTCTCCACGTGGATTTCACAGCTCCGCTGGCGGGGATACATCCCTTCCCCCCAAATCAGGGGGCAGCGGGTTCCCTAAGCGAGCCCGCGCGGGAGTCTGTGATGAGCTGCCACACCCCCCGGGCTCCATACTGTCGTCTCTAACAGGACATAGGCCACCACAACCCACAAGCCGAAATACAATAACTGAAATAGACAGAGGGAAGAACTGCCTCGCCTGCTCCCTCAGAAAGCACGTCATACAAGCTGCTGAATCAAATAGAGTGGGGTGTCAGGGATCGGGGAGGCCCGGCCCATGACCCCACTTTACATGTAAGTACAGCACCGGGTGCTCACAGCTCACGAGCAGGAACGTGGGGTTTCCGTCTCTGTTTTCTGATGTCTTTGGATGTCTTTGGAAAATTCAGCCTGTATAGTAAACCATAACTGCTCGTGTGTGTAATGTCAGGGTCCCAGCATCTGTGCTGCAGGACCTTCCCACCAAGCAACTCAGCTCCTGACATCATCTAAAAAAGACTACGTAAATACCTACAAATATGCCTTGATACCAAGCTGTCCAGCAGCTGAACACAAACCAAACTGAAATCATGGCCTTCCCAGATGGATCCAAGATCCCAAATTACCAAACGCCAAATAAATCATTTACCAATTTTCAAGGTTCGATGAACACAAGTGGACCAGCCAGTCACTCTACGAGTCACCTAGAAATCTAGGCTCAAGCGGAGGATGGAGGAGAGACTGAGCTGCCGAGTTATAAAAGTCACACATTTTTCTGAAAACAGTAAATGTGAAGTGCGGACCCAGCATTACTGAAACTGCAGCATGAGCTTAAGGTCCACTAGGAAAGGCTTCTAGTCACTGATTGTCTAGTCAGCCAGGCTGCAGACTAGCACCAAATTACTTAACTCGCTTATTCTCTGTGTGACAGAAGGAGTCCATTTCTAAGAGCCCAGCAGAACCCCCCGGGCGGGGGCACGTAGGAACACCCCGAGTGCTACAGGAACCCAGACGTGGATCTTGAGAGGACAGTATTTTTTGAAGGGTGTGTACAGGAAGGAACTGTCACCAAATTGGTTACAAGTTGTAACTGAACTCAGACAGTTTGCTTTAATTAAAGGAAGGCTTTGCCAGGTAATTTGCAAGTTCATATCTCCATGGAGTAGTTTGAGATTTTACTTCTCATTCATTTGGTTACAGAAGACTTGGATTATCTACTTTTAGTTGAAAAACTGCAAAGTCTTTCAAAAATCTTAAATCTTATTAAATCGCATTGAAACAGAAATAGAGCTACAGATGTAGAAAATAAACTTATGGTTACCAGGGGGGAGGGATAAATTGAGAGACTGGGATGTACATATACACACGACTATATATAGAATAGATAACTAATAAGGACCTACTGTATAGCACAGGGAAACCTACTCAGTACTCTGTAATGACCTATATGGGAAAAGAATCTTAAAAAGAGTGGATATATGTATATGTATAACAGATTCACTTTGTTGTACTCCTGAAACTAACACAACATTGTTAATCAGCTACACCCCCATAAAAATATTTTTTTAAATTGCATCAAGACAGGATTTAAATCCCAACCACTTTCTACTGCCCAGACAAGGCAGAAACACTCAGGAGACCCGTCTGCACCCACCAAGCCAGTCATCTCAGGAAGAAAATTGCCAGATGCGATCATTTCACTTATTTACCCCCACACACAAACCCTTATGTCTGGGTTTTGGGGAAAAGCTTGAAATCATAAAATCCAGAGGCTGCAGACATCCTGTTTTTAGGCATCAGCATAAATCCTAAACCCAAAAACAGGTAGGACAGGAGGGAATTTAAATGCACACAAGGGGCTCTCCACAAACCTCTATGTGCACATACAAGGGCACCAGGGACCCTCCTCCACCCCAGTTCCCCAGCTCTGGGCAACCCCGTATTCGGAGGTGCCTTGGCCCTGCCTGCCAGACGTGGGGAGTCTTAGAACTTCCAGAGGTTTAGAGCAATTTCCTTTCCATCAGGCCTCTCACTGGGGAAGAATAAATGGCATTTAAAGTCTGTCCAATGAATAATGGGAGTGCCAGGAATTTTCCAGCCTTTGAATCCAGACCTTCCAAATTCCAGCGAGTCTCGGCTTTCAACGCATTCGGAGAACAGCTCCCTGTGAAGCTTGATGAGAAATCGTCTCAAATTCCTAAACTCGCAGAGCAGCCCGATCTTTTAATTTTTAACTCTGTGGAATTTGAGAAACAGTTACGTGTTGGATCATCCAGCACTTCCCCGCCCCCCCAGACCAACAAGCGGCCTGCCCGGGGCTGAGCACCGGCTCCCCAGCAGGAAGCGGGTACCTGCGGGGAGTCCGCTGGCCACACCAGGCCCACGCAGTGTCTCACCTGTGACAGGTGGATCTGCCCGTTGGGGCTTCAGCGAAGGTACTGCGGTCCCCAAAGGCCCCTCTCCTGCCTCTGAGCTCTCCCCACAGGAACAAATCTCTCGGCCACGGAGAATCCGGACCTCTCTCACCTGTAACCAGGAAGTCGCTCACGTCACAGGCCGGGCTGTGCACACACAGGTGGCCTCCCTGCCTCGGGCCCTGGAGCCGCAGACTCCCCGTTAATCATCAGCCAGCCCCAGGTCCGTCAGGCTGACGACGCCTTGCCTCAGGGCCAAGGCTGCCCTCGCACTTGGCCTCCACCCCCTGTTCCTGCCCCAAGCCTTTCCTGTGTCCTGCAGGAGGCCAGCGGGAGGCTGGCGGCCCCCTCCTGCCCTTGGACGTGGACGTGGCCGGCCACCGGCCAACCTCGCTCCTTGGGCTCCGGCACAGGCCCGGAGCTGGCAAAGCGGGTTTCTTCTCGCAGCCCGGCTCCTCCACATCCACAAGAACAGGTTCTTTTGTGAAAGAAAAAAAAAAAAGTCCTGAGAGTGAAGTCCTCTGGAACGGGGCCAGCTTTAGAAGTCAAGTCCAGTTTCCTGTGGAGCGTTTGCAGGAGAACTGCTAAGAGGTTTTCTGCAGGCATCCCAGACCCCACTCCCAGCCCCTGGGAAGTGAACGGAGGAACTTGGCTTTTCAGAGCATTGACAATTCCTGGAAAAAACCATCCCCCCAAATCCTGAAGCAGCAGTGTACAAATCGTCTGCTGTCTTACGGCCCTTTTTGAGTATCTGGCTGGTCTCCCCCATCACATTCTAATCCTGGCATGGGACTCAGGGTCAAGGGCATCTGCACAGAAGAGGTGACAACAGAAGGTATGGATCATATACTTAGAGTGAGACCCTGAAGCGAATAAATAGGGGAAATGCTGTGTCTTCCAGTTGAAGGGAATCAGAACATGCCACCCCAAAATATGTCACTTTGGCATAAAGATTATTTTTAAGCTGAAGACATTTGAGAGTCAACAGATGCAAAAAAAAAAAAAAAAAAAAGGAAATAAAGAAAAAAAGCTTTGTCAGAGCTTCCCTTTTCTGACTAAAAGCAGGACCTCCTGGGACATAAGGCTGCCATAAATTCCTCTCCAGGGTGGATCTATGCCCAGAAGGGAGAACACAAATAATTCCTACTCCAAATCCCTTCTTCAAGGGAGTTTATGATGCTAAGGAAGACAGAAAGACCACTCATACCTGTATAGACAAATATTACCACAAATTTCTTAACTTCCATCTGTCCGGAAGAAACATAGGTATTCTTCCCCTAAAATACCTTTTCTCACCCCCTCCCTTTCTCCTACTAAATTAGCTATGTAAGTCTTTAACCATTCAATGAGCCAGTTACTTCCTTTGTTGGCTCCCATATGCACACAAAATAAACCCTTTTCTCCTATTCACCTTTCTTTTGTCAGTTTAATTCACAGGTCTCAGTAAATGAACATAAAAGGGTAGAGGAAAAGGTTTTTTTCCCTCCCTACCAGGCTCTGGTGCTAGGAGCTGGTCAGAAAAATGATGAACAAGCAGATAGACTTAGAGAGTCTATACGTTTGTCAAATAATCTCACAAATATACACAGGGTTATAGCATCTTATTTAGGAGCTGTGTCCCTGAAGGCCTAACATAATTCAAAACTCAAATAATTCCAGGGCAGTGAGCCACAGGAATAAAAATTGAAGGCCAGTGTAGCTCATATTTGCCCTAATGTGCTTTTTAAAATTTTTTTGGCTTCATTCCTTCCTGACATTTAGAATTTCATTCACCAGTTCTGCGGACTGGCCTTCGGAGCACAGTATCAGCCAAGATTTCCAACCCTACCCTCAGCCTCAGCAGTACTACTGGAGAATATCATTAGAGCTTCTAGAAAAATTTAAGGCATAATAACAAAGAGCGTGTAGGGGAGGGGAAAAACAAACTTTACCCTCCTAAGTCTGTGGCTGGGATGCTGGAAATTAAACTGACAAAGACAGACTAACTAGAGAAAAACAAGAGATTAACAAGAATTTATTAGCACATGCAGTACAAATACATGCAGAGGAAACTCATTGCCGGGCAGCTCAAAGGGGTGGTTAGGACGTGGGCTTATCTGGTATCTAGAGTCTGTCCTACAGAGTGAAGTACGTCAGAAGGAGAAAGACAAATACCGTATGCGAACACATATATATGGAATCTAAGGAAAAAAGAAATGGTCATGAAGAACCTATGGGAATAAAGACACAATGGCAAGATGGGAATAAAGATACAGACCTACTAGAGAATGGACTTGAGGACACGGGGAGGGGGAAGGGTAAGCTGTGACAAAGTGAGAGAGTGGCATGGACATATATACACCACCAAACGTAAGGTAGATAGCTAGTGGGAAGCAGCCGCAAGCACAGGGAGATCAGCTCGGTGCTTTGTGACCACCTACAGGGGTGGGATAGGGAGGGTGGGAGGGAGGGAGATGCAAGAGAGAAGAGATATGGGAACATATGTATACGTATAACTGATTCACTTTGTTATAAAGCAGAAACTAACACACCATTGTAAAGCAATTATACTCCAATAAAGATGTAAAAAAAACAAAAAAAAAAGAAAAGAAATTTTAGAGAAGTGACAAGAAAAGGAAAAGGAGTTGAGGCTTTTGGGGTGGCAAACTGTGGGAAGGTGAGTACATGGGTGAGACTAATGGAAGATAAGTGTTCTGTTGATAAGGTTTGTTTGTGTTGATTCTGATAAAAGTCTCCAGTATTAAGATCCCTTTGCCCTTCATGGTTCAAAAGAGTGGAGGGTGGAGAGTTTGGTGTCTGCTGTTTCTCAGCCATCTTCAACTTAAAATAATGCGTATGCCAAAGTGGAATATTTTAGGGTGGTATGTTCTGATTCCCCACAAGTGCCATAACAACTATGCATACATAATGATTAAAACCACTGTCAGCAATTCCACAGCAAACGTGCGGTCCTCCTCGGGGTATTCCTATCTACCAGTTACTGAGAGGTTCCCCCAGGGCAAGAGTGGAAACACTACTGACAAGTCACTGGAAATGCAGCTCAAACTGTGTGGTCCTGAGGGACTTTTTTTCTCTTTTTTTTAATTTGGGAGATTTGCATTATTTCCAAGTTTGAACATAAAGAGAGAGTTTACTAATATTTTTAGCCTGTGCTATTTTAAAATTATACAGTTCAAATTTACATAAAACATATTCACACTGTAAATCCTATCGCAGTAAAATCTCTGAAGGAACTCTGATGAAGGTTGGGGTGAGGAGGGAGTTTCCCTGAGGAAACTGGGTTTGAGCTCAGATTGGAGTGAGAGGGTGTAAGTAGTGAATTGGGCAGGAGGGTGGAGGGCGGGGGGGACCACTCCTGGGGCAGAGGGAACAATGTGCATCTGGCCAGCAGGATGGATGGCAGGAGACTTGGTATCCTGAGGATGTCAAAGAGGCTCGTGGAACCTGAATGCAGTTAGCTGGGGGGCCAGAGGGGCCTCGGATGAGCCCAGAGGGGAGGCAGGGTCCAGACCAAGGGTTCAGACAAGAGGTTGGTCTTGATCTTCTAATATAGAAAGAAACATCAGGAAAACTGATGAAAACTTTGAAATGGGCAAAAAAGATTCTGGGGTTATCTGATTTAATAGGACCTGAGCTGCCTTTGAGCTATTGAAAACTCTCTTAAATTTGGGATGGTAGATTTTATGTGTCAACTTGACAGGCCATGGAGCACCCAGAGAGCTGGTTAAACATTATTTCTGGGTGTGTCTATGAAGGCATCTCCAGAAGAGGTTGGCATCTGAATCAGTCGACTGAGTAAAGCAGATTCCTTGCCAATGTGAGCGGACCTTATCTAATCTACTGAGTGTCTGAAAAGAACAGAAAGTGGAAGAAGGGTGAATTTCCTCTCTGCCTGACTGTTCAGCTGGGACATTGGTCTTCTCCTGCCCTCAGACACTGGCACTCCTGGTTCTCAGATCTTTGGACTCAGACTGGAACTTAGGCCATCAGTCCTTCAGTTCTCAGGGCTTCAGACTTGGACTGAACTACACCAGCAGCTCTCCTGGGCCTCCGCCCTGAAGACAGCGGACCATGGGCTTCTTCAGCCTCCATAACCACATGGGCCAACTTCTCATAATTAATTAACAAACAAATAAATAAATAAATAAATAACCTATTGGTTCTGTTTCTGCCGAACACTGACTAAAACAAAGTTGTAAGAAATTGACAGTAATATAAATGATTCTAGTCCGTAGAAATGCAAATGACCTTTGGCGAAAATGCAATTGATTTTCGCCCTACAGACATTGACTAGTTTTGCATCTATTTGTAAATTTTTAAACATTCTTGATGGTACATAGATATGTGTCCCTTGAATTGTCCATTCCATCTGTTGTAATGTCTTACTGGTTCCCTCATTAATTAGTGAGTTAAATAAAATCTGGGACACATGTTTCTTTTAGATTTGTATGAGAGCCGCGATTTTAGAGCTTTTAAAAGGAGCCCTCTGAGGAATTTAAGTGAATGAGTGGCATGATCTCTATGGAATATTTTTTAAATATTAAAAGTAATAGGTTGAATCACAAAAGTGTTACCGAGTCCAGGCTTATACCGCTCACCACACAACAGGCCAATAAATCAAGGGATGAGGTGTTGGGGCAAGAATGGAGACTTTATTCAGAAAGGCAGCAGACCGAGATGAAGGTGGACTAGTGTCCCAAAGAACCATCTTCCCCGAGTTAGAATTCAGGCTGCTTTTGTACTAAAAGGGGGTGGGAGGTGGGGATGGTTGCTGCAGACTTCTTGAGAATCCTTTGTTCTTGCAGCTGTCCACATGGGTCTGGTCACAATGTTCCTATAAACTTCCCACAAAACAAATGCTATTCTCTGTTCTGCAATTTTTATCTCTATATGAATGGGAAAGGGTTATACCTTTAAAGGTCAGAGCCTTGAGAATGGACTACCCTATATATTTCAGACTATAGGCAACATTCTTTTAGTGATTAACTTGTAACAAAAGCAATAGAATACAAAAGTTAAAGAAACATATCCAGTACGCAGTCAGATACATTCTTCCCTGCTAGAAAAGGGCCCACATTTAACTGTTTTTCACTTACAAAGACAGCAATTTCATATTAAGCTCAACCTACTATAAAGAAGAAAATAAAACCCATCTGAAAGTATCACCCCTAGATAAGCATTATGAATTTTTAATGCATAGCTTCTGTTGTTTTCCTCATTATAAGTGATACATATTAACTATGGAAAAATTAGAAGATTTAGGTAAGCAGAAAAGGAGGAATATTTTAAAAGATTTCTCTTAAGCCCAGCATGCAAAGACAAGCAGTTAGTAGCATGGCATATATCTGTTTAAAAAATATTCTTATTTTATCTACTGTTTAGGAACCAGATTTTATTTACTTAATATATTGTAAGCCTCTGCCCCCAGTCAGTAAACACTCACATTATTTTTAATGGCTAAGCAAAATTCCATCAAAGGAAGGTGCATCACTTATCTAAGCAGATTCCCGCTGTTAGGTGTCACATGACTGGCACATTTTATCATTGTACACAGTGGTGAACATCATCATGGCTGGATCAGAGCATAAACACCTAATGATTTCCCTAGGATCAGGTCTGAAAAATGCAATTGCTACTACGGAGACAGTGAAAAGTTCAGTGATTGCTGGGGGTGGGAGGATAACTAGGCAGAGAAGAGAGTATTTTTAGGGCAGTGAAAATACTATGCATGATACTATTAGGGGAAATGCATGTCATTATACGTTTGCCAAAACCCATAGAGTGTACAACACCAAGAGTGAACTCTAAGGTCAGCTATGGACCCTGAATGGTTGTGGTGTTTCAATGTAGATTCACCAATTGCAGCAAATGTTCCCCTCTGGTGAGGGATTGATAGTGGGGAGGCTCTACATGGAGGCCGGGGGAGGTGCCAGTCAGGGGATATACCCTCTGAATCTGCTGCTTAATTCTGCTCTGAACCCAAAACTGCTCTAAAAGATAAAGTGGGGGGGGGGTTCTTTTTTTTTTTTTAATGCAATCCCTGGGTCAGAAGACATGCACATCTCAGGAAGTCTGAAACATTCCGGATTAGCAAGAGGCTCTCCGAGATAATTATATTGCCCTAGCAGCTAATGTCCAATGCAATCAACACTCTCAGCTATTTTAATTTTTGTCAATTTGAATGGCAAAAAAAATATTTTAATCATTGTTGTTTTAATTACAAAAGGAATATGTTGTCAATGTAGAAAATGTGGAAAATTCAGAAAAATACACAGAGGTCATTAAGCAGAACTTAAAACATTGCGATCCAGGGAGACTCACCATCAAGTATTATAAAGCCTTCTGATCCTTTACGTGTGTGGATGTGCACCTATGTGTCTAAGAGTGTGTATGTCATGTATAATTTTTAACTTTTTATTGCATTATTATATATAATTTTACCCACAAAATTTGCATTTTTTCACTTCATCCTCTATACTGGGTTGAATAGTGTCCCCGTCAGAGTGCATGTCTACCTAGAACCTCAGAACGTGACCTTACTTGTATATAGGGCCTCGGTAGTTAGTTAAATTAAAGTGAGGTCATACTGGATTACAGAAGGTGATAAATTCAATATAAATTGTGTCCTTATAAGCAGAGAGAAATTTGGACACAGGGACATACACAGAGGGAAGATTAAATGAAGACACAGGGAGAAGGCCATGTGATGACAGAGGCAGAGAGCGGAATGATGCAGCTACAAGCCAAGGAATGCCAAGGATTGCCAGCCAGGAGATGGAAGAGGCAAAGAAGCATCCTCCCCTACAGCCTTCAGAGGGAGTGTGGTCCTGCTGACACCTTGATTTCGGACTTCCAGCCTCCAGAACTATGAAACAATGAAGACATGTTGTTTTAAGACACCTAATTTGTGGTACTTTGTAACAGTAGCCCTAGGAAACTAATATCCCCACTTAACCAATGGCTTAAATGTGTTTCCATAAACTTATGTATTCTTATGAAATAATTTTGAGTGGCTAAAAAGTGTATGTTTTATGGATGTACCATCAGTTACTTTATTAATTCTTTAATTACTAAACATTAAGTTGCATCTGTATTTTAACTGTTAGAAATCTTTTATTTGAACAAACATATGTACTTTCATGTATTACATAGTAGAATATATTGATGTCTATATAATTTTATATCATTTTAAATTTAACTCTATATTATAAGCATCATTTTCTATCACTAAAAAACCATTCATGAGCATTGCTTTAATGGACTTATAATAATATGCTATATGATGATACATAATATCATTATAAATTATCATAACTATGAGAATATCCAAGCCCTTAAACATTGTGTTGTTTCCAGCTTTTCAATATTGCAAGCAATACCGAGATGAATGTATTAATGCATGTAGAGGGTTGGGGGGTTTTTTCTTTTATTTTGCCTTTGGTACCCTATCTCACATTAGGCTCTTTTAATTAGAGTCATATGTCAAAACATTATTCACTTTAAAATTACTGGGAGAGTTAAATTTGATTCCAGAACTATGCCCGTTTATAATCCCACATGCAGTGTCTGAGATGGCTTATTTCACCACACCCTCAAAAGTATTGAAGATGATCATTTTTGTGAGTGTGGTTAACTGGGGTACAAAGTTAATAAATCCGTCTGTAAGTAGGAATTTGCAAAATGCCCTCTGTCCATTGCATTCCTCGATCACGAAATCTTAGGAGGAAAGTTGACTAGAATAATGTGTCCTTAAAGTTGCAAGAGCCATTTCACCCTCTCATGCAGGCATGTCTTTCAGTTATTTTTAACATCAACCATATCACTAGGGACATAATGAGAAATTTTGGCCCTGGACCATCAGCAGAAAATTCACCCTCTATTTAAACCACCCCCAATACTTAGTGCCTTAAAAGCCATCATTTATTTTTCAATCTGGGCAGGGCTCCATGGAGACGGCCTGTCCTGCAACACACATTGTCAGCTGGGACACATCACCTGGAGCTGGACCCATGTCCAAGGTGGCTCATTCACAAGGCTGGAAGATTGGTCCTAATGGTGAGGGTCTTCATTCCTCTCCACATGGACCTCTCTGTGGTGCTGCTTGGGCTCCCTCATAGCATGGCAATTCAGTTCCAAGAGCAATTGTCCCATTGGACAGAATGTGGAAGCTGCTAGTCTTTTAAAGCCTGGACCTAGAAATTGACAGTGTCACTATATTAGTTTTTTGTTACTGAGTAACGAACTCCCACAAATTTAGTGGCTTAAAACAATACCCATTTACTATCTCACAGTTCTGTAAGTCAGAAGTCTGGGCAGGTTCAGCTGGGTTCTCTGGGCAGGTTCAGCTGGGTTCTGGGTTATCTTGAGACTCTGGGAATGAATCCACTGCTAAGTTCATTAGTTTTGTGATCTGGACTCATTTGCTTGTGGTTGTAGGACTGAGGTCCCCATTTCCTTGCTGGGTGTCAGCCAAGGGCTACTCCCTGCTCCTCAAGGTCACGTACATTCCTTGGCACGTAACTCCCTCCACCACCTAAGCCAGCAACAGTGCATCGGGCCTCCCTCTGCTTCCAATCTCTGACTTCCCCTGTGCAGTCAGCTGGAGAAAACTCTCTGCTTTTAAAAGGCCCATGTGGTTAGCTGAGGCTCACTTGGATAATCTCCCTTTCAACCTATGATGTAACATAATCACAGGAGCAATGGCACAGCATACTCACAGCTTCCACCCACACTCAAAGGGGAGGGGGTGTCCAAAGTGGGGGTCATTGGGGGTCATAGAATTCTTCCAACCCCAGTCATCCCACTATATGTTATTGACCAAGAAGTCACAGAGTCCAGATTTGGGGAGACCCCTCAATGGAGGAGTGTCAAAGAATTTGGGGGTCATGTTTTAAAACCACACATCCTCAAATAATTTTGGCTTCAGGAGAGGACCTGAAGGAATGGGAGGGGATGATTTGTGTCTACAAGTGCATCCTTGTCAAGCAGCCTAGACCTCAGGTGTCAGGTGTCCTCCACGTGACAAGAAGCCCTGTGAGGTCAATGTGGCTTTGTCACTGGGCAAAGAGTAGTGCTTGCTGATGGATGAGTAGGCTTTAAAAATGTGCAAAATCTTTTAAAAGCAGTCATTAAATTGGAGGGCTTCTATTGGTACCCTGGCCCCAAGCCAGGAGTTCCCCTCTTAGGTACCATCCTGTTCACACACTGATACAGTTCACACACTAATGATTGGATGAAAAGCAAAATAAAAGCGGTCCTTGAAAGTGAACTTAGATTTTCAAAGACAAATAAATTATTTTTTAAATGAATTCCACAGCATGGGAAAGCATAAATTGCTGTTGGAACATCATCATCTAATTTCTTCTATTCTATTTTTATGGCAGAATTCTCATTTTAGGCATGTCAAAATGGCTTGACACATCACAGGTGCACGTGTCTGGGAAACAATCACATTGCCCTTTTTTGGCAATTAGTGCTTGCACAGGGGCTCAGAGCTGCCTGGGAAATGATACTCCCTGGATGCTAACATGGGCTTTGGTAGTGGGATCTTTCTTGCTTCTGAGGATGAGAGTTAAATTGACTTTGACTTCCGATAATGAATGTTTATCAAGCAAACCGCTATGGGTTGAATTGTGCCTCCCCCAAAACAGGTCCACACCTGCAGGACCTCAGAATGTGACATCATTTGGAGATCAGGTCTTTACAGAGAAGTCAAGTTGAAATGAGGTCATTAGGGTGGGCCCTAATCCAGCTTGGCTGGTGTCCTCACAGAAAGGAGAAACTTGGACAGAAAGACAGACATATACAGAGGGAAGACAATGTGAAGAGACACAGGGAGAAGGCCATGTGAAGACAGAGTCAGGAATTGAAAGGATGCTGCCATCAACCATGGAAAGTCTGGGACTACCAGAAGCTAGGAGAGGCCAGGAAGGATGCTCCCCTCCAGGCTTGAGAGGGACCACGGGCCTGCAGACAACCTGATTTCTTACTCTGGCCTCCAGGACTGAGATAATAAATTTCCATTCTTCTAAGCCGCTCAGGGTGTGGCTCTTTGTCCTGGCAGCCCGAGGACACATACGCCAGGGCTTGCTGAAGTCACTGTTTATCCAGTGGCCACCAGTCGCTGAAAACTCTCCTATCTAGTGGACTTCTCTGGTCTCATTTCTCTCATGTCCCCACTCTACTTAAGTCACCTGGTGTATTTCCTTCAAAAGTGGAAGTCAGGGTCAGAGGATTGTTTGGGGATTTTTTATAGCATCCCAAGGAGCTCTGCATCTCAAGTCTTGAACTAGCTTAATATTACTTTCTCTTCACCTCTTTTTCTTTTTTAAAAAAAAATTTGGGGGGCTTCCCTGGTGGCGCAGGGGTTGGGGGTCTGCCTGCCGATGCAGGGGACACAGGTTCATGCCCTGGTCCGGGAAGATCCCACACGCCGCGGAGCGGCTGGGCCCATGAGCCATGGCCGCGAAGCCTGCGCGTCCGGAGCCTGTGCTCTGCAACGGGAGAGGCCGCAACAGTGAGAGGCCCAGGTACCGCAAAAAAAAAAAAAAAAAAATTTTTTTTGGCCATGCCACACAGCTTGTGGAATCTTAATTCCCTGATTAAGGACTGGGCCCGCATCCTTGGCAGGAAAAGCACAGAGTCCTAACCACTGGGCCGCCAGGGAATTCCCTGCCTCTTTATTACTTTGTTTGCTTATTTTGTGTATTCTCCCAGCCAGGACCTGTTGGCTGATCTTCCTTGGACATCTACTCTCCCCGTTTGCTGCATTCTTGCCATTCCATGGACCACATTGGCTGTGTCTACCTGCTACCTCCCTCTTCTGGATTTAGGAACCACAGTGTGTTCACCTTTCTGTTCCCAACGAGGCTTGATACAGTGCCAAGCCCAAAGTGTGCCCCACGCACAGCTACTGGCAAGGCCCAACATCCACGGCAGAGAGAGTAGATAGAAGGAATCTGAGCCCTCGGGGACTCTGAAGGGCCGGACTGCCTCATACGTAGGCTTCTGTAGAGAGAAATAATTGTCTACCATGTTCAAACCACTGCTATTTTGGTCTCTCTAGCAGCCAAACTTATATACCAAGTAATACAAGGGGATTCATAGATAAAAGCTAGAGACCATAAGGAAAATTCAAGATTTACTGGCCAAGGTTTTGGTCCTAGGTGGTTAGAAAGAACAATGATTTGCGGTCATAAATGGTGCAAGTTACTTAACCTTACCAGACTCAGTTTTTCTTCTGTAAAATAGTGATACTAATATCTAGCACATGGGCTTGCACTGGATTAAATTTGATATGTCTGTAAAGTGCCAGGCACATAATAGATGGCCAGCAATGGGCAAGTATCATTATAATTAAATATTTCAAAAAAAA
The DNA here is from genome assembly GCF_964341445.2 of Mesoplodon mirus. NCBI lineage: Eukaryota > Metazoa > Chordata > Mammalia > Artiodactyla > Ziphiidae > Mesoplodon > Mesoplodon mirus. The sequence goes on along the minus strand of NC_138982.1, from coordinate 141,680,590 downwards.
AGGAAGAAAGGAGTTTATGCATAAACTTAACTCTCATTTGACACTAGTGTAACCTTCTTTACACAGCATAGGGGTTTCTTGGCCTGGGTTTCTAAAAACGAAGATCCTGAGAAAAAAGCATTCATGAGCAGGTAGTTTATTTAGAAGGTGATTCCAGGGCAAGAGAGAGGAAATGAAAAGAACCAGTGTGTTAGTTTTCTAGGGCTGCTGTAACCACACACTGGGGGCTTAGAACAGTGGAAATCTATTCTCTCCCAGTTCTGGAGCCAGAAGTCTGAGATCAAGTTGTCGGCAGGGCGGTGCTCTCACTGAGACCCGTAGAAGAGACTCTTGATGCTTCCTGCTGGTTTCTGGTGTTTGCTGTCAATCCTTGGTGCTCCTGTGCTTGTGGCTGCATCACTCCAATCCCTGCATCTGTGTCACATGGCCTTCTCTCCCCACATCTTCATTTCATCTTCTGATAAAGACACCAGACATGTCAGGTTGGACCCATCCCAATCTAGTATGACTTGTCTTAACTTGATTACATCTGCAAAGACCCTATTTCCAAATAAAGCCACATTCACAGGTACCATAGGTTGAGCCTTAAGCATTCTTTTTGATGGGGACACAATTCCACAATTCAACCAAGAACACCGAGATGGAGAAGGAGGAAGCAACAGTCCTTTCTTTTTTTCTTTTAACATCTTTATTGGAGTATAATTGCTTTACAACGGTGTGTTAGTTTCTGCTTTATAACAAAGTGAATCAGCTATGTGTACACATATATCCTCATATCTCATCCCTCTTGCATCTCCCTTCCACTCTCCCTATCCCACCCCTCAGGGTGGTCACAAAGCACTGAGCTGATCTCCCTGTGCTCTGTGGCTGCTTCCCACTAGCTATTTTACATTTGGTAATGTATATATGTCCATGCCACTCTCTCATTCCATCCCAGCTTACCCTTCCCCCTCCCCATGTCCTCAAGTCCATTCTCTACATTTGCATCTTTATTCCTGTCCTGCCCCTAGGTTCCTCAGAACTGTTTTTTTGTTGTTTTTTTTTTTAGATTCCATATATATGTGTTAGCATACGGTATTTGTTTTTCTCTTTCTGACTTACTTAACTCTGTATGACAGTCTCTAAGTCCATCCACCTCACTACAAATAACTCAATTTAGTTTCTTTTTATGGCTGAGTAATATTCCATTGTATATATGTACCAAATCTCCTTTATCCATTCATCTTTTGATGGACACTTATGTTGTTTCCATGTCCTGGCTATTGTAAATAGAGCTGCAATGAACATTGTGGTACATGACTCTTTTTGAATTATGGCTTTCTCAGGGTATATGCCTGGTAGTGGGATTGCTGGGTCATATGGTAGTTTTATTTTTAGTTTTTTAAGGAACCTCCATACTGTTCTCCATATTGGCTGTATCAATTTACATTCCCACCAACAGTGTGAAAGGGTTTCCTTTTCTCCATACCCTCTCCAGAATTAATTGTAGATTTTTTGATGATGGCCATTCTGACTGGTGTGAGATGATACCTCACTGTAGTTTTGATTTGCATTTCTCTAATGATTAGTGATGTTGAGCATCCTTCCATGTGCTTGTTGGCAATCTCTATATCTTTTTTGGAGAAATGTCTATTTAGGTCTTCTGCCCATTTTTGGATTGGGTTGTTTGTTTTTTTTTTGATATTCAGCTGCATGGGCTGCTTGTAAATTTTGGAGATTAATCTTTTGTCAGTTGCTTCAGTTGCAAATATTTTCTCCCATTCTGAGGGCTGTGTTTTCATCTTGTTCATCGTTTCCTTTGCTGTGCAAAAGATTTTAAGTTTCATTATGTCCCATTTGTTTATTTTTGTTTCTATTTCCGTTTCTCTAGGAGATGGGTCAAAAAGGATCTTGCTGTGATTTATGTCATAGAGTATTCTGCCTATGTTTTCCTCTAAGAGCTTTATAGTGTCTGGCCTTACGTTTAGGTCTTTAATCCATTTTGAGTTTATATTTGTGTATGGTGTTAGGGAGTGTTCTAATTTCATTCTTTCACATGTAGCTGTCCAGTTTTCCCAGCACCACTTGTGGAAGAGGCTGTCTTTTCTCCATTGTATATTCTTGACTCCTTTATCAAAGATAAGGTGACCATATGTGCGTGGGTCTATCTCTGGGCTTTCTATCCTGTTCCATTGATCTATATTTCTGTTTTTCTGCCAGTACCATACTGTCTTGATTACTGCAGCTTTGTAGTATAGTCTGAAGTCTGGGAGCCTGATTCCTCCAGCTATGTTTTTCTTTCTCAAGTTTGCTTTGACTATTCGGGGTCTTTTGTGTTTCCATACAAATTGTGAAATTTTTTTGTTCTAGTTCTATGAAAAATGCCATTGGTAGTTTGATAGGGATTACATTGAATCTGTAGATTGCTTTGGGTAGTATAGTCATTTTCATATGTTGATTCTTCCAATCCAAGAACATAGTATATCTCTCCATCTGTTTGTATCATCTTTAATTTCTTTCATCAGTATCTTATAGTTTTCTGCATACAGGTCTTTTGTCTCTTTAGGTAGGTTTATTCCTAGGTATTTTATTTTTTTGTTGCAATGGTAAATGGGAATGTTTCCTTAATTTTCCTTTCAGATTTTTCATCATTAGTGTATCGGAATGCAAGAGATGTCTGTGCATTAATGTTGTATCCTGCTATTTTACCAAATTCATTGATTAGCTCTAGTAGTTGTCTGGTAGGATCTTTAGGATTCTCCATATGAAGTATCATGTCATCTGCAAACAGCAACAGCTTTACTTCTTCTTTTCCAATTTGGATTCCCTTTATTTTTTTTTCTTCTCTAAGTGCTGTGACTAAAACTTCCAAAACTATATTGAATAATAGTGGTGAGGGTGGACAACCTTGTCTTGTTCCTGATCTTATTGGAAATGCTTTCAGTTTTTCACCATTGAGAATGATGTTGGTTGTGGGTTTGTCATATATCGCCTTTATTATGTTGAGGTAAGTTCCCTCTATGCCTACTTTCTGGAGGGTTTTTATCATAAATGGGTGTTGAATTTTGTTGTAAGCTTTTTCTGCATCTATTGACACGGTCATGTGGTTTTTCTCCTTCAGTTTGTTAATATGGTTTATCACATTAATTCATTTGCATATGTTGAAGGATCCTTGCATTCCTGGGATAAACTCCACTTGATCATGGTGTATGATCCTTTTAGTGTGCTGTTGAATTCTGTTTGCTAGTATTTTGCTGAGGATTTTTGCATCTATGTTCATCAGTGATATTGTCCTGTAGTTTCCTTTCTTTGTGACATCTTTTTCTGGTTTTGGTATCAGGGTGATGGTGGCCTCATAGAATGACTCTGGGAGTGTTCCTCCCTCTGCTATATTTTGGAAGAGTTTGAGAAGAATAGGTGTTAGCTCTTCTCTAAATGTTTGATAGAATTCGCCTGTGAAGCTATCTGGTCCTGGGTTTCTGTTTGTTGGAAGATTTTTAATGACAATCTCAATTTCAGTGCTTGTGATAGGTCTGTTTATATTTTCTATTTCTTCCTGGTTCAGTCTCGGAAAGTTGTGCTTTTCTAAGAATTTGTCCATTTCTTCAAGGTTGTCCTTTTTATTGGTATATAGTTGCTTGTAGTAATCTCTCATGATCCTGTGTATTTTTGCAGTGTCAGTTGTTACTTCTCCTTTTTCATTTCAAATTCTATTAATTTGAGTCTTTTCCCTTTCTTTCTTGATGTCTGGCTAATGGTTTATCAATTTTGTTTATCTTCTCAAAGAACCAGCTTTTAGTTTTATTGATCTTGGCTATTGTTTCCTTCATTTCTTTTTCATTTATTTCTGATCTGATCTTTATGATTTCTTTCCTTCTGCTAACTTTGGGGGTGGTTTGTTCTTCTTTCTCTAATTGCTCTAAGCTTAAGGTTAGCTTGTTTATTTGAGTTTTTTCTTGTTTCTTGAGGTAGGATTGTATTGCTATAAACTTCCCTCTTAGAACTGCTTTTGCTGTGTTACATAGGTTTTGGGTCGTCGTGTATTCATTGTCATTTGTTTCTAGGTATTTTTTGATTTCCTCTTTGATTTCTTCAGTGATCTCTTGGTTATTAAGTAGTGTATTGTTTAGCCTCCATGTGTTTGTGTTTTTTACAGATTTCCCCTGTAACTGATATCTAGTTTTATAGCATTGTGGTTGGAAAAGATACTTGATACGATTTCAATTTTCTTAAATTTTCCAAGGCTTGATTTGTGACCCAAGATATGATCTATCCTGGAGAATGTTCCATGAGCACTTGAGAAGAAAGTTTATTCTGTTGTTTTGGGATGAAATGTCGTATAAATATCAATTAAGCATATCTTGTTTAATGTATCATTTAAAGCTTGTGTTTTCGTATTTAATTTCATTTGGGATGATCTGTTTATTGGTGAAAGTGTGGTGTTAAGGTCCCCTACTATGATTGTATTACTGTTGATTTCCCCTTTTATGGCTGTTAGTATTTGCCTTATGTATTGAGGTGCTCCTATGTTGGGTGCATAAATATTTACAATTGTTATATCTTCTTCTTGGATTGATCCTTTGATCATTATTTAGTGTCCTTCTTTGTTTCTCATAATAGTCTTTATGTGAAAGTCTATTTTGTCTGATATGAGAATTGCTACTCCAGCTTCTTTTCATTTTCATTTGCATGGAATATCTTTTTCCATCCCCTCACTTTCAGTCTGTATGTGTCCCTAGGTCTGAAGTGGGTCTCTTGTAGACAGCATATATATGGGTCTTGTTTTTGTATCCATTCAGCCAGTCTATGTCTTTTGGCGGGAGCATTTACTCCACTTACTTTTCAGGTAATTATTGATGTGTATGTTCCTATTACCATTTTCTTAATTGTCTTGGGTTTGTTATTGTATGTCTTTTCCTTCTCTTGTGTTTCCTGCCTAGAGAAGTTCCTTTAGCATTTATTGTAAAGCTGGTTTGGTGGTGCTGAATTCTCTTAGCTTTTGCTTGTCTGTAAAGATTTTAATTTCTCTGTCAAATCTGAATGAGATCTTTGTGGGGTAGAGTAATCTTAGTAGTAGGTTTTTCCCTTTCATCACTTTAAATATGTCCTGCCATTCTCTTCTGGCTTACAGAGTTTCTGCTGAAAGATCAACTGTTAACCTTATGGGGATTCCCTCATATGTTATTTGTTGTTTTTCCCTTGCTGCTTTTAATATTTTTCCTTTGTATTTAATTTTTGATAGTTTGATTAATATGTGTCTTGATGTGTTTCTCCTTGGATTTATCCTGTTTGGAACTCTGCACTTCCTGGACTTGAGTGACTATTTTCTTTCCCACATTAAGGAAGTTTTCAACTATAATCTCTTCAAATATTTTTTCAGTCCCTTTCTTTTTCTCTTCTTCTTCTGGACCCTTATAATTCGAATGTTGGTGCATTTAATGTTGTCCCAGAGGTGTCTGAGACTCTCCTCAGTTCTTTTCATTATTTTTTCTTTATTCTGTTCTGCAGTAGTTATTTCCAGTATTTTATCTTCCACGTCACTTATCCGTTCTTCTCCCTCAGTTATTTTGCTCTTGATTCCTTCTAGAGAATTTTAAATTTCATTTATTGTGTTATTCATCATTGTTTGTTTACTCTTCAGTCCTTCTAGGTCCTTGTTAAACGTTTCTTGTATTTTCCCCATTCTATTTCCAAGATTTGGGGTCATCTTTACTATCATTACTCTGAATTCTTTTTCAGATAGACTGCCTATTTCATCTTCGTTTGTTTGGTCTGGTGGGTTTTTATCTTGCTCCTTCATCTGCTGTGTGTTTCTCTCTCTTCTCATTTTGCTTATCTTACTGTGTTTAGGGTCTCCTTTTCGCAGGCTGCAGGTTCATAGTTCCCGTTATTTTTGGTGTCTGCCCCCAGTGACTAAAGTTGGTTCAGTGGGTTGTGTAGGCTTCCTGGTGGAGGGAACTAGTGCCTGTGTTCTGGTGGATGAGGCTGGATCTTGTCTTTCTGGTGGGCAGGACCATGTCCGGTGGTGTGTTTTGGGGTGTCTGTGACCTTATTATTATTTTAGGCAGCTTCTCTACTAATGGTTGGAGTTTGTGTTCCTGTCTTGCTAGTTATTTGGCATAGGGTGTCCAGCACTGTAGCTTGCTGGTCGTTGAGTGGAGCTGGGTGTTCGTGTTGAGATGGAGATCTCTGGGAGAGCTTTCACCGTTTGATATTACATGGTTTGGGGAGATTCTGTTGGACCAATGTCCTGAACTCAGCTCTCCCACCTCAGAGGCACAGGTCTGACACCCGGCTGGAGCACCAAGAGCCTGTCAGCAACACAGCAAGGTACGTGAGGAGTTTCTTGCTTTTTGGGACGTTTGAGGTCTTCTGCCAGTGTTCAGTAGGTGTTCTTGGAAGAAACAGTCTTATCAAGGAAACTGCTGTGGATCATAGTACTCCATCTCATTTGGACCTCCTGAGAAGTGTACACACTGCCTCCAGAACCATTCACCAAATGACAGGAGGAGTGAGCACTTCCCGCCAGCCTCTGCCCCCACAGGTAGAGGATTTTCTCCAAGGACATAACTCCCCACGTTGAACTCCCCCAAGTCAGGGCATCCAAGGAGCCCCGGAGTAGAAAGTAAAAACCTGAGAGACAGGCTTAATGTAAGCCGTTATCAGCATAAAGTGACTTGAACACAGAGCAGAAATGCAGTCCCGGCCCCTGCTGAAATCAGAGGCCAGGCCAAAAGGACATGAGTCAGAGAGTCACATGTCTGCTGGACACCCCTCGCACCTCTCAGATTGCTCTTTTTCTATGTTAATTCCACTCAATCTTCAAGTCTGTGACAAGCCAGAATCTCTATAGATGACTCCATAGAGAAGGTGTGGGTGAGTAAGCAACCTGCAGCTAACCAGGGAGCGTGATTGAAATGTGTCATCCCCATTCTTCCACCACTGGCTCTACATTTCCCTCATGCTCCATCAACTCTTCCACTGGTCCAGGCTGCTTGCCTAAGTGCTGTCCAGTCATCACTATCACCAGATGGGGGAGCACCAAGAGAAGCCCAGACAACCTCCAAGTCCCAATCATCCTCCCCCGTTTCAGTTGCATGGCAGCAACCATAGCTCCGGTGATAACCGAGGTTAATGATCCTGGCTGGAAGAGTATCTTCTTTCTTTGCCTACTAGTCCATCCACAGGGGAGGCCCAAAAGACGGGGTGATGTCATATTCAGGTGCAATGGAATCTTACTGTGAACATGAGTGGAAGCCCCCAAACTCTAACCCCAGGAACCAGAATCTCTAATCCTATAGAACGTAAGGTTTCTGGCAAAATCTACTGGGAGTGACAGTGAGGGCAGCTGATCCCACTTCCAAGATTTGCTTCTCAGACCTGCAGATTCGGACCGTTAGAAACCAAGCACCAGATGTTGGCTGCTGGTTCAGCATCACGTTGTCTATTGTTGCAGCACCATGTGTTTGCCGTCCCAGAGGATGTATCCGACTCCAGGGGACATCAGCTCTGAGCTGGCACAGTTGCTGAGCCTTTAATCGCCTTTTCTTTGTTGATTTAGGCTGATTGCTTCCAGGCTATGTAGTACATGGTAGAGACAATGGATTATACGGTCATGTACTCATGACACACTTCTTTGTCCATAAAATGGGTCCTTGGTTTGAGCTGATGTCATGCAGATCCAATGTGATAAATCATTCATCCTGAGGCCCTCCGATGGTGGTGCTGGCAGGACAGGAGCAGGAAAGGCAAACCTATATTAGGAGTAGATGTCAATTCCAGTAAGGATAAATTCCTCCTGCTGCAACTGAAGGACTCCGATGTTATCAACTTGCTAACAAATGACTGGTGGTCCCCCCCAAGGCTAGGCTAGTAACAGGACAAATGCAGCCGGCATTCAGCAGAGGTGGGAGCTAGATCAGCCTTGGTGAGGGGGCCATGCAGAACCTCCCTCCACCCCTGCCATCTTGGCTACTCCATCCATGTGCCATTGCAGGCACAATGGGTGACTGAGGACAGAGGCCATTGGACCCCACCAGACCAGTCATCCTGTCCGACTGGTTGTAGAGGCACAGATGCCCTCAGTGGACAGTGCCATGGACACGGGCATCTGCATGCCCCCTGACCACTCCCAAAAGCCCATCCACATCCCTTTTTCCTGGGCTTCCAGTGTCTTTGTCTGCTGGGGCTGATAAAACACAATACCATAGACTGTGGGAGGGAGGGAGCTTAAGCAACAGGTACTTATTTCTCACAGTTCTGAAGGCTGGAAGTTCAAGGTCAGGGTGCAGGCATGGTTGGGTTCTGAGCTCTCTTTCTTGCTTGTACATGGTCACCTTCTGCTGTATCCTCACATAACAAAGAGAGAGAGAGCTCCCTGGTCTCTTCCTGTGAGGACACTAATCCCATCATGAGGATCCAACTGTCATGACCTCATCTAACCTCAGTTACCTCCCAAAGGCCCATCTCCTAATACCATCATATTGCAGGTTAGGGCTTCAACATATAAATTTTGGAAGGGGGAGGGGATGGAGACACAATTCAGTCCATAGCATCCAGTCTCTGATCTACAACCCTGCTTCTTCTAGGTCTCCACCAGAGGTCTCCATTCAATTTCTGAATTTTCAGTTAATTTTTTAAAATAATTCCAACCCACAGACTAAATGAGGGGGAAATCTCTCAAAGTCCATACCTATGGATCAAGGCCTGTCCTCATCATCTCTCCTACTCTAGCCCCCTTTCTTCACATTCCCCACCCCCATCACTGGAGTTGAAGGCACACACATGCACATACACACACACTCATATGGTTAAAAATTAGTATAATGAGAGGGAGTTAGGAAGCAGACAGCATTCAGTGAAGGAAAATCACAACCCTTATGTCATTTGCATATCAATCTCATATCAATCATATAAATGTGAATTTCATATTAAACATTTCAATCTCATTTCATTCACATAGACTTCGGGATGTAAAGCATCAACCAGCCCCTGGGGCCTCCTTGTCTGCACTCCCTCTGGGATCCTGCAGGTCATCTGAGCCCATGGTCTCTTACCATCCCGACCAACTTCACCATCCATGGAGCCCAGAATTCCAAAACAGCAGCTATCACCCACAGCCAATATTCACTTTATATTTTACTTTAATTTGCACAATTACCTACTTTAGTCTCATCCTAAATCATAATATCCATGGAATTAAGACCATGATTTTTTCTTGTAATGTTTTTTCCTGATTGACACTAAAATAAAGTCATAATTATGAAAATTAAAATTGTGTTTGTGCTATCTAGAATCATCTAATGAACCACTTGTAGGAAAAATGGTCATCTGGCCCAAAGTCAGATTTTATATATTTAGTCCGTTTTTTTTCTCTAGAAGAGGAAACTTGTCTTCTTTTGGCTCTGTTGAAGTGTTTAAAACTTGGATTTGGGGTTCACATTTTGGGGCTGTTAGAAGCTCTTTTATTGTAACCACAACAGAGAAGAAAGAGGGAACATTTTCAAACGCTGAAAATCACTTGGGGGTTTCTATGTCTGGGGAAAAAAGGGGCTTGATTTTACACAATGAAAGGAAAAATATCCTGGTTCCATTTTAAGTAAACGTAGTGACATTTGAAGTGATTAACACCAAGTAGTATTTATGAGCTGTTACCATTTACTATGTTACCATTTCCCATGTTTAATGACTGCAAAAATATCTAAAACATCTTTAAGCATGTTGGCACTCATACAAAAACAGAGTTTTACATTCCAGATGGGTAAAGCAGGCTCTGTAATAAAGCCACCAGGCAAGTGAGTCATGATCTCTTGATTTGGAAGAGTGGAAAATCACAACGGATCAATCAGGCACATTTAGCAGAAAACAAAATACAGTCCACCTGAGTCTTACTGAGCACCTCACCTCATTTCTAACCTGATGAGATGGCAAATTGTACTTTATGACACATCCCTAGATTGTAAATATTCCCTATTGTGTCAGGATTAGTTGCAGCCACATATGCTTCAGATATGTAGGAGAGAAACCCCAGAAAACAGGTGCTCATTCATGTAGGCATTTTCTCTTGCAGAAAAACGTCCAGAGGTAAAAGTCCTGGACCAGTTCCCAGAGTCCTTCCTTCTCTCTTCTCTGCAGCCTCAGTTGGTGGCTGGAGCAGGATAAAGGAAAGTTCCAAAGGATGCACTGACCAGCTGACCCAGTGGTAAGGCACATTTCTGGGAGGTACACATAACACAGTGGCTAGAATTTAGTCAAATGTCCACTGTACCTGCAAAGAAGGATGAGAAATGTACTCTTTTTGGCCCAAATAAAAGGACTTAGGATAAAGGTGTGAATAGAAATAGTTCCACTGACTTCTGTTATCAGTGTAGAGAGAAGAATTTATTACATTATCTGAAGAAGCAAAGTACTCTTAGGTCCAAGCAATTAGTTTCATAATTTCATGCCATCAAAAACCAATCTCTTTCTTAAAGCGAGTCTAAATTTTCTGATTTCATTCTTTTTAAAGGATGTGTATTATTCAGGGACCTGATTCCGACCCCAATGGGAATAGAATTAATATTTGAGTCTTGCTTAGTGAATGCAAGCTACTTTTTGATCTGTAATCACATGTAGTTCTAATAATGACTCTGTGAGGTAGGTTCTGGGGAGCATGGTCCTTACCACTTACCTGCTATGTGGCCTTGTATAAGTGATGTCCCTTCTCTGAACATACAGTTCCTTGTGGTGGGCAAACTCCCAGATGGTTTTAATAACTCCTCCCTCCTGGTATTCATGCCCTTGTGTAACGTCCTCCCTTTGAGTGTGAGGGGACTTTCTAACCAAAAGATACAGCCAAAGTGGTGAGGTGTCAGTTCTGTGGTTGCAAAAGGTGGTAACTTCTGCCTTGCTAGCTAATGCTCTCCGTTGCCTTCTCAGCAGGCACAGTTTGAGGAAGCAAGCAGTCGTGTTGGAGAGGTCCATGGCAAGGGACTGAGACTGTGGGCAAACTCCAGTCAACAGCCTGCAAGAAACTGAACGCTGCTGGCAACAACATGAGCTTGGAAGTGTATCCTACCCCAGTCAAGCCATCAGATGAGATCTGAGTCCTAGCCAAACCTGATTGCAGTCTTGTGGAAACCCTAAACAAAAGCCCAAGCTAACTATCTAGACTCCTGACCCACAGCAACAAGGAAATAATAAATATGGGTGGTTCTAAGCTATTTTGTGGTAATTTACTACACAGAAAAAGCTAACAAATACATTTCTCATAAGTAAAATGAGAATAATTCACCTATAAGGAAAAATAAGGATAACAATACTATCTACCTCATACACCATCGTGAGCACCAAATGAGATACTGCATATAAACTCCTTGGAGAATACCCCACACTTAGAAGGTGCTCATTTATAGTGTGGGTGCTTTCAGTGATGTTGATTAATTCACATAATAAATAATACTGAGCTTTGACAGCAGTGAGCACAGTAGAAATCTCTGGTTTAGGGAACCTCGTATTCTAGAGGGGAAAACAGACAACCAATAAATGAACAGACAAATGTATGTTGTGTGGTGGTAAATGTTATAAAGACAAATGAGTTAGGGTACAAAAGATAAATAGTAACAAGGGATACAATTTTAGTTAGGGGTTGCTATTGTTAAGTATATCAGTCAGGATAAGATAGGCTCTGTCATGGTAACAAATAATCCCCAAATCATGGTGGCTGCACACAGTCTAAGTTTATATCTCACTCAGGAGAATTCTGCTCATCTTGCTTACTCAGACACCCAGGTTGTTGGAAGTTTCATCTTAAAATTTTTTCCTTCATTGAGACAGAAATGTGACAAATCCTGTGTTTGCTCTTAAAGTCCCCCACCCCCTGCCACTACCTGCATAAGTAACAGGTTATTTCTGCTTATACTGCACTGTCCAAATCAAACCACATGGCAACACCTAACATCAAAGCACTTGGAAGGAGGGAAACCCCCATGTAGTGAACGGCACTGTTAATGTCACACGGAGCTCAGCTGTGTCACCGTTTTTACACAGTCATCACCACGAGTCTCCTGTCCTTGCTCTAAGCGTGAATGAGATGTCCTTCCTTCTCTCTGCCTTTGGCAGGGTCTCTTGCTATCTTCCTTTTCCATTTATAGTGTTTTCTAAAAGCACCCCTTTATAATTTGTCCATACTGAGGCAAAGTCCAACTCAGCATGTGTTTTTATAAATAAAGTTTTATTAAAATATAACCATGCTCATTTACTTACATATGGTCTATGGCTGTTGAAAGCAAGTCTGAGTAGTCGTAGCAGATATATGGACCACAAGGCCAAAAGTATTTATTATCTTCCTTTACAGAGAAAGTTTGCTGACCCCTGATCTACATCTATACTCAGAATTTTTAAAAATGAGCATGACCTTTCATTCAGTAATTCCCCTTTCTGAGGAAACAACAAGGAAGTTGCACAGTTTATATAAAAGAAAGTATACTAGGGTAGTATTTATGATAAATGACAGGTGGATGAATGACTGCATAGATAGATAATAAATGGTTTTATGTGTCAACTTGGATAAGTCACAGTCTCCAACTATTCAATTAAATGCTAACCTAGGTGCTGCAGAGAAGGTATTTTGTAGATGTGATTAATGTCTATAATTGATTTGAAGTAAAAGAGATTATTGTAGATAATCTTGGTGGGCTTGATTCAGTCAATTTAAGGGCTCTAAGAGCAGAACTGAGGCTTCTCAGAAGAAGAAATTCCACCTGTGGACTTCAGCTTTAGCTCATACTGAGTTCCAGCTGCCCTTTCTGATGGTCTATACTGTGAATTTCAGACCTGCCTATCTGGATATACATATATCATCTCCTAGTGGTTCTGTTTCTCTGGTAGGACTCTCACTGATATAGATAGGTAAATAGATGGTATAATATTGTGATTTATAATAAGACATATATGTGTCTGCTCTTCATCCCCATTCTTAGCACAGAGTTCCTAAAACCCTTGGAACTTCCTAAGTGATAAGAGATAAAGATGGCTTTCCTATTCACAGAAGGCCTCCTTCAACCAAGGCTGCGTTTGTGAATGCAGTGATGTTTGGAAAGCCCCTAAGGATGGGGGCTGGTTGCAGGGGAATCACCCTTGTGATTAGAGGCTTGGAACTTTCAGCCCCATGCCCTGCATCTACCTAGGGAGGGGAGAGGGCTGGAGGTTGAATTAATCACCAATGCCCAACGATTTAATCTATCGTGCCTATATAATGATGCCTCCATAAAAACCCAAAAGAATGGTGTTCGGAGAGCTTCCAGGTCAATGAACAAGAATACATCCATTGCTAGGAGGGTGGTTCACCCCAGACTCCACAGAGGCAGAAGATCCTGTGCTTGGGACCCTTGCACAGCTCCCCCTATGTTTCTCTTCATCTGGCTGTTCATTCTGATCCTTTACTCTCCTTTGTAATAAACCAGTAATCTAGTAAGTAAACTGTTTTCCTGAGTTCTGAGAGCCACTCTAGCAAATTAATCAAACCCAAGGAACGGGTCCATGGAAATCTTCCATGTATAGCAGTTGGCTGGAAGCACAGGTAACAACCTGGACTTGAGATTGGTGTTTGAAGTGGGGGGAAGGGGCGGTCTTATAGGACCACATTCTTAACATGTGGGATCTGATACTCTCTCCAGGTAGGTGGTGTCAGAATTGAATTAAATTGTAGGACACCCAGGTGGTGTCACAGAATTGCTTGGCGGGGGGTAAACACACCTCCCCACATATCTGGCCACAGAAGTGTTCAGTGTGAATATTGAAAGTAGAGTAGAAACACAGCAGTGTTTTTCCTACCTCAGTTAAATAACCTCGGGAGACCAGAAGGGGGAGCTCTCACACCCTGCCATGATTGCAGAGCCCAACAGGAAGAAAAAAAGAGTCCTCTCCTTTTCTGGCAAGAACTCAGCCAGTGCAACACCGCGGACTCTTTGTTTACTAGAGCCCTACCAACTAACTTCCTTTTCCCCTCTATAAAAGCGTTCTCCTTCCCTCCCTGTGCAGGGAATTTGAAGGTAGCTCACCATGGTTGCAGACCCTAAATTGCAATTCTCTGCTGATCCTGAATAAACCCATCTTTGCTGGAGAAATATCTGGCAGTCTATTTGTTTTAGGTCAACAGTACGTACATATACACATACCTACATACAGCGGAAGCAACGAACGAGAAATTTGTTAAATATAGTATGGTTATAATTTAACTAAAGAATGGGAAATCCTTTAATGGCATTCTATAAAATCGCTGAGAACCAAGTTGCAGAAGAACGTCATGTGACAATGTACACTTATATTATTAAGTGATAAAAGAGTGATAGAAAAAATTTTTGCAACGTAATTGTAATTTTTTGTAAAATGAGTAAGTATGTGAGTGTTTATGGGTGTTTGTGTGTGTTAGAGAAAGAGAGAGAGGTAGACCATCAATTGGGTGGCTTAAACAATAGACATTTATTTTTCACAGTTCTGGAGGCAGAAAGTCTGAGATCAAGATGCTGGCAGATTCAGTGTCTGACAGCCTCTTCCTGGCTTGCAGACAGCACTTTCTGTCTGCTTCCTCACATGGCAGAGAGAGAGAGAGAGGGAGGTCTCTGACCTATAAGGACACTGACCCCATTATGGGGGCCCCACCCTCATGACCTCATCTAAACCTGATTACTTCCCAAAGGCCCTATCTCCAAATACCTTCACAATGGGGCTTCAACATATGAATTTGGGGGGGGCAAAAAACCATTCAGTCCACAGCAGAAACTAAAAATATATATACACTAAAATATTGACAATGGTTATCTCTGGTAAAATTAAATTTTTTTTAACTTTTTCTCTCTTTTATTTGTACATTCCAAGATTGCTATAAATATACATAGCACTTTGTCATCTGAGAAAGTGAGATGATTATTCTGTAATTATTTTGTAATTCCTTCTGGTTCTCTGCCCTTCCTTCTCACAGGAAGATCTACTCAACCCCCTGGAGAGAGTCTCAACACACATTTGAACATATAAAGCATTACCCTCTGCCAAATGAAAGAATGAACGCCCTTTTAAACCACTCTGGCTACCTAGCTATCTGCTTATTTTACCACATCACTCTGATTCCCTTTTGATCCTTAGAATGCTTCCCAGGGTGTTCTGAACATGAGTTTCTCTGCCCCCCACTAGTATGTCCTCTAGTTTACCAGTGGGAGAGAAGCATACTATTTGTATCTAATGCTGCCTCGTCAGATCCAGTCCTGATGCTATCAGGAGAAGAGTGTCGGCCATGGGGGATGGACACCTCATCGTTTAAGCACCTGGTTATTTTAATCATAAATTAAAATCTCACGGATTTAGATTTCTTTCATTTGGAATGTATGGTAATACCACACTTGAAATTAATTTAAACGGTTCTGAACCAAATTCAGGATGCAAGTAAGATACCCACAGAGGGTATAATTTTTAAAAGACTTTAATCAGTTATTGGCAGGCAGATCCCAATTACCTCTAACAGGCAATAAAATATTGAATTGGTGTTCCAGCTTTAGATAGTATATGTACTAGAAAGAAAACTAACTCACTGAATTAAGCACACTCTACAAACAGAATTTCCACTTTCAGAGTGCCTTCCCTGTGATTCACACCTGTTGTGGAGGTGTGGTGGGTGGAGGGATTGCCTCCCCTGGGCCCAGCGCTGTGTCGGGAGCAGTTTCTACAGTCTCATTTAACCAGTCCTACAGTTCTGAAAGGTGGTATCATACCCATTTTAGAGATTAAAATGGAGGCTCTAGACATTGCGTTGCCAAGAGCCATGCCATCGGTAAGCCAGGAGCTCTGCTTCTGTCTCTGACACCAAAGTCTGCCCGTTCTTTTCTTGCTCTACTGTGCTGTCTTTTTATTAGGATATTTATGAGAAAGTTTATAAGGGGCTTTGCTCATCTAACCCCCCATTCAGAAAACTGCCCTTATCATGAAAGATGTGATTTCAGATGTCTGTCTCTACAGCATACATTACCGCCTCTTGCAGTTCAATCCATCAGCCACTTTATACTAAGATTTCTCTCTGTTAGGGCAACTATTGCTTGTTTGTTTTGTTTTGAAGTATCTTTTTTTAACAGATATCATTGACATATATTCGTTTCAGGTATATAACATAATGACTCAATATACGTATATATTATAAAACTATTACTTCAATAAGTCTAGTTAACATCCATCACCTCACAGAGTTAACAAAAATTGTTTTTCTTGTGATGAGAACTTTTAAGATATACCCATTTAGCAACTTTCAAATATGCAATATAGTACTATTAACTATAGTCCCCATGCTATAGTCCCCAGGACTTATTTAGCTTATAACTGAAATTTTGTACATTTTGACCCCCTTTCCCCATTGCACCCTTCTTCCAGCCCCACCTCAGACAACCACCAACCTCTTCTCTGTATCTATAGCTCAAGGGGGGTTTTTGTTTTGTTTTTTGGATTCCACGTGGATTTTTTGTTGTTTTTGTTAAATAAACTTTTTATTTTAGAGTAGTTTTAGATTTACAGAAAAATCCCCAGGATAGTACAGGGAGTTCCCAGGTACCCCCTCCTCCAGCTTCCCTGCTTATTAACACCCTACATGAGTAGGTACCCTTGTCGCAATTAACAACTCAAAATTGATTTATTCTAATTAACTAAAGTCCATACTTCATTCAGATCTCCTGTTTTCCCTGAATCTTTTTTCCTTTCCTAAGCCCCACCCAGGATCCACCATGACACTCCATCATCATGTCGCTTTGGGCCCCTCTTGGCTGTGACAGCTTCTCAGACTTTCCTTGTTTTTGATGACCTTGACAGTTGTGAGACCTACCGGGCAGATACTCTGCAGAATGCCCTTCAGATGCGATTTGTTTGATGTTCCTCATGTACCATACAGATGTAGGGTGTTAATTACAGGGGCAACTGAGTATAGAGTATATAGAAACCCTCTGGACTATATTCAATTTTTCTGTAAATCTAAAACAATTCTAAAATTTAAAGTTCATTTAAAAAAGCCTAAGACAAAAAATGGTCAATTGAAAACTATATCATCAAGATACCACCTTCACAATGTCAAGTGGCCAAAGATTGCACTGTGATTATTAGTATAATGCTCAGCTCTGGGTGTTGGTGTGCTGGTGGGAACAATGCTTCCGTTGGCCTCACCAGCTCTCAAGGCCGGAGCACACGAGGACTTACTGCGTGGCAGAAAGAAACACATTAATACCAAACCAGATGGGTTGTTCAGTATATTCTATATTCTATATTTGTAGGAAAATATTTTAGGGACTAATGACATTTATTGAGTAGCGCAGTAGGCATTGAGTCTGTGGGTATTATACACAGGAGATGTATGTATATTTCCTGTCTGTTTCTTCTATCTCCCTGTATCAGTTAAGCTCATCAGTTATCAGCCTGATCATGACCTGGAAGAGAATTAGGTCAGGCTGGCCCTCAGCCAAGCCAAACTGCAGGCAGGGAGAGCCTGGGGTCTCCTTCTGTGCCTACACTGGCCCAGGTGAAGCCGCGAAAAGGTGAAGTGACCTCAAGAATTTTGTCATTTACAGTACAGGTGGTCCCGATACCCATCCATTTACTCAACACATGTAGAGCTCCTATGGCCTGTCAGGGCCTGTTTTTCGTGCAACAAGGACATAAAGCAAACATGGTTTCCTCCCTCACGGAGCTTACAGTCAGGTGGAGGAGAAAGGCACGCAATAAAAATAGATCTCACCAGTATAAGCCCGTGGTCTAACAGCGGTGAGGGGTGGAGAGTTACAGTTTGACCCTCCCCTGAGGTGTTTGTATCAGGGAAGGTCAGGGAGGAGGATGTCCGGACCTGAATGATGCTTCCCCACTGGGAGAATCCCAGGCTCTGTGACAGGTACTAAGGGAAGATGTGTAGGCTGGAGGGGCAGGTGGCCTTCCAATACCCCTCAGGTCACCCCCGCAGGCCTAGGCTCGTCTACCCACCCCACGGCTGGGCAGGGTCCCCATGAGCTTGTCCAGGGCCTCAGGGAGCTGTAGATGCCTTGGCTCCCTGCGGACACAGCACTGGCTGATCCGACGGCACACACTGGGGGGCTGCCGATTGGCTTTGAACGTGCCTTCATCCAACTTTGGTTCGGCTGTCAGTGTCAGAAATCCAAGGTGCGTCATCTGAACAAAACTGAGCGATTTATTGTAAGGACCCCGAGTGGCTCACAGACAGCACGGGCAGAACCGGGTCTGGGCTCCAGGCCCAGCGGAGCCCGACACCTGTATCCCTTCCCGCTTCCCTTCCCCTCTCGTCCCCTTCCCCGGGCGTGGGTGAAGCTCAGCTCCTCCTGCTGCTGCCTTTTCATCAAAAGCCACGGTCCATCGGCATTGCCCTCCAGCCCTGGAAAAAGACTGTATCCTGCAGGTCTCACGTCCATAACTCCAGGGTGGAATGCCCACTGATCCGTCTTAGTTGGTGTCCAGCTCCAGGCCAGTCCACAGTGGCCAGAGGAGTAAGGTCACAAGAAGAAATGGCACTTCACATGGTCCATGGCAGGGCAGTGGGACCGTGGGGGACCAAGCCAACGCTGTGTCCACTACCGCCAGCCTCCTATCCGCGGCAGGCTTGTCAGCCCACAGATGTAAGTCTCCTGTTCTCTGACTTACGTGGCTTCTATTTCTGCTCATCTCAGTGGTCCGCCAACTCTCTCCAGGGGGCCCACGGATGCTGCTGCTTCCCCCGGCCCAAGAGGATGTCATCTGCTCTGGGCACGATTTCGCCACTTGCCACTAGGTGGCGACAGACCTCCGCGTGCCGCACAGTCCCCCGGTCACCCCATCCTCTAGGACACCAGACCCCCGAGTCCCACAGAGGGAACAGCCAGGAAGCCTGGAAGAGAGGGCCTGCCGCCCAGGAGGGAAGGTAACAGACTCCGTGTCTGCAGGGAAGGGCTCAGGCAGGGAACAGCCCCGGAGGCCAGAGCAGGAGCCCTCAGCTCAGGCTAGAGGGCGGCCTCCTTTAGGGTACACTGACGCACCTCGTAGTGGACTCAGTATGGTCCTGAGGCCACGATTCACTTACGGGGGAGAAGTCTCAGGGAAATCGGATCCAAAGAAACCTGCCTCTGGGTGAATGGAGATAACGCAGTGTTTCTCTGTATCTAATATGAGGGGGACCCCACGGGTCTGTGATTCTTGGACCACGTGCTGGATGTCATTCGGAATGACGGTGTTGACAGTATCACACAGACGGGGAGGCTGAGGGGCTGCCGGGGAGCACATGGAGCTTCCAGAACTGGAATACGATGCTCTGGGCAGCAAGGCTCCAGAACTGGGAGCTGGGAGGCCACCAGAAAGCCAGGCCTGGGCTCCCGGCACTGTGGAGACCTCAGGATCTCCCTCCCTCCCTCCTCTTCCCTTCCCCCTCCCTCCCTCCTCTCAGGACCCTCCCAGCTCCAGGTTTCATCTCCTCCTCAGGGGACCACCAGAGACTAGTGTCTTGAGTCCATTCTCTAGGTTCCTGGGGGATGGACTCTGACCGTCCACCTTGCTCAGGTGTCCCCACTGCCACCTGCCGTCGTGGGCACACAGGGCTGGGCCACCAAGAACAAAAGTAGCTGCCAGGACCTCGTCTGTGGGTTGGAGGGTAGGTTTCCTAAGAAGGGTTCATGGATGAGAAGTTCCTCCCAACACACATTCTAGAAGTTGGTGACCCAGGCTTAGCCCTCCAGCCACGGCTGGGCTGCCCGCCGACCTGGATCGGAGAAGCCGGCCCCTGCTGGAGGCCTTCGTGTGCCCCTCCTCTTGGTACTCTGCTGGGGAGTGAGCAGGGGGATTTCCTTTAAGAATTCTGTGTTCACAACGCTGGACTCTGTATGTGACACTCCCACCCTCGCATCTGCTGCTCGGCACCCAAAGTTCCAAGCTGGCATCTCCATGTGTCCACGTGGAAATCTTCTCCAATCTTCTGGCACCTTCCGGGGCTTGGGTCTAGTTCTTGCTATGGCCCAACAGCACTTTCTGCCCCCAAACTCTATGAAGGTCACTAAATTAAAACAAACTGTGGGGTTAATCATTACAGTCCATACCTTCATATACTACCCAGTCCGGACCTACCTATATAACTGAAGAGGAAAGACAATTAAATAACTCGGGATTCTGCCTCCCCACCCAAATATATCCTGCTTGGCCAGGAGTGGCTCGTGGTCACCAAAAGTAAGCCATGCAGTTAAGAGCCTGAGCTTCATTCTGAGCAAGAGGTGGTTTCAAATACCAGTTCATCCTTGCTGTCTACACTATCTTAAGTAAGTTACTTCACCTCTCCAAGCTAGGGTTGCCAGATTTAGGGGAAAAACAACAATAACACAGCAACAGACCGTCCAGCTAAATTTGAAAACTCAAATAAACAACAAATAATATTTTAGTATAAATATGCCTCCAATATTGCATGGGATATACGTATACTAAAAATTATTTGTTGCTTACCTGAATATCTGGATTTATACTAAAAAATGAGTCGTTGATTGTCTGTAATTAAATGGACATCTTATATGTCATCTGGAAAATCTGCAAGCCCCATGCCTTCAACAGCAAAATGAGAGTAATTGAACTTACCCTTCATGAGGTTACTATGTGGATTTTATTAAATAATGCATGTAAAGTATTGGTGTATCATAAATGCCCAATATATTAAAATTATTACTCTTGTATCTAGTATAGGTTTGCCTTTGACGGTCTTAGTTTATGCCTGTTGCCCCTGGGAAATTATTAATAGTTTTCCTTTTTACATTCAAAACTATCCCAGTTTGTATAAATTATATGTTCATCACAAGTACAGGGGCCAAATATTTATACCACATTATCTCAGTGTTTGTTGGAATGTTTTCCTTCATTTCAACCACCAGATGGCACTGCAGAGTGATAAGCCGAATGAGAAAGATGTACATAAAATTTTACCTTAATAACATCCCTGGGTCGGTTCCCTGCCCACCCAGCACATGCACACACACACACACACACTTCATTTTATT
Source organism: Mesoplodon mirus (assembly GCF_964341445.2). Classification (NCBI taxonomy): domain Eukaryota; kingdom Metazoa; phylum Chordata; class Mammalia; order Artiodactyla; family Ziphiidae; genus Mesoplodon; species Mesoplodon mirus. Next base: position 141,659,597 of record NC_138982.1, on the reverse strand, counting down.
CGGTGATATTGGGTGACTCAGTGATTCTATGAATGCTCACCCTAAAGCTGGAACACACACAAAAAAAACTGTAAATAACACTAGTCATAAAACTCATGAATGACTATCCTCCAGCCATATTTTCTTCTTGAATAGAATAAAGTAGTATTTCTACTTTCATAATTCAGGCTAAAATTAGCCAGAACTTTCTTGGTATTCTACAAGAACATCTATTTTCTTATTTGCTTACAATGCATTGTTAGTATCTAGAACAGTACCAAGCATGAAAAGTGCTCAATGGAGAATGAATGAATGAATGAATGAATGCCAGGGCTGATTGTTAAGAAGATAAATATATGGGCCCCCATAATCTGGACTGAAATTTTCTGGAAGCTGGAGTGATGTGACCCAGTTGAAAACAGAAGCACATATTCATTTACATTTAGAGAGAGGTTTTTTTTTTTTTTTTTTTTTTTTTTTTTGCGGTATGCGGGCCTCTCACTATTGTGGCCTCTCCCGTTGCGGAGCACAGGCTCCGGATGCGCAGGCCCAGCGGCCATGGCTCACGGGCCCAGCCGCTCCGCGGCATATGGGATCCTCCCAGACCGGGGCACGAACCCGTATCCCCTGCATCGGCAGGCGGACTCTCAACCACTGCGCCACCAGGGAGGCCCTAGAGAGAGGTTTATGGCACCAGGGATTATCAACTCTATGTCTTAAAGGAGAATCAAATGCTCTTCTTGGAAAACAAGAGGTCAACTAGAATAAAAAGCTAAAATTTTCCTCAGCTCGATTTTTTCTTATTCTACCCTCAATATGAAAATAAAGGGTTTTCTTTTCCCTTTATTGGAAAGGAAAGAAAGTCACATTCAAGAGACATTTGAAGACCCAGCATTCAGGTGCCAGCATACACCAAGCAAGGAACTGGTCAAAGATAAAAATATTTTTCCAGGCCAGTGCACCAAGAAAAACATTAAATAATTTTTTTTCAGTTCTATTAATAAATAAGATTTACACCCCCAAAAGCACCTCAAAAAATGTCTGTCAGCAAAACAGAAAAGAAGCATTTCAAACACTGAGTCCTATTGGCCTTTTGAAATTTAACAAAAAGAAAATTTCACCTGATAACCAAATATGTATATTGTTAGTACAAAATAAATTCATGATCATAATAAAACACTCCCACATCACCGGAATATCCACAATAACCTCCCAGCGGCAGCTGAGAGACAAAGCAGACAGAAGACATACATTTTTTTTTATTGAAGTATAGTTGATTTACGATGTTGTATTAATCTCTGCTGTACAGCAAAGTGACTCATATATGTATTCTTTTTCATATTCTTTTCCATTATGGTTTGTCACAGGATATTGAATATAGTTCCCTGTGCTCTACAGTAGGACCTGTGGTTTATCCCTTCCATATATACTAGTTTGCATCTGCTAATCCCCAAATCCCAATCCATCCCTCCCCCACCTCTTGGCAATCACAAGTCTGTTCTCTATGTCTGTGAGTCTGTTTCTGTTCTGTGGATAGGTTCATTTGTGTCGTATCTTAGATTCCACACATAAGTGATGTCATATGGTGTTTGTCTTTCTCTTTCTGGCTTACTTCACTTAGTATGATAGTCCCTAGGTCCATCCATGTTGCTGCAAATGGCATTATTTCATCCTTTTTAATGGCTGAGTAATAGTCCATTGTGTGTGTATATGTGTGTGTGTGTGTGTGTGTGTGTGTGTGTACCACATCTTTATCCATTTATCTGTCAATGGACATTTTAAAACATGGAACGCTTCCCAAATTTGCATGTCATCCTTGCACAGGGTTCCCGATAATCTTCTCTGTATCGTTACAGTTTTAGTATGTGTGCTGCTGAAGTGAGCATGGAAGACACACTTTCAACGGCAGTGTCAACATTGATGCTGTCCGGTCCTGATGATGACTGAAGCACAGCTTTTACAAGAAAATGAATATCTAGGGTTATCATCAAGACAGAAAGTTCTTCATGAGAAAGGATTATTTAGGGCTAATGACACCTTCCCCCACCTGAATCTGTCCTTTATAAGAAACCTTGCCTCACCCCATCCTCCCAGCTCTCAGCAATAACATTTCAACAAAACGATCTGGGGTCCAAATGAAAATGAATCCCATTGAAAGCCAACGTGGCAAATCCCAGAGGAACCAAGATGAGTTTCTTAGCCAACACGTCCATAGCTAGTGGTTATGAACACGCGTCTGGGGACCAGACTGGACTGCATCTTATCATATGCAAGGGTTTTGGCTGTAAACAGCATCTATATGTGGGTCAAAAGCAAAATTCAGGGGAAAGTTGGGCAGCTCAAGGGATAGATGGAGCGGAGAACAGTGTTTGGAAGCAGGACCAGACCCTGGGTGTCCACACCGCAGGACCTCTCAACCCTCTGGCTCAGGGCCCATCAGGGGGATGAACGTGCTCCCACCACCTTTCTCCATCTGGAGATGGTTCCCCTCAAAATTCCAGTCCCAGAGAAAGTCTGCATGGATGAGTTTGGGTCATGTGCCTACCCTTTGGCTGGAGCTGGCCCAACACCTTGACTGATGGACACCCCCAGGGCAACACACATCAGGGAGAAGGACTTTTCCAAGAGGAGATTCGATGTTTTTAACAAGTAGGAATGGATGCTGTGTAGCCAAAATGTCCACAGATGCCCATTGTGCTGAATTGAAGGAAGCACTTCCTCTATCTCCCCAGAGGCCTGCCTGACCCTGGAGCAGACACTCCCAGCTTCTTGGAAGGGTCCACTCTATGGTCAGGTCCACTATTCTGTCTGCGCCTCACACCTTGTTCCTGCAAGAAGAGGAGGGATTTAGGGAGAGAGGAGTGGGGACAGATAGAGCCCTCCCGGCCCTGCCCCATCAGGACACACTTGCAGGTGGCCTGATCCAGGCACCCGCGTGCTCCACCTACCCCTGTCCTCCCTGTGGGAAGCTGGCCTGGTCTGGGCTCAGCCAGGCCTGGGGACCCCTGAACTCTTTTCTGGGGAGTAGGTTCTAGGCTTTGTGACTTTCAGGACACCGATGGACAGGCTCCTTTCTGAGACGGGCTGGGGACGTGTTGCCTGGCACACCTGAGCCTTCCCCAAGGCAGGCCTGTAGGAGATGCTGAGGAAGACCCTCAGATGTCCCCCCCGGCTTCCAGGAGTGTCACCTGCATGGCTCACACTTTACTGTGTCTCCAGGAATGGTCCTCAGCCAAAGCGAGCTTCCTTGCCCAAGGTTTCACTCCCCTCCCAAGGGCAACCTGTATCCAAAGACCCACAATGTAGGAAGACAACAGCCCAGCCCCTGGCTTCAATTCGGGACACCTGTGAAGGGCCGTCCCATCTTCACAGAACCACGGGCCTGGCCGAGGTCACTGTTACCATCACATTCCTGCTGCTCCATTTCCTTCCTGACCCAGTCCTGCATCCCTCACTCCCTGCCAAGTGCAGGTGCTGACAGCACCTCCCCACCCCAGTGAAGCTCCGCATACACGCCTCCATCTCTGTGTCCTGCTGAGGACAGTCTGGGCAATACTGGACCAAAGAAGCAGACTCTAAAATGGGAGTAGGTATTTGGATCATCCACCATCTGGATGGCCATGTGGACTTCACACTGATGATGGGCAACGATGGACAGTTCCTGGAACAGTTCAATGTACTCGGATGGTTCAGCCCAAGTGCAATCGTGACGCCCTCACAGACAATGGATGGGATAAGATCCCCATGGAAGGGAGCACCAAGAGGTTCGGGACAGAGCGACATGAGGGCTGTGGGCTCAGAGGCTGCGGCCGGGCACTGTCAGAACACTGGCGAAACACAGCGAGAGCCTGACGTTGGTCAGTCATCAACTTAAGGCAAAGGTGGATTGGGAGTTTGGGACTAGCAGATGCAAGCTATTACATAGAGACTGGGTCAATGACAAGGGCCTACTGTAGAGCACAGAGAACTATATTCAGTATCCTGTAATAAACCATAATGGAAAAGAATATATATATGTATAGCTGAATCATTTTGCTGTACACCAGAAACTAACACAACACTGTAAATCAACGACACTTGAATTTTTTTAAAAAGAGGAAATAAAAGACAAAGGTGAGGGCTTCCCTCGTGGTGCAGTGGTCCAGTGTCCGCCTGCCGATGCAGGGGACACGGGTTCGTGCCCCGGTCCGGGAAGATCCCACATGCCGCAGAGCGGCTGGGCCCGTGAGCCATGGCCGCTGAGCCTGCGCGTCCGGAGCCTGTGCTCCACAATGGGAGAGGCCAGAACAGTGAGAGGCCCACGTACCAGAAAAAAAAAAAAAAAAAAAAAAAGACAAAGGTGAAAGCCATAGGACCTCCTTGGCCGTGTGTAGAGAGACTCATGGAGGGTTGAACCAGTTGAGGCTCCGGCCCAGGAATTAAGTGTAAGGATAACACACCTGCAGGGAAGGTTGACTCCACCCCCGCAAACCTGTTATAACAAAGAAAGGGCCCTGTTGGGAAAGGACAGAGACTCAGACACTCCGGATGGTGACAGCTGAGTCAATATGCAAATCCTAAACCCTCTGGGTCTATATAAGTAGCCACGTCTTCTCTGATTAATGCATCTCCGCCCCAACCTTGCTTGAAGACAATGCAGAGGCCCCTGCCTTGTAAGAAAACATGCGTCCCCCACCCTTTCCCCGGGATCTACTCCAAACTCACCATCCCGCCCGCACCCTGGGTTTACTTGCAACATAACCCAGCCAGGGGAGGGTTGGGTCGGCTGGGGAGAGAGAGGCTCTGCCCCACTGGAGCTGCAGGACCCAGCGGACATGCGCCAGCCGGAACTGGGGGAACATGTCGGAGGGCTTGTCCAGAGGAGTGACCGTGCCACCTGTGTTCTTGGGAACCATCTGAATACAATGGTGAGGAATCCGCAGGTGAGAAGCCACCAGCACTGTTGGGAAGCTAGGGGCTGGCTGACCACAGGATGCTGGGGCAGGACCAGGCTCCCTGAGCCTGGGAGGAGGGAATGGCAGCAGTGGGAGGAGGGAATCCACAAAGTACAGAGGCCTGGGGGCAGCATTTCCCCACCAGCAGCCACCAGGATGCGATTACTGGGATGGGAAGCATGACTGGAAGAGCAGCTAGAAGAGCCCAACCCCCCAGAGAGCCCTGGACATGGAGACAGAGAGGCAGCCAGTGGGGTAAGGCCCCATCTCTACATTCAACCCAAATCAAGGATGGCTGATGGGGATGCTGAGGGTAATGACAAGTCCCAACCCCTGCCCACTTTCTGTACCTGAGCCACTTCTCAGGGCCGAAGCCCATTGACTAAAGCAGACACTGGATTCTCAGGAGGAAGGGCCCTCAGCACCACAGCAAATGCAACTGGTAATGATTCCTGTCATTCCCCAAAGGGACCCACAGCCACTAACGGAAAGGAGACACACACAGTTTGAGGGCTGCTATACACGGTGGTTGACACTCAGGGATTTGAAGCATCACCAGCGTGCCCCTGTTGGAGTGGGGGCACATTGGGGCTGATAATAAAGCCAGACTTGGCCCAGGTCTGGCAGGTGCACAGACTCACTCAGTGGCCATCTCCCCATCCTCCATGTATCAATATAACTGGCCGTCTCCGCATCCTCTATGTATCCATATAACTGGAAGGACAGATTGGTAGTTGGAAGAGCCCACACATTATGGTTGAATTGTGTCCCCCAAAACTCACATGTTGAAGTCCTAATCCCCAGTACCTCAGAATGTCCCCTGGCTAGGAAAGGATGGTTGCACATGTAATCTGTTAAGGCCATTAGGACAGGCCCTAATCTAATATGACTGGTGTCCTTATAAAAAAGAGAAATTTGGACACAGAGACACACTTAGGGAGAACACCATGGGAATATGGAAGCAGAGATTGGAGTGATGCTTCTACAAGCCAAGGAAAGCCAAAGATTTCCACAAAGCCACCAGAAGCTAAGAGAGAGGGAGGGGATAGATTCTCCCTCACATCCTCGGAAGGAACCAACCCTGCCCACATCTTCATGATGGACTTCTGGCCTCCAGAGCTGTGAGAAAATAAATATCTGTTGTTTAAAGTAACCCACTGGTGGTATTTTGTTGTGGTAGCCCTAGGACTCTGCTCTATCACGTATGGATTCCTTGGCCTAAGTGGTAAGAGCTATCACAGTGGGAAAGCCAAGCAGAAACTCATGTAATTGACTTCAGGCCAAGAGACTAAATAATAAACAATATTGCCCAGAGAAATGAAAGATCTTTAAAGACCAGTGCAGTGGGGGGTGGATTCTATCACCGCCTCTGTTTTGTTTACTAACTGGGCCCCTTCCAAGTCGTGGAGGTTTTGGAAGATAAACGTGAACTACTTCAAACTCAACCACACAGCAGCCTTGACAACAGCTGTTGTGCCAGATGTGGTCTCTTTTCTAGAATCAATTAGCGTGGATGTGATATGAAGCCCTTGATTTGATGAATGCATTATTTTTCATCTTTATCAGGGAAGAGGATTAGAGGCAGTTTACACATGAGATGGAGAACAGCATTTATTTATAGCTCTGCCCCAGGGTTGCATTAATTCTCCTGCCCCCATCATAATTTAATCCGAAAAGGTCTGGGCCATCTGGACTTTTCCCAGAACATCACGTTGGTCCACTCTATAGATGACGTGGTAAGTAGACTGAATGAACAAAAGTGGCAAGTATTCTGGAGGTTTCTGAAAGATAGAAGTGCTCCAGGAGGTGGGAGAAAATGCTGTAAAAATTCAAGATATTCAGTAAATTTTTAAGGGCCCAATGGGCTAGGGCTTGCTGGGACATCCCCTCTAAAGTAAAGGATGAATTATTGCATTTTTACCTCCCACCTCTAAGAAGGAAGCACAGCTTGGTTCTCCACTTTCTAGAAGTAACATATTTCAAACTTCAGAATATTACCGAACACATTTACATTTACTGTGTGGCATGGAAGGTGCCAGCTCTCAGGGACACTGAGAAAAGGAAAGGGCACTGCAGTAGGTCCAGGCTGTGGTGTAAATGTGCCTGCTGCTTGGCCATGCAGCCTGGTAGACCCTGTGTGTCTGTGGTGGGAAAATACATTGTGCCACTTAAGACAAACCCCAGCAGGAGAATCACAATGTAGACCCCTAAGATTCTAGAGCAAACCCATGCCAACTGCAGCAGAGAAATATACAGTATTTGAAAAGAAAAGTATTTGTCCTGCTGCTGGGTCCTGACTGAGACTGATTACCTGACCATGAACATCAAGTGACCATGTAGCCATCACTGCCCATCATGACCTACACACTCACAAGGTCAGGCAGGCAATCAGCAAATAATTCTTACAATGGAAGTGGAGCCTACAGATGAGGCACCAGCAGGGCCAGAAGGCACAGGTAAGTTGCGCCTGCAGGTGGCCTAGAGGTCCATGTCATTTACCACTGTTACACCAGTGGAGGAGACCTCTGGTGGAGACCTAGAAGAAGCAGGGTTGTAGATCAGAGACTGGATGCTATGGACTGAATTGTGTCTCCACCCCCTCCCCCTTACAAAATTTATATGTTGAAGCCCTAACCTGCAATGTGATGGTATTAGGAGATGGGCCTTTGGGAGGTAACTGAGGTTAGATGAGGTCATGACAGTTGGATCCTCATGGGGGGATGGGATTAGTGTCCTCACAGGAAGAGACCAGGGAGCTCTCTCTCTTTCTTTGTTATGTGAGGACACAGCAGAAGGTGACCATGTACAAGCAAGAAAGAGAGCTCAGAACCCAACCATGCCTGCACCCTGATCTTGAACTTCCAGCCTTCAGAACTGTGAGAAATAAATGCCTGTTGCTTAAAGTCCCTCCCTCCCCCAGTCTGTGGTATTGTGTTTTATCAGCCCCAGCAGACAAAGACACTGGAGGCCCAGGGAAAAGGGATGTGGATGGGTTTTTGGGAGTGGGCAGGGGGCATGCAGATGCCCGTGTCCATGGCAATGTCCACTGAGGGCCTCTGTGCCTCTACAACCAGTCGGACAGGATGACTGGTCTGGTGGTGTCCAATGGCCTCTGTCCTCAGTCACCCATTGCACCTGCAATGGTACATGGGTGGAGTAGCCAAGATGGCAGGGGTGGAGGGAGGTTCTGCATGGCCCCCTCACCAAGGCTGATCCAGCTCCCACCTCTGCTGAATGCCGGCTGCTGTTCACACCTGTGGCCACAAGGATGAGGACTGTACATTATTACCTGCTAAAGAGGAGATAATAGGCTAAGTTTTAGTTCATTGATGAGTCAGCTTGCTACATGGTACACCCTGAAAACAGACTATTGATTCACTACAGTCACTGAACGCTCAGGGAGGGGGCCCTGAAAGTCATGGTGATGGAACTCCTCCCAATGGGAAGAGCTTCAAACCTCTGTCATCCATCTGGAGCAGAAGAAGTGGCCTGAGGTTAGAACATAGATGGACTTGTGGGCAATGGTGAACTGCTTGGCTCACTGTTCAGTGGCTTGGAGGAAGGAAGTTTTGAAGATTAGGGACAAGGAGGTCTGTAGATGGTCTTGTGGGAATGAGCATTAAGTGTAAAGATCATTGTGTTCTATGTTAGTGTCCACCAGAGAGTACTCAACATGCAGCCAAGTAGATAAAATGACTCAGCCAACTGAGGTCAGTCCTCTCGTTCATTGAGCACACCAGTGCTTACACAATGGATGCATGAATAGAATAGCCATGGTGACAGGAAGGAGGCTATACAAGAGCCCAGCAGCATGGGCTCCAACTCATCAAGGCTCATCTAGCTACTGCTATGGTTGAATGTCCAACCCTCAAACAATAGAGGGCCACCCTGAACTCTCAAAATGGTACCATCATCCAGAGACCAACCAGCTATCCTGGAAGGGAATGACTCACCTTGATAGGCATTAATTCATATGCCAATGTGTGTTTGCCTTTCCTGTCTACAGGGCTTCAGGCAGCATCACTAGCTGAAGGTTTACAGAATATTTGATCCACAAATATGGATCCCACATAACATCTCATGGGCTCAGGGACTCACTTTACAGCAAAAAATTTGACAGTGGGCCAATGACCACAAAGTCACTGGTCCTATCACATACTGTACCACACCAAAGCTTCTGACCTGATAGCACAATGGAATAATTCTTTGAAGACACAGGTAAAGCATCAGCTTGGAGGTGATACCCATCAAGGGTGGGCACTACCCTCCAGGATGTAGTAAATCAACAACAAAACATGATTCTGTGTCCCCAGTAGGTATTACATATAAGTGTGGAAATCAAGTGTGGAAGTAACATTGGCCCTACTTACCATCACTTCCAGTGACTCACTTGGGGGATGATGCTTCCTATCATTGAAATTCTGGACTCTCATTCACGTATCCACTGATGGAGAGGAATTTTGCTCCAGGGTGATCATACCCAGAGTCTCACTGATACCTGCTTTCAGAGATTTAGGTAATGAGATTTGGGACTTTTGATCTGAAAAGACAGATGATAAGATTTTGGAGTTGAGTTGATGCTGTAATGATTTGAGAATCTGGGGGATTCTGGGACCTGCTGACTGTATTTTGCACGTAGGATGGGTACGAATCTTTGGGAGCCTGAGGCAGACTGTGGTAGACTGAATAGTGAATAGTCCCCCAAAGATGTCCATACTCTCAACCCCTGGCCCCTCCAAGACAACCATTATTCTACTCTTGGTCATTGTAGGTGACTTTAGTCTTTTCTAAAATTCATATCAATGGAATCACACAGTATTAATGCTTTTGTGTCTGGCTCCCTTTTCTCAGCATCATATTTTTGAGATTTATCCATGGTGCATGTATCTGTAGTCTGTTCCTTTTTTACTGTTGAGTACTGTTATGTTGTGTGAATATATCAACATTTATTTATCCATTTTCCTGTTGGTGGACATTTGGGTTACTTCTAGTTTGGGCTACTCTAAATTAAAAACTTCCATGAATATTCATGTCCAAGTCTTTGTATGGGCAGATAAATGCTATTTTTAAATTTGGGAAACTGAACAACAGAAGTGAATTAACTAGCAAGTGATCCACACTTAAGTTGGAATCACATGGAAGGACTGTACATCTTGGACTTCCCTGGTGGTGCAGTGGTTAAGAATCTGCCTGCCAATACAGGGGACACGGGTTCAAGCCCTGGTCTTGGAAGATCCCACATGCAGCGGAGCAACTAAGCCCACGAACCACAACTACTGAGCCCGCGTGCCACAACTACTGAAGCCTACGTGCCTAGAGCCTGTGCTCCACAACAAAGAGAAGCCACCGCAGTGCGAAGCCTGCACACCGCAACGAAGAGTAGCCCTAGCTCACCGCAACTAGAGAAAGCCCATGCGCAGCAAAGAAGACTCAAAACAGCCAAAAATAAATAAATAAATTTATATATATATATATATATATATATATATATTAAAAAAGACTGTACATCTTGTTTACGGTTAAAAAATAATATAACCCATACAGGATATAATTAGTGCTTCTTTAACTATCCTTTGAAATATACTCAAAGTTCTCATTTGCACAATTTGGGTGCAGTCACATCAATCTGAATATTCTCAATTATAGAATAACGTTTTTAAAAATTTTTGCTTTTATGATTTCTAGGTGTATAAAATAACTAAATTATTTGCCTCCCAAGATTTTTCTAGGGAAAGACTCTGGGGTATTTATTTAAATACTAATTATACTCTATTATAATTTACCTTTGACGTTTAATCACTTAAACATTCTCCCTGGGATCTTGATTACACTGTTAATTTGCTTAGCAAACACTTCCTTCCAAGTATAACAGGAAACCTGAACTAAACAGAGGTATAACCAAGCCCTGGTTAATGAGACCCAATTAATGAAATTGTAACTTCAGGTGACATAATTGGGATCTCAGCAGCTCAGCCCAAGAGGAAGGGCAAGTCCCTATAGTCTGAGTGAGTGGGTGTTGTTGGGGCGGGTGAGGACCCACGTAGGGGAGGCTCCCTCCCCAGCATCATTGACAGCCAAGTCGGCCTTTGTCAGTGCTGCGTGGCCAGCCCCTTTTAGGTCAGATACTTGCTGGTGGCAGAATCCCTTATGTGAACTTCAGCATAAGGAAATAGGATGTGAAATAACCAAAGGTAGAAATAATTCATAGCAATTTTGAACACATCAGATCAGCCTGGAATGGATGATTAAACATAACTCAGAAAAAATGGGTCTATTAAATTCCCTCCCAAAAGAAATTAGAGTGAAGATGGTGGGTTTCATAATCAGCATGACACAAAAGAAAGAAAATGGGAAGGTGGTGGAGCTCTTGACAAGACTTTTGGGGAGTTCAGGGTAAAAGAAAGCCACTAGTCTAGGACCAAATCCGCTCAGCCTCCCAGCCATTCCCCTCGGATTGGATCTAGTCATCAAAAGCCTTTTATCTGGAGAAATGTGTTTAAGGCTCACTCTTAAGAAGATGAATTTTGCAAGAACCCTGATGCTATCTTTGGGAGCACCAAGTTCCAGGGGTGTGTTGCAGATGGCGTTCAGGGATCCCAGGGACCAGTTGTGTGCATCTCTATTGGAAGCTTGAAATCACCTTGATGGTAGTACTTACACCATAGAAATGGGAAATGCACAAATGGAAATGCACAAATGGCGTGGGGTCCCCCCACCCCTAAGCATTTACCAGCACATCACAACCAGCGATGCTACATGGCTGGTTGACCACTCCAGAGCCAGAGCACGGCTGATAGTAAGTTCTCAGAAATCACTTAGTAAGTGTAGGAGGCTTATAAGAGGTTAAAGGAAAAATGAACTGCAGAAAATAAATTACTTATTAATTACCTTATTGCTGTTGAATGTGCACACCCTGCCCTTAAAGCATTAGATTAAAGCAGGAGAGTTGAAGAACCCTCTCCTTTAATTAACCAGAAGCATGGGAGAGGAGGATTTTATGGAGATAAAGGAGAGCAGAATACGCCACCCCCAAATATGATTGATTATTTTGAATTAAAGGTATTTGAGAAACAGCTGTTACAGGAACACTCTGACCCACAGGAGATCAATCTCCAGGGTGAAAGGTGCCCTCCCCGTACCAGGAGAGTAGAAGACAGCCTTATCACCGGAGCCTGGGAATTCAGGGCGAAAAAGGCTGTGTAAACAAACCTGGTTATTTTTTCACCAATTTGCTATGCCAAGGCTATGCCAAGACAAACCCCTTTGTCTTATCAATTCTTCACAAATTTATTTTCTTTGTCTAAAAGATATAAAAGCTTCTTGTTTTGGTCACTTCTATGAGTCTCATATTTTTATGGGACTCTCGTATATATGTATGTAATTAAATTTTCTCTTGTTACTTTGTGTTGTGTCAATTTCATTATTAAACCATCCAAAGAACCTAGAAGGGAAGAAAGGAATTTTTCCACCCCTACATTAGAGATACCAGGCATGTGTGCGTGTTTGTTTCTGTGTGTGTGGGGGGGGGGGTGAAAACCTTTACAAAGACTAGTTTAAAGAAGTAAAGAGTTTTATTTTTCTCATACAATGTGAAGCTTAGTAGTAAACAGTCTAAGGCCGAGGCCAATACTCAAGGATGTCTGCAGTGAGAGTGCCTGACAACTAGCTTTTCTGAGCATAAGTGCTGACGTTAAGCTTTTGATCGCCAAGAAATCCATCACAAATAAACACATTGCCAGCTACATAACTAGGTCAAGAGCCAGGTTGCCCCCCACCCATAAAGTTCTCCTTTTAGAAGGTCTTGGATTATAACTGACCACCGGACTGACCCTGTGTGTCCTTTCCTGTACTTTAATTTCCACTCTTATGTTGTAAATTTATCAGTAAAAAAAAATGAACCTGCAACCCTAGACACCCCACCCTCAACCCCAATAAAGGCAAAAACCCCAGGTACATGCTCAGTCTCTCTCTCTCTCTCTCCCTGCAACCTCACAGTATGGTCTTAAACCTGGCATGTACCCTCCACAACCCAGAGTAATAAATCTGATTTTTGCAAAGTTCCCTAATAGTTGTTGCTGAGGTACATCTTGCAATTATAATAAGATCTGTAAGAGCCAGTCCAACATTGGCTCTGGTCAGGGAAATGTCTCTGAGGACTCACCAAAAAGTCCCAGGTGAACACCCCCAGGCATTTCTAGTGAATAGCATCATTATTAATAGGCTGAGACCAATCCAAAACAATGTCATCCTTGTGTCTTCTGGCTTCATCATAATTACCATGTGACTCTAAGTGTGAAAACACGGCTGCTGCTCCTCCAGCTATTACGCCTGCATTCCAGATTGACAGAAGAGGGGAAGCACAAGAGAGGCCCCCCCAGGGACTTCTGCCTGAGCCAGAGTTCTGTAAAGAGCCACCCTAGCTACAAAGGAGCCTGCAAAATTAAATATTTTCATTCGATAGCCTCTAGAGTACAGAACAGAGCAAGACAAGGGGAAAAGGGTGTGGAGTGATTGTTCCAACACAGATTCAAATCCCACTGCCTCTGGAATTCAGATTCAGAATGTATTATCTCATGAATTTTGCATTTACAGAGCATCCACTTTGAAGAATGTCTTTCTCAGCTGGGTTCGGAACCACAGAGCAGAGAGAATGATTTGAGTGACTATTTCTCACTTCTCCCTTGGATGGAATAGTACTCACACCATCCTAGATGCAGAGGAGACCAGGTCACTTATTACCTGCAGTGGAGGGACCCCATCTCCTGGGATCTCTCAGTCTCATCGGAATAGAAAATCCTTACCTATACAGGACACAGGGCAGACTCTGTGTCTCCTGGGTATAAACAGTGTGCGGGGGGGAAATGGAGAAGAAACAGATGTGTTAACTGACGGAAGGAAGGTTTCCAGAGGTATGGAGATCCAGCTGGGTGCTGAGAAAAGACAAGTGTTACTGATCCCCAATGGGTGGGTGACCCCTTAATGGGTCCTTTGCCCAGAGCTGCAAATGCCAATCAAATGTCAGGTAGAACAGAGCAGAAACTTGATTCATTGATCAAGGAATGGAGAAAGGAGGGTTCATGCTCTAAAAGTACCTTCTCTCCAAGGGGAAAGGAGTGAAGGATTTGAAGGGGAAGGAGGCAGGCTCTAGGAAAGGGGCGGAGATTTCTGGGGACAGCTAGGGGCAGCCAGGGCATGCGCAGTTCTCCAGGGTTCTTTGCACTCGGCACACATTGTGCCTAGCAGGTGGCAAGTCTCTCTAACCCACCCCACCCCACCTCCTCCACCCCCTGCGGAGATCTTAGCGTGGTGATGAAGCAAAGGGAGATTTTGGACACCTCCAGGTGTCACCTGTGCATATGTGGTCAAGTCAGAGCCAGTTCAGGGCATAAACCACTGCATATCTCTTGAAGCACAGCTGTAAAACATCTTCGACAAATACCGGATGCTTTGATATAAGCACAGAGATAAATCAAGACCCGGATCCTTTAGGTCTCAGGGGCGGGTATGAGTGACACACCCTCAACAGGTACCAGGAAAATGCAGGCACGTAGATGGATGGAACGTGTACTTGGAAGTGCAGGGCACCAGTGGGTGGGGTAAGATACGGTTAAAAAGTAGATAGGAGTTACTTAGGGCAGACTTTGAATGTCAGAGGTAGGATTTTAGGTTAGGCTATCAAGAGGACAACACATATGGATCAGAATAGTGAGGCCAGACATAGGCAACCCAGTTAGGAGGCTGTCTCAATAGGGCAAAGAAAGATAGTGTCAGCGGGAACAAGGGAAAACAGGACAGCAGTGGAGAGGAAGAAGCCAGATCTGGAGCTGAGGTTCTCAATCTGGGCTGCATATCAGAGTCAGGAGGACTTCCAAAGTACAGATGCCCACGTTACACCTGCAGGCCAACTGAACCAGAACCTCAGGGGTGAGAACCAGGTATCCGTACTTTAAAGCTCTCCAGGTGATTGCAGTGTTCACTAAGGATGAGAACCCCTCGTCCAGAGCTGAGGCAAGAGGCAAGCCACAGAGCTTGGTGACTCATTGGATAGGGGAGGCAGAGGAAGGAGCTGAAAATGCACCCAGGGGTCAACTCCATGAATATTGAGGAGGTGATGCCCTCAGACAAGGTCCTGAGGAAGGAGACAAGGCAATGCAGGTCAGGATGGAGGGCCAGGTGGAGATGGATGCTGGGAAAAAGGCTGAGAAGTCCATCTCCTATCGGTCTGGCCTCCAGAAAGGACTGGCAACAGAGACCCTGCAGGGCAAGAAAGGCCAGAAAACATCCCTTCCATCCTCCGTCCTGCAGGACCCGTTGATTTTGCACTTCAAGGAGGAGAAGACCCTCTCTGAAATATTTTCTTGGTGGCTCAGGTCTAAATAGATACCACTGTTTTGCACCGGAATTTTTTAAATGGCATTTGGTGCCAGAACAATGGCAAACCCAGTCCTGGATGCCTCCTCTGACCCAAGGCCCAACTACCAGAGTACTGCTCACATTCTTGGAGGGTTAGACTTGGCTCTGATTTTCCTAGTTTACCTAAATCGTTTTGGAAATGTGTACATATTTTGGGCTTTACGATTTCTGTACACCCTGAGGTACACTGGATCTTAGTTCCCTGACTGGGGATTGAACCCATGCCCCCTGCAGTGGAAGCACAGAGTCCTAACCACTGGACTGCCAGGGAATTCCCTGCACTTTTTAAAATTATTATTATGTTTAGCAATACACTGAGTTATTTGGAAATCCTTCAAAGGACTTCAGTTTTGATTATAAAGCCCAAATTCCAATTACACACTTGTATCTAAGCTCCAAGGAGTCCAGAAAAAGAATTAATTCTATCACTCCCACTCAACTCTGACTCCACCCAACTTTCCTTTGCTTTTCCCTTGGCAAACTTCTGAGCAGTTCATGGGGAGCTTTTCCAAAGTGTCTACTTCCTTTGTTGTATTTTTTCCCTATGAGCATATAGGTATTATTTTAAACTTTTTTATCCATGTCAGTCATGTGTAGAAAATTTCACAAGCTGTAAGTATAGAAATGGATGAATTCTTACAAAGTGATCACACCTGTGTAACCACCCAAGTCACACCAAAAATGAACGTTGTCAGCTCCCCAGAGGCCCCTCTCAGACACCCCAGGTTACTGCTCCAACCCTTCTCCTCAGAGGTGACCACCAGCCAGACTTCCAACACCACTGATTAGTCTTACCTGTCCGGGGACTTTTCGTAAATGCATTTTATTCTTTTGTGTTTGTGTAATTTTCATGCAAAATCATGTGTGTGAGATTCACCCCCACTGTTGCATGTAGAGTTGGTTCATTCGTTTTCTTTACCATGTAGGACCCCACTGTACAAACACGTCACTATTGTCCATCACACCATTTGGATTGTTTGGGGCTAGAATGGGTACTGCTGCCATGAACTTATCTGTGCACGTCTTTCGTGAACATGTCGATTATTGAATCTTAATTGTGTTTCTTGTATTTAGGTTAAAAAGACAGTATTTTATTTGCAGACAGAGGGACTGAAGAGAGGAACAAGTCTTGGGGGAATGAAAATAAGTCAAAGAGGAAAAAGAAAAAGGAAAACTTCTGTTTCCCACGCATTTCACCTCTTTATTAACCTCACACACTTTATTACTCCTCACACTTGGGAGACAAGAGCCACGTTGTTGAGGGACTGAGTGGGAGAGAGTGGGGACAGCAGCTGAGTAATCCCGGTGCCATCCTGTTAACTGAAGGGGTTCGATGCCACGAAGTTGGTTGTTTCTCCAGGTCAGCGTGGCACTACATTTGGGATTTCTGCATATAGAGTGGCATTATTTTCTGTTCCCTCCAAGTTCTATTTAAAAATCCACATTGCTGGGCTTCCCTGGTGGCACAGTGATTGAGAGTCCGCCTGCCAATGCAGGGGACGCGGGTTCGTGCCCTGGTCCGGGAAGATCCCACATGCCACGGAGCGGCTGGGCCCATGAGCCATGGCCACTGAGCCTGCACGTCCAGAGCCTGTGCTCCGCAATGGGAGAGGCCACAGTGGTGAGAGGCCCGCGTATCACAAAAAAAATAAAAAAGAAAAAAAAATCCACATTGCTGATTTTCTTCTCTTCCATTAATAACAGCTCATCTTGGATGATAAGAAAGCACATCTGGTCTTTGAATATGAGGATGATGCCCATTAAAAACTATGAAAGAAACAGGAACAAAAGAATTGCACTCAAAGAAAATGGGTAGAAGTATGTTGACTCGCCCTACTTTATTTCAAACTGGTGTGAATTTTCTTTCCTCTGACCACACCCCTTTAAAAAATAAAATTTAGTATAAAAGTGTCAGTTGGCAGTGGCAGAAACCCAATTCAGGGTCATTTATGACAGAAGAGATACACCTTCCCTCCAGGTGGAAAGTTGCTCCATGTGTGCTTTTGTTTCTTTGCTTATTTTTTTATTTCTCTAGATAAATATTTCTATCTGTAGAATAATATAGAAATAACATATGTATCTGTTTCTCTACATAAGACTGTGTACAGGGCTTGTGTGTCATTGAGGGTGGCCTCAGGATGATAAGCTAACTATGGTTTATCACTTTTAAAGTTATACCTTTAGGGTTACAGAGGACCTGCTCTTTTCCTCTCATCCACAAAGGGCTGGGAAGTCTATTGCCTTTGGTGCCAAATGGATCAGAAAGAGAAAACATACAAGATGAAAAGAAAATGAAAGGAGAGAAAAGAATCCACTGTGGATGGATGCCTCAGAGGGGTATGTTGTGGCTGCTCCCTTAGTTCACAACAAACTCATTTCTCAAGGTGCAGACAAAACCTCTGCAAAGCGCTAGCCTTGGGTTGCATTTTAAATATGCCCAAATCAATCCCAGCAGCTGACCAGTCAAAATACATAATAAATAGATGAAAGATAGGAAGATAGATCAATCAGTAGACAATGATATAGGGATAGATACAGATAGATGATAGCTAGCTAGCTAGATAGATAGATAGATAGTAGATGATAGATAGAAGATAGATGATAGATAGATGATAGATAGATAGATAGATAGATAGATAGATAGATAGATAGATAGATAGAAATGATAGAAAGAGAGAGAGAGTGTGACAGAGAGAGAGGAACAAGCCAAATGCAAACCTAGTAAAATTGACACTGCTTCTCTCTCTCTACCCCTCACTGCTGCCATTTATCCAAGATTCCATTCATGCCTGGCCCCCTCCAAAATTATAAAGTTGTTTTACACCCTATCAGTTCCCTATTTAATTACAACTTACATTAGGTGAGAGCCATTTTTGTGGGTAAAAAATGAACAGTCTAATACTAGCAATTTTATACGGTTCTAGCTAATATTTATCTACTGGATTACACAATTCTTTCACACACATTATCTCACTTACTCTTCCCAGCATTTACTGAGTAGGGTCCCTATGGTTGCAGACTCCTACTCACACCCTTGGGTCATCCCCTCCCCTTGAGTGTGGGCTGAACCTACAGATTTTGCTTCTAACAAATAGAATACAAGAGAAGTGACAAGATGTCACTTCAGAGGTCAGGTTACAAAAGGCTGCAACTTCTGTCTTGCTCAGACATTCTCCCTGGCTCTTCTCACTCCCTTGCTCCGAGGAAGCCAGCTGCTATGTTGTGACCTGCCCTATGGAGAGGCCCACAAGGCAAGGAATTGAGGACACCCGCTGGCTGGCAGCTCTTAAGGAATTTGTGATGGTCAGTTTTATGTGCCAACCTGGCCAGGCTACAGTACCCAGCTATTAAATTAAACACACATCTTGGTGTTGCTGTGCAGATATTTTGTAGATGTGATTGACAGCTAGAATCAGTTGACTTTTTGTTAAAGAGATTTTCCTATATAATCTGGGTCTGATTCAATTAACTGAAAGCCCTTAAAAACAGAACCAAGCTTTCCCTGAGGATGTGGATTATAGCATCAGCTTCTGCCCAAAAGATTTCACCTGCCTTCCTCACAGCCTGCCGTACAGATTTCAGACTAACCTAGTCAGACCCCACAATTACATAAGCCAGGTCCTTGCATTATATAGATCTAGATAGATAGAGACGTGGGTGCAGGTGTGGACGTGAACATGGACTTGGACAAGGACATAGATGTAGACACATCCTACTGGTTCTGTTTCCCTTTGGTGGAGCAGTAACTTATACAGACATGAATCTAGCCCACAACCACTGAGTGAGATTGGGTGTGGATCCACCCCCAATCAAGCCCTCAGATGAGACACAAGCCACCACCTTGACTGCAGTCTTATGAGAGACACTGAGCCAGGGACACTCAGCTAAGCTGTATCTGGATTCTTAGAGAAACTGTGAGATAATAAATGTTGGTTAGACAGTGTTCCCAAGGGCACCCAGCTAAGAGGCCAGGAAGAAGGGGCAATTTTCGATTTTATGCAAAGGTAGTCAGTCTTATGGGATGGCAATAGCCCTGAGTTGAGGATAAGGAAAGGGTGTTTATCTTCATCTTACTAATGAAAAATAAATTTCATGGAGACCTAGTCACAGAGAGATTAAGCATCTTGCCCAAAGTCGAGAGCTAGAACTAAAAACAGGAGTCAAGTTCCAGTCTAGAGTTTTCTAGTAAGCCATTTGCCACCTGGATTGCTAGTCCTATATCCTTACTCTGCCCCATGGTGCCTACAACAGCCTCCTTGCTTTCTGACACAACAAGGTGAAAATCTTGCCCATTTTCTGCTTCAGACCCCGAGTCAGTCTTTTTTTTCCCCCCCAAAAAAACTCTGATTCCTTTCAAAGGGAAGTTGTATTAGAAACTACAATCTGGATGTCATTGCTTCTTGACCCTTTTGATGGACAGAACTAGGAAATACTTCTTAAGAGAAAAAAAAAATCATAAGACCATTCTGATGTATCCCATTCAAATTTAATATTAGAAGGTTTTGATTTAACGTCTTTGATTTTATGCTGTATCTCTTTTATACTAGAAATCTTAATTTCTAATGACAGTTCAATA
Organism: Mesoplodon mirus; assembly: GCF_964341445.2. NCBI lineage: Eukaryota > Metazoa > Chordata > Mammalia > Artiodactyla > Ziphiidae > Mesoplodon > Mesoplodon mirus. The sequence continues at coordinate 141,639,695 of NC_138982.1, read as the reverse complement.
ATTATGTATTTGTTTTACATTAATAACTTATAATAGTCTCATATTAACAATATTAATAGTACTACTAACAAGAAGAGTACTGAATGGAGTTTAAGAATTATTGATCTGCTACTGATCCTTAGAAGAATTTTCTTAGAGATATGGATTCAAAATATTGTGTTGAAGGTCACACCAAGGAAGTATTTTTTCTGTGTGGTTCTTCTTTACCTTGATAGGGGTAGGGTCAATTGTTTTCAGTTTTTAGGAATTGCTTTTTATTTTACTTTTATTTCTTTTGTTAAACTATGTAAAACATGTGCATGGCTCCAAAATAAAACCATATACTAAATATATTCATGGAAATCTTCTACCTTGTCTCCTACACCCCTATCTTTGGCTGACCACCACTATCAGTTTTGTATATTGTTCTAGTCTTTCTTTTTGAAAACACAAGTAAATATGTATATCTACACAAGGAGTAGCATACCATAAACATCATTCTGCACCTTGTGTTTCTCACCTGATGCCAAAAACTCGTCCTCTGTGCACCGGTGCTAAATCAAATCTCAGAGACAGAGTTTTGGGTGAAGCAGAAAAGAACAGCTTTATTGCTTTGCCAGGCAAAAGGGGACACAGTGGGCTCATGTCTCGCAAAACTGTGTGTCCCAACCTAGGAAGATTTGGTGAGGAGTCTTATAGCAGTTGTTCAAGGGCAGAGTTGTCGATAAGGATCAGGGTGTAGGCAGGGCCTGCACTCCTTTAATCTGGCCTCAGGTGGTCTCCTGATGAACTCCTCAAGGTCATCAAACTGTGACCTTCTCTGGAATGAAGAATGTTAACATCTTCCACTTGTTGGGGGTTTCAGTTCTGCAGAAGAGCTCAAAGATATTGTTGTGTGTATCCCTTGAGGTGGAACCAGAACCCTGCCCCAAGGCTGCACTATTGTTTCTTGGCTGCTCCTCCCTTGTCTCTGCATTTCCTTCCTTCCCTGATTAGCAACTGTTTGAATCTGCCCTTCAGGACTCAGGGAAGGTCATGGAGGCTGGAATCAAACAAGAAAAGGGGGACACAGAAAGGCTTCCATGCCCAGGAGCCCCACAGGGTCCTGTGTGGTTTTGCACCTAACAATATACCCTAGAGAACAACCCATATCTGTATAAGAAAACATCTCCATTCTTTTTCGTGTCTTCAGAGTGATTTGTTATGTGGATGTACCCTGCTCTATGCAAGAGAGCCTTTTGAGGAACATCTTCTGTAATTCATAACTGATTCTCATCAGATAGGTCCAGGACAAATGAAGAGGAACTTCTCTCTCCACCCACCTCCCAGCACAGAGAATGAAACTAAACTTTAGCCAAGATGCCAAGTCTCTTGTTCATAACCAGTGAATCGTTGACCTCCCCTCCACACATGCTTTTACCCAAATTGATTAAGAGAGAAGAGAAACGTCACTGCCCCACTGCCTTGCCTTTGGTGTGTTCCATTACTCCCTCCATGCAGGGTTCCTCTCCTCCCGCACTGCTGAAAGGCCTCTTGCCAAGAGCCCAAGATGCCCCTGCTGTTTGATCTAGTTGACCAGACTCAGGTCATCTTCTCCATGAACTTCAGCCACATTTGCTCACTAGCCACATTCTCACTCCTTTTGCTCCCTCTCCTTGGCTTTTGGCACAAGACTCTGGTCTCCTCCCACCCCTCTGGATGTTCCTCTTTTCCTTCTTTCTTGCTCTGTCTGTTCCTCTGGGTTCTTAAACACACCCTCTTCTTATCTAATGACTGTTGTCGGTGATTTTCATTCATTCTTACTGCTTCTATTATGTTCTAGATTCCTAGATTTAGGTCTCCAGCCCAGATGTTTCTCCTGGGCTCTCAGACCTATACAATCAACTACCTCTCAGACAGCTCCACTTGGATGACCCCATCCATTACAAACTCTCTCTGTCCAAACTGATGAATAAAATGTATCTGTTAAGACAGGACAAGAAAAAATTAAACATAAAATTCTCTCTGTGTGTCTGTTTGGGCCTCCTCCTTCCTTACTGTGTAGTGGGCATCGACATTACACATTAACCAGAGCTACTCAAAGACAGGAGTGCCTGCTCCACAGTAAAGATCAATTTTTTTTCTTTCTTCTGACGTTAGCAATGTAACTTCTTAAACAATAGCATTCTTTCCCAGCTCTGTAGGGGGTGATGATGACTTGTTGCACGCTTTGTACATGCTTACCTGGACTATGAATCCTTGGGGAATTTTATGTAAACTATCAGTACATCATTTTGATGTATGATCCTTTGTCTCAAAAATGTAGATGACTATGCCTTCGACTTCTATCAGGCAGTACGGTTCTCAGAGCTTCCTGAGAATATACTTCCCGGGTTATCATCCTCAGTTTGGCTCTAATAAAACTCCCTCTTTTTCTTCTTGATAGTTACTTGAATTTTCATCAACAAAACCTACATTCAATATCTTCTCTCCCAAATGCCAGTCCTCCTTTTGTGTTTTCTATCCCAGAAAATGGAACCACTATCTACCCAATTACCAGGCCTGAAACTCTTGGTATCATCCTATTCTCTCCTTCTCTTATTCCCCATATTTAATTAATCACCAAGTCTGTACATCTCACTCCTTAAATATTTCCCTGCAATTATCCCCATGGCTTGGGTCATTTCCTCTTGCACAGATTACTATCATGGAATTCCTTGCTTCCAGTTTTACCTGCCTTTAACCCAACCTATACAGAAAAGCCAGAGCAAAATTTTGTTTGTTTATAGAAGTTTTTATAGAAGCTTTTTAAAATTCACAGCCTAGAGTTTACGTATTTGGCCCTTGGTTCTTCCATGTGGTTTTCTTTAATAAATCTATTTATTTATATTTGGCTGTTTTGGGTCTTCGTTGCTGTGCGCGGGCTTTCTCTAGTTGTGGAGAGCAGGGCTACTCTTCATTGCAGTGTGGGGGCTTCTCACTGCAGTGGCTTCTCTTTGTTGTGGAGCACGGGCTCTAGGCATGTGGGCTTCAGTAGTTGTGGCACGTGGGCTTCAGTAGTTGTGGCATGTGGGCTCAGTAGTTGTGGCTTGCGGGCTCTAGAGTGCAGGCTCAGTAGTTGTGGTGCATGGGCTTAGTTGTTCCACGGCATGTGGGATCTTCCCAGACCAGGGCTCGAACCCCTGTCCCCTGCATTGGCAGACGGATTCTTAACCACTGTGCCACCAGGGAAAGTCCCCTATATGAATTTTAAGGTCAGTTTGTTGACTTCTATAAAAAGCCTTGTTAGGATTTTTGCTGGAATTGCATTGAATGTACAGATGAATGTTAAAAGAAGTGACAACCTACAGCACTGGATTTTTCCAAACATGAATATGTTATGTCTCTCCATTTATTTAATTCTTATTTTGTTCTTCAATGAAGATATATAATTTTCCTCACAAATTTCTTTTACATTTTGGTTAAATTAGTCTTAAATAGCTTATAGTTTCTGTTGCTGTTACTAAAGAAAATTTTGAAATTATTATCTTTTAAAACCTTTTTATTTTGAAATAATTATATATTCTCAAGAAGTTGCAAAAATAACACAGAGAAGTAGTAGTATTACTTTTAAAGTGGTTGTTGTTAGTATGCTATTTACTTATGTATATTGATCTTACATCCAGCAACCATGATGAGTTATCTATGGTTTTACTAGTTTCTGAATATTATCTTTAGGTGTTCAGTCATATCATCTGCCAGAAGTAAACATTTTTTTCCATTCCAGTCCTTACATCTCTTTTTCGCTTGCTTTATTTTGCTTTCTACATTCTTCAATATAGCACTGAATAGAAACAGTGAAAGCAAGGTTCCTTGTCTTGTTTCTTACGTTAGAGCAGAGTTTCTCAATCTCAGCACTATTGACTTCATAGGAGGTGTAGCAGAATCCCTGGCCTCTACCAGTAGATGCTGGATGCCATAGCACAGAGCCCTCACCCCCATCCACACTATCCCCCCGGCAGGTTGTGACAACCGAGAAGATCTCCAGACGTTGCCAAATGTCCCTTGAGGGGCAATATTGCCTCTGTTCCAGTCGAGAAACACCACTTTAAAAGGTGTTCTCACATTTCACCATTAGGTTTGATTTTTGCTGTAACCTTTCTGTATATACCAATTAGGGTTTAGGGTTACGTACCACAGAAACTGATTCAGGCTAAACTTATCACAAAAGGGACAACAAAAAAGAGATGGCAGGTTTCTAACAGAATCAATGAGAAGGCTGAAAAAAGCAGGCTTAGAGAATAGGCATGAACCAAGGAGGCTACGTGGGAACCCAGGGCCCAGGGAAATTTCCAGAAACAGCCTGGTGAGGGTACTGGCGAGATGCTTCTGCCCTTGCCACCAGGGTCAGCCCCAAACCAGAGCTGCTTCTTTGTGAAACCCATTTCTTATCAAGGTCACTGGTAGAGCATCCAATCGGCTAGGCTTAAGTCACAGAGCAGCTGGGGGCGAGCAGGGACAGGATCAGACTTTGGGGCCTCTAGAATGGTAGATGGGGCTGGGCTCTCACTGACACTCACAGAAAAGTGGATTTCCCAAATGTAGGAAGGAGATTCAGATGCTGAGCAGACTAAAAATATGAACGAATATTGAGATGTAAAATATAATCGATATGGACTACAATTGCGTTTATCAGGTTCAGGAAATATTTTCAAAGCCTAATTTGCTTTTCTTTTTTTTGGCTTGAGGATTAGTTTGATTTGTCAACTGAGCTAGGCTGGAGTCCCCAGTTATCTAATCAAACACTAATCAAGGTGTTGCAGTGGCGGTATCTTGTAAATGTGGTTAGGAAAGCAGGATACTCGCCATTGAAGTAATCTCCAGCGGGATGAGAGTGAGCCTCATCCAATCAGTTGAAGGCCTTAAGAGTCTACTGAAGTTTCCTAGGGAAGAAGAAATTCTGCCTCAGGACTGCAACATCAGCTCTTGCATGAAAGTCTCCAGCCTGCTGACCTGCCCTACAGATTTCAGATTTGCCAGCCCCTCAGTTACCTAAGCCAATTGCTTGCAATGAGTGTGTGTGTGTGTGTGTGTGTGTGTGTGTGTGTATTCTGTTAATATATAGATTTGAGTAGAAATATATACTTTTTCTGTTTCTCTGGAGAACTCTGACTGATAACAAACGGTGTTTCATTTTATTAAATGTTTTATCTGCATTTAATAAGAGAATCTTTTTTTTCCCCCTTGGAGCAGAGACAGCTAGTTTTCCCCTATTATCTGTTCTCTTTTTCTTCCATAGTAGTAAAGGTTCAGGGGACACATGGCCACTCAATATTTTCCTCAAATCCCTTGAAGCTAGATGTGTCCATGTGACTAAGTCCTGGTTGCTGAGTTGTGATTTGAAGTATGTGCAATTGCCATGTCTTTGTCTTGCCCTTGCCCTTGAAGTTACCTGGGAAGAGCAGGGGATGGATAAGAAGGCATGCCCGTTTCTTCCATTTCTTCCTACCTACTGCCTGGGATATATCATGAAGGCAGCTGGAGCAGCCATCTGGACCAGAAGATGGAGCCATGTGTTGAAGGAGGCAAGGCAATGACTGAGTGTAAGTCACTATTGACCATGAGTCACCACACCAGCTTTAGACCATCTGTGCAGAGTTTTGTTTAAGACACAAAATTCTGTCTTGTTAAAATTGCTGTTATTTTAGATCTCTCTGTTCCAGGAGCCAAACTTACACCTTAATACATCCTGTTAATGTAAATTACACCAACAGACTTTCTAATCTTAAACAATATTGTCATGTCTTTTAATGTACTACAACATTCCATTTGGTAGTGGATTATTTTTGGTTTTTACATCTATTTTCTTTTTAACTTGGCTTGAATATGAGTTTTCTATTGCTGTGTAGCAAATTGCCTCCTACTATTTATTCTCTCACAGCTCTGCAGGTGGGAAGTCTGTATGTGCTGGAGAGGGTGCCACTAATGACCTCACACTGTCACAAAGTGTCAGCCAGGCTGGATCCTTATTTGAAAGTTTGGGGGAAGAATCTACTTCCAAGTTCATCCAGGTTGTTGGCACATTCTGTTCCTCGAATCTGTAGGACTGAAGTTCCACTTCTGTGCTGGCTGTCAGCTGAAGATGTGCACATTCCCTGACAATGGCCACCCCAATCCTTAAGCCAGCAACAGCTTGTTGCAGTCTCAATTTTGGCATCACTCTGACTTCTTTGTGCCACTAGCCAGGAAAAACGCTTTGCTTTTAAAGGGCTCATGTGATTAGAATAGACTCACCCAGATAATCTCCCTTTTCATTAACTCAGAGCGAACTGATTGGTAACCTTACTTACATCTGCAAAATCCTTTTTTCCATGTAATGTAATGTAATCATGGCTGTGATGTCTCATCATATTCACAGTCCTTGAGATCAGGGTGGGAGATCTCAGGGGACCGTTTTAGAATTATGTCCCACCACATGCTGTGAAGCCATTCATTATCTGGTTCCAAATTATCTAGTCTTGTCTCATCAGCTCAGGCTGCCATAACAAATACCATAGACTGGGTGGCTTAAAGAACAGAAATTTATTTCTCACAGTTCTGGAGGCTCAAAGTCTAAGATCAAGGCACCAGCAGACTCAGTTCCTGGTGAGATATCTCTTCCTGGTTTTCAGACGAAAGTCTTCTTGGACTTCTTGCTGTATCCTCACACAGAGGAGAGAGAGATTCTCTCTCTCATCTCTTCTTATAAGGGCACTAATCCCATCATGAGGACTCCATCCTCACAGTCTAATCACTTTCCAAGGATCCCACCTCCAAATACTATCACATTGGGGATTAGGGCTTCCACATATGAATTTGAGGGGGACACAGACATTGAGTCCATAGCACGTCCTATCCCTTGGTCCTACCCCTATGGACTTGGCTTCTGTTGTACTGAACAGTATTTCCTTCCCCAACTCACCACGCTCCTGCTCACATCCAGCCTTCCCACACATTACGTTTTGTCCCTGAAGCCCTCCTGCTCCTCCCATGAGGCTGAGTCTTACACAGGTCTCAGGTTAGAGTTCACTTTTTCTGGAGAGCTTTCCTGGTCCCTCAAGAATACGTTAGATCCCTCTCTGTGTGCACCCATTGCACCCAGCATGAAACTTACCAACACAGCCCTTATCACACTGCACTGTGAATGCCTATCAACAAACCATTTCCTTCAATAGAAAATGAATTCCATGAGGGCAGGAACCCCAGCCCACAGTAAGTGTTCAACAAAAATTTGATGAATGAATGCATAGCAATTGGCTGTCAGTAAACTGTTGGAAAGCTAAGCACATAATTGCTTTAAGATGTATACCTCTGTCTCTAAATTTGAATTCTAGGCTTTACTGCCATGCAGTTGGGGTTAGAACTCCAGGGTTAATTTCTAGATGTGCACCTTTGTTATGGACTAAATGTTTTTGTCCCCCTCCTTCCTCATGATGGAATTAAGAGACACTAGAGAGATGAGCTCCCTCGCTCTCCACCAAGTAAGGAAAATGAGGAAACACACCTCACAAGAAACCAGACTGCTGGCACCTTGATCTCGGACTTCTAGCCACCAGATTTGTGAGAAATAAATTTCTGTTCTTTAAGCCACCTGTCTGTGGTATTTTTGTTACAGAAGGCTGAGCTGACTCAGACAGACTTGGGCAAATTCTTTAAACTTTCCGAGTCTCTGAGTCGGATGGTTTTAACTTTGAGATCTTTGCTTACACTATGCAAGATCAAATGCAGAATGGTGTGTGTGTGTGTGTGTGTGTGTATATATATATATATATATATATATATATATATATATATATATACACATATATATGTATATATATATATAAAATATCTTAAGTGCTATGATTTAATGTAGCATTCAAATTCCAAAAAGAGCTAAAATTACAGAGAAATGAATAAATGACCTTGTTTCTGGTGTTTCCTCCTGTAGATAAGTCAGATCTAACTTAGTTTCATCATCTCTGCAATAAGGAGTTTGGACCCGTGGGTCTCCAAGGCCCCTCTCCTGTCTGATACTCTGGGCTTCTTACCTGAGATGAGCAGGCATCACTAAAAGCATTGCCGCTAAAAGCACTAATTAAAAGATTGCCTTAATATAGACGCAGTCAGGTTCTCACGACTGAACAGGAATCTAACTGTTGAGTTCCAATCTTCATCTCTACTGATGAAGGACAGTGTCCCCCAGAAACCTTTGGGCCACAGTGCTGTTCAAAAAACAAGAGGATAAACAGAAGCATTGGTCAGCCCAGAGTCAGGATTGGCTGCAGGTGCGTGATTGGGAAGAATATTTTGTCATGGTTCATAGACATTGGCCATATGGCACAAACATGCAGAGCAGAACCACCTAGAACTCTAAAGACAGTACCGGTGGGGCTTCCCTGGTGGCGCAGTGGTTGAGAGTCTGCCTGCCGATGCAGGAGACACGGGCTCGTGCCCCGGTCTGGAAGGATCCCACATGCCGCAGAGCGGCTGGGCCCGTGAGCCATGGTCGCTGAGCCTGCGCGTCCGGAGCCTGTGCTCCGCAACGGGAGAGGCCACAGCAGTGAGAGGCTCACGTACCGAAAAAAACAAAACAAAACAAAACAAAAGACAGTACCGGGTCTGTTACCTTTGTGGTTTCCTACCTAAGTGACTCTTTTCTAGACTTACCTTATAGCTCTGCATCATGAGATGGTACACCTGAATAAGGATTTCATCACAGTCATAGGACATTCTTGAGTTCAGTTGTTATTCCGTGTGGGCAGAGGAACTCACCAGGCCAACGTGAAGGGAATTGTTGATGTCACAGTTTATTTCTCCTTCGGCTTCTTAATCACCTAACACAGGTCACTTTGTCTGTTATAAGGTGAGGATAATTCTAGTGGCAATTCAAATAGGAATTAAATGAAATAATGTACATAAATCAATTGCTAATACCTAGTAAATGCTTATTGTTAGCTGACCATTTAAGCTATTTAGGACTAGTGGACTCATGGGCAGAAAAGGTAGACAGCTACTTAAGAAGTATGTTTCAAGAAGCATGAGAAAGGGACTTCCCTGGTTGTCCAGTGGGTAAGACTCCACGCTCCCAATGCAGGTGGCCCAGGTTTGATCCCTGGCTGGGGAACTAGATCCTGCATGGATATGCTGCAACTAAGAGTTTGTATGCCACAACTAAGAAGCCCACATGCCACAACTAAAGATCCTGCATGCCACAACTAAGATCTGGCACAGACTAAATAAATAAATAAACTTTTTTTTTTGAAAAAAGGGTATGAGAAAGAGAGAATCTCCTCCCAGAGACAGACACACACCCGCCACTCTGTCATGTCTCCATTACAGCTTTATTCCTCTTGTTTCGGCATATTGCCTAACAATCTTCATGGTAAACCACCTCTATTATTTGGTCTGGGTAGCATTCTTGCCTTAGGACAAAGTATCCCTGGCTCTAATCCATGTGGTTCTGCTGAGACTGTATCAGTCACTACCTATGACCCCTCAAGGCCGCAGGGCCCCAAGAATGAGCCACAACTCAGGTATGGTCCATCAGAGCTCCTCCCCCAGCCCCCAACCTCACCATTGGCAACATGGATTGACCCAAGGTATGGGCCTGTGACACAAACAGACCAGTCAGAGAGCTTTGAAGGAATGGAACCACAAAAGCTTGGAAAGATGCTCTCTCCTTCTGCAGACTGCAGCCCCCATGGTCCGTGGCCTCTGTCACTGGCAGAGAACTTGATTCAATAGGAGAAAATAAGGTTATCTGCTCTTTGGAGGTAGGGTCTTTAAGGTAAAATGAGGTCATTAGGGTGGGCCCTAATCCAATATGACAGGTGTCCTAATAAGAGAATAGGACACAAAAAGGAGAGAACACGTAAGGACACAGGGAGAAGACAGTTGTCTACAAGCCAAGAGGCCTCAAAAGGAACCAATGCTGCCAACATCTTGATCTAGGTCTTTCACCTTCCAGAACTGAAAGCAAATGCATTTCTGTAATTTAAGCCTCCTGGTCTGTGGTATTTTGTTACAGCAGCTGGAGCAGACTAATACACATGGAAAGAGGTCATTTGACTCCAAGCGAGAGTCAATGGCGAGGAAGAGAAGAGGTCTGAAGCTTCAGCCCTGGAGTGCTCCAAATGCTGGCTGGCAAGGCTGGGGGGTGAACATGGAATCAGCAAAGGAGACCAGGAAGGAGAGGCCAAGAGGTGAGATGAGAGGAAATACAGCAGAGCATGTGGTCTTGGAAGACAGGGGAGGGGAACCCAAGGGAGCAGGGAGGGAGCCCAAGGGAGCAGGGTGGGCTCAGCCGTGTCAGATGGGGCCAAGGGCTCCAGCAAGACATGGGTGTTGGTCAGGTGGAGGGCACTGGTGCGTCCAACAGAACTGTCAGTGCAGTGGCCAGGTGAGGAGAAAAAGGGAGCTGAGGATGGGTGGCAGGATGGCTGTTCTTTGGAGATGTTATAATCTTAAGAAAAAATAGAGGAAGGGAACAGTACTGGAAAAAGGAGGGAAGTCTAGAGGTCTGTCTTTGAGTGGAAAGTGAGAGCAGGTTTGTGTGTCATGGGAATGTTCTAGAAGGGAGGGGTGACTGGAGCTGCAGATGGGGGAAAGAGACAATAGTGGGAGTGGAGTCTGTGAGGGGAACGGCAGGTGAGGCAGGTCAGGCCTTTTAGGGGACCAGGGACAGGCCCACCTCGTCACTGGAGGGAGGGAAAGGCCTGGCTGCAAGGTCACCAATACTTTTGAACCCAAGCAGGACCCTGTGGGGCTCCTCGGCATGGAAGCCTTTCCATTTCCCCCATTTCTTGTTTGTAGGGAATAGACTCCAGCCTCCACGAACTTTCCTGAGTCCCAAAGGGCAGATTCAAACAGATGCTAATCAGGGAAGGGAGGGGATGCAGAGACAAGGGAGGAGCAGCCAAGAAACAATAGTGCAGCCTTGGAGCAGGGTCCTCGTTCCATCTCAAGGGATACACATAACAATATCTTTGAGCTCTTCTGCAAAACTAAAACCCCCAACTAATGGAAGATGTAGCATTCTTCATTCCGGATTAAAGGAACCAGAGAAGCTCTTCATGAAGACCACCTGAGGCCAGATTAAAGGAGTGCAGGCCCTGCACACACCCTGATCCTTATCAGCACCCCTGTCCTTGAACCATTGCTATAAAACTCCTCACCAAATACTCCCAGGCTGGGACACACAGTTTTTCAGGGCACAAGCCTGCTGTGTCCCCCTTTGCCTGGCAAAGCAATAAAGCTATTCTTTTCTACTTCACCCAAAACTCTCCAAGATTCGATTCAGCACCAGTGCACAGAGGCCAAGTTTTCAGCATCACTTTGAAGATGTCCCCTTCTCTACCTGTCTCCAGGCATCCACACCCCCTGACACACATACCTGCACCCCCTGCCTGATCCCTCCAACTTCTTTTTTAATTTATTTGTTTATTTACTTACTTACTTACTTACTTACTTATTTTTGGCTGTGTTGGGTCTTCGTTTCTGTGCGAGGGCTTTCTCTGGTTGCAGTGAGCGGGGGCCACTCTTCATCACAGTGCACGGGCCTGTCACTGTTGCAGCCTCTCTTGTTGCAGAGCACAAGCTCCAGACGCGTAGGCTCAGTAGTTGTGGCTCACGGGCCTAGTTGCTCTGTGGCATGTGGGATCTTCCCAGGCCAGGGCCCGAACCCATGTCCCCTGCACTGGCAGGCAGATTCTTAACCACTGCGCCACCAGGGAAGCCCCCTCCAACTTCTGTTTTGTGTTTATGATGGGCTGGGGATGCCACCTGCAGGAAGCATGGATGGACAGTGACCTGCAGGTCTGCAGTACCACAGGAATCATGGCAAATACGTGCTCAAGTCAAAGAAAAACACATCTGTTTCAATCATTTTATTTCCATTTAAATGAACTTTGAAAGATCAAGTATCCAAGCTATAACTCAGAGATGAGTTACCAGGAAGATTCTAAAGGTACAATCATATCAATTCACAAGGCTTGATTTCTTAAACTTAAATGGTAGCTTTTAAAGACTATAAATATACCTGAGAGAAATAAAATTCCAAAGGATGCCTGCCTCATAACACTCCGGGCTTATGATTCCCAACAGGATACCTCACCTCCTGTCACTCGCCCAGGCACTGCACCCTAAAGACTCTGCAAGAGTTACAGCTCCATTTCTTTGCTTCCAAACTCCAAGCAAAACAAGAAATCTCCATCTCTTACAAAGATAAGCGTGTCAAGGTTGTTCAGCATATTTTTCTAAACATATAAAATCAAAGTCGAATTTTTAAAATATTTTCCCCAAACAAAATCAATATAAAAAACATCAATGTCTGGGGGAAAAAGGAAGATTGTCCAGTTTAAATATTACATTGCTGACTTTTCAGGAAGAACACAAGTTTATTGCATCATCGACAACTGAGAATGAACCAAGTTAAGTGCACTCTGCTATCATAATAATTTAATGTTTATTAAAGATAAATACCATTCTTAATACATCATAAAGAAATACATATGCCTACTCCCAAAATATGATGACATAAGAGTCTAGTAAATTTCTCCAAAATACAGGGAGACAATATTTTCAGGTATCATTCAGTAGTATAGAGTTTTATTTTTATTTTCTTGTCTTTTAGGACAAGCAAACTTTGACCACAAAGTGTCCTCAGTTGGCATTAAGTAGTTTCCAGTCATGCTGGATTTTTCTTGATGTCTTATTTGACCAGCTGGAACATAAATCAATCCCCACCCGCCCCTGGCATCTGATATTTTCCAAAGCAGAATTTAACTAAGAGTATCACTACTTCTTTGGTTTGTCTCTGTTTGAGGACTTGAAGACCTTGCAGTAACTCCCCTGGAATGTGTGTGCCAGGAGCTCTGGGCCAAGACGGGTAAACGCCACCCTGGTGACCTTAACTCTGCCTGCATTGGGCATGGGTTTCTTCAACCAGAGTACAGAGGTAGTGGGACAAAGAGACAAGGCAAAACAATATCACACCAAAAGCTACATTTGGCTATGGAATTCATTTTTCTACTTATATTTAAGGTTCATTATGTCTGATAAGAGAAGAATTGGGTTTTTTTATTTAATTAAAAGCTAATTTTTTGGTCTGTTCCTATTCCATCCGGCAGGCACTAGGACATACACTGCTTCCTTGTCCCCTGGGCTTACCCAGGCTTCATGGCTCACTGCCCCACACGGGGGATGGGGAGCTTCACCACTCAGTGTCCAATCTGAGAGCAAAGGGCTTTTCCTCAGAGTCATACTTGAAAAGCAGGAAAATAGAGGAACTCATGCTTCTAAGTTCCCACAAGCTACAAATCCTTCCATCAAATTCAAAACAGAGGGCTTCCCTGGTGGCGCAGTGGTTGGGAGTCCACCTGCCGATGCAGGGGACACGGGTTTGTGCCCCAGTCCGGGAGGATCCCACATGCCGCGGAGCGGCTGGGCCCATGAGCCATGGCCGCTGAGCCTGCGCGTCCAGAGCCTATGCTCTGCAACGGGAGAGGCCACAGCAGTGAGAGGCCCGTGTACTGCAAAAAAAAAAAAAAAAAAAAAAAAAAAGTTAAAAACAGAGAATGTAAGCATATTTCACCTCCCAGACACCTCCTTGAGAGGTTATCTCTAATACACCTCAGCCCAAGCTCACATACAGATTTCTGGATCATGTAGAGCCAAACAGACATAACAATGAGTGGCAACGACAATCTAGAAAAGAGGCTTCAGGGATGGGTGCTTGAAGGGGCCTGCGGTTCACTTTACCTTCTACTCCACCCCACCATTCTGCTTGAACACCTAACCCAACAACTAGTTTATTAAGTATCTCCTCCCCACCAGGCAGGGGCCTGGACAGAGGGAAGAGAAGATTGGGCGAACTTGACAATCACTTGGGAAATTGCTAAAATGTCAGTCCTGATATGACAAATGCCAAAAATGAATTCTTGGAAAAATGAGAAAACAAATACTTCCAAACGGGAGACATGGAGAAAAGGTAAACATCCCGTCCACTTTTTTTTTTTTTTTTTTTTGCGGTATGCGAGCCTCTCACTGCTGTGGTCTCTCCCATTGTGGAGCACAGGCTCTGGACGCGCAGGCTCAGTGGCCATGGCTCACGGGCCCAGCCGCTCCACGGCACGTGGGATCCTCCCGGACCGGGGCACAAACCCGTGTCCCCTGCATCGGCAGGTGGACTCTCAACCACTGCACCACCAGGGAAGCCCCCGTCTATTTTTAAAATACAGAGGCACAGCAGCTGTTGTGTACAAGCAGCCTTGTTAATGATTTAATCTCCTGTAGAGCCGCAGACACTCAGCCTGGAGAGCCCAGGAGAAGCACCCAGACCTGGCCTTTTCCCTTTAGCTGGTGTATCAGGGCTCAGTGGGTGGAATAGACCACTCTAAATAGTAGTGTGGGCACAGTCCTTGCTTCTAAGAAATGCATCCAAATTCAAGAGGCTGTTTGATCTCTTTCACTTTCTTTCACTTTTTCTAAGTATCCTACCTGAAAGGTGGAGCTCAGGAAGATCTCTGACCAAGGCGACTGCAGACCATTCCTGCAGTCCGGGTTTCCACCACACCAAGCACAGCATGTGGCACATACTTGCTGTGTAATAGGTGACAAGGGACACCTCTCAGACTCCACACCGTCACGGCCAGGGCTGAGAACACTGGGGGCACCTGTTCCTCACATCCCACGTGGGCAACCATCACCTCACTCTACGTATTTCCCTTCACAGACTTGGGGAGGGCAGATAACGTACAAAAACCGGCTGCCACTGAGCATGGAGCCTCCATTTAGAGCCTCAGATCACACCTTTACACACACACATGCACGCACACATGCATGCATGCTGATAGAACCCAATGCCTGGAGTGCTGAACCAACACTCTGGAGGGATGGCTTGTTTTGCAAGGGCTTCGGGTAAAGAGAGGTGAAAAGTGGGCTGGACTGGCCTGGAGGGGTTCGTGTTCTGAAGCCAGACACTTGTTCAGATGCAGACTTGAGTGAACTCACGATGGGGCTGGGCCAGGACAGGACAGGTTGGAGGACCCAGCGAAACAGGAGATTCCTGGGACAACATAGATAACAAAGGGCCAAGTCCCAGAAGGTCACATAGGACAGGGAAGGAGCAGACAGAGATGCTGTCAACACTTGGAAAAGAAGTGGTGGCGGGGGGAAGATGGCAGAAGACTAAGACGTGGAGATCACCTTCCTCCCCACAGATACACCAGAAATACATCTACACATGGAACAACCCCTACAGAACACCTACTGAACGCTGGCAGAAAACGTCAGACCTCCCAAAAGGTAAGAAACTCCCCACGTACCTGGGTAGGGCAAAAGAAAAAAGAAAAAACAGAGACAAAAGTTTAGGGACGGGACCTGCACCAGTGGGAGGGAGCCGTGAAGGAGGAAAAGTTTCCACACACTAGGAGCCCCTTCGCGGGTGGAGACTGCGGGGGGCGGAGGCGGAAAGCTTCGGAGCCGCGGAGGAGAGCGCAGCCACAGGGGTGCGGAGGGCAAAGCGGAGAGATGCCCGCACAGAGGGCAAAGCGGAGAGATGCCCGCACAGAGGATCGGTGCCGAGCGGCACTCACCAGCCCGAGAGGTTTGTCTGCTCGGCCGCCGGGGTGGGCGGGGCTGGGAGCTGAGGCTCGGGCTTTGGTGGGAGCGCAGGGAGAAGACTGGGGTTGGCGGCGTGAACACAGCCTGCAGGGGGTTAGTACACCATGGTTGGACGGGAGGGAGTCCGGGAAAAAGTCTGGACCTGCCGAAGAGGCAAGAGACTTTTTCTTGCCTCTTTGTTTCCTGGTGCACAAGGAGAGGGGATTCAGAGCCCAGCTTAAAGGAGCTCCAGAGACGGGCGTGAGCCGTGGGTATCAGCGCGGACCCCAGAGACGGGCATGAGATGCTGGGGCTGCTGCTGCCGCCACCAAGAAGCCCGTGTGCGAGCACAGGTCACTCTCCACACCTCCCCTTCCGGGAGCCTGTGTAGCCCGCCACTGCCGGGGTCCCGTGATCCAGGGACAAGTTCCCCGGGAGAACGCACGGTGCGCCTCAGGCTAGTGCAATGTCATGCCGGCTTCTGCCACTGCAGGCTCGCCTGCATCCGTACCCCTCCCTCCCCCGGCCTGAGTGAGCCAGAGCCCCCGAATCAGCTGCAACTTTAACCCCGTCCTGTCTGAGCGGGAACAGACACCCTCAGGCGACCTACATGCAGAGGCGGGGCCACATCCAAAGCTGAACCCCGGGAGCTGTGCGAACAAAGAACAGAAAGGAAAATCTCTCCCAGCAGCCTCAGGAGCAGCGGATTAAATCCCCACAATCAACTTGATGTACCCTGCATCTGTGAAATACATGAATAGACAACGAATCACCCAAATTGAGGAGGTGGACTTTGAGAGCAAGATTTAAGATTTCTTCCACTTTTCCTCTTTTTGTGAGTGTGTATGTGTATGCTTCTGTGTGAGATTTTGTCTGTATAGCTTTGCTTTCACCATTTGTCCTAGAGTTCTATCTGTCCTTTTTTTTCTTTTGTTTTTTTATACTTAAAAAAAATTTTTTTCTTAATAATTGTTTTATTTTAATAACTTTATTTTATTTTCTTTTATCTTCTTTCTTTCTTTCTATCCTTCCTTCCCTCCTTCCTTCCTTGCTTCCTCCCTCCCTCTCTCCCTCCCTCCCTCCTTCCTTTCTTTCTTTCTTTCTTTCTTTCTTTTTTTCTTTCTACTTTTTCTCCCTGTTATTCTGAGCCGTGTGGATGAAAGGCTCTTGGTGCTGCAGCCAGGAGTCAGTGCTGTGCCTCAGAGGTGGGAGAGCCAACTTCAGGACACTGGTCCAAAAGAGACCTCCGAGCTCCATGTAATATCCAATGGCGAAAATCTCCCAAAGATCTCCATCTCAACACCAACACCCAGCTTATCTCAATGACCAGCAAGCTACAGTGCTGGACTCCCTATGCCAAACAACTAGCAAGACAGGAACACAAACCCCACCCATTAGCAGAAAGGCTGCCTAAAATCATACTAAGGCTACAGCCAACCCAAAACACACCACCAGACGTGGACCTGCCCACCAGAAAGACAAGATTCAGCCTCATCCACCAGAACACAGGCACTAGTCCCCTCCACCAGGAAGCCTACACAACCCACTGAACCAAATTTAGCCACTGGGAACAGACACCAAAAACAACGGGAACTACGAACCTGCAGCCTGCAAAAAGGAGACCCCAAACACAGTAAGATAAGCAAAATGAGAAGACAGAAAAACACACAGCAGATGAAGGAGCAAGATAAAAACCCACCAGACCTAACAAATGAAGAGGAAATAGGCAGTCTACCTGAAAAAGAATTCAGAATAATGATAGTAAAGATGATCCAAAATCTTGGAAATAGAATAGAGAAAATGCAAGAAACATTTAACAAGGACCTAGAAGAACTAAAGATGAAACAAGCAGTGATGAACAACACAATAAATGAAACTAAAAATACTCTAGATGGGATCAATAGCAGAATAACTGAGGCAGAAGAACGGATAAGTGACCTGGAAGATAAAATAGTGGAAATAACTACTGCAGAGCAGAATAAAGAAAAAAGAATGAAAAGAACTGAGGACAGTCTCAGAGACCTCTGGGACAACATTAAACACACCAACATTTGAATTACAGGGGTTCCAGAAGACGAAGAGAAAAAGAAAGGGACTGAGAAAATATTCGAAGAGATTATAGTGGAAAACTTCCCTAATATAGGAAAGGAAATAGTTAATCAAGTCCAGGAAGCATAGAGAGTCCCATACAGGATAAATCCAAGGAGAAAAACGCCAAGACACATATTAATCAAACTGTCAAAAATTAAATACAAAAGAAAACATATTAAAAGCAGCAAGGGAAAAACAACAAATAACACACAAGGGAATCCCCATAAGGTTAACAGCTGACGTTTCAGCAGAAACTCTGCAAGCCATAAAGGACTGGCAGGACATATTGAAAGTGATGAAAGAGAAAAACCTACAACAAAGATTACTCTACCCAGCAAGGATCTCATTCAGATTTGATGGAGAAATTAAAACATTTACAGACAAGTAAAAGCTAAGAGAATTAGCACCACCAAACCACCTTTAAAACAAATGCTAAAGGATCTTCTCTAGGCAAGAAACACAAGAGAAGGAAAAGACCTACAATAACAAACCCAAAACAAATAAGACAATGGGAATAGGAACATACATATCAATAATTACCTTAAATGTAAATGGATTAAATGCTCCCACCAAAAGACACAGACTGGCGGAATGGATACAAAAAAAAGACCCATATATATGCTTTCTGTAAGAGACCCACTTCAGACCTAGAGACACATACAGACTGAAAGTGAGGGGATGGAAAAAGATATTCCATGCAAATGGAAACCAAAAGAAAGCTGGAGTAGCAATTCTCATATCAGAAAAAATAGACTTTAAAAGAAAGACTATTAGAAGAGACAAAGAAGGACACTACATAATGACCAAGCGATCGATACAAGAAGAAGATTAAACAATTGTAAATATTTATGCACCCAACGTAGGAGCACCTTAATACATAAGGCAAATACTAACAGCCATAAAAGGGGAAATCGACAGTAACACAATCATAGTAGGGGGCTTTAACACCGCACTTTCACCAATGGACAGATCATCCAAAATGAAAATAAATAAGGAAACACAGCTTTAAATGATACATTAAAAAAGATGGACTTAATTGATATTTATAGGACATTCCATCTGAAAACAACAGAATACACATTTTTCTCAAGTACTCACAGAATATTCTCCAGGATAGATCATATCTTGGGTCACAAATCAAGCCCTGATAAATTTAAGAAAATTGAAATTGTATCAAGTATCTTTTCCGACCACAACCTTATGAGACTAGATATCAATTACAGGAAAAGATCTGTAAAAAATACAAACACATGGAAGCTAAACAATACACTACTTAAAAACGAAATGAGGACTTCCCTGGTGGCGCAGTGGTTTGAGAGTCCGCCTGCCGATGCAGGGGACACGGGTTCGTGCACTGATCCGGGAAGATCCCACATGCCACAGAGCGGCTGGGCCCGTGAGCCATGGCCGCTGAGCCTGCACATCCGGAGCCTGTGCTCCGCAACAGGAGAGGCCACAACAGTGAGAGGCCTGCGTACCGCAAAAAAAAAAAAAAAAAAAAAAAAACGAAATGATCACTGAAGAAACCAAAGAGGAAATTAAAAAATACTAAGAAACAAATGACAATGGATACATGATGACCCAAAACCTTTGGGATGCAGCAAAAGCAGTTCTAAGAGGGAAGTTTATAACAATACAATCCTACCTTAAGAAACAGGAAACATCTCGAATAAACAACCTAACCTTGCATCTAAAGCAATTAGAGAAAGAAAAACAAACAAACAAAAAAAAACCAAAGTTAGCAGAAGGAAAGAAATCATAAAGATCAGATCAGAAATAAATGAAAAAGAAATGAAGGAAACGATAGCAAAGATCAATAAAACTAAAAGCTGGTTCTTTGAGAAGATAAACAAAATTGATAAACCATTAGCCAGACATCAAGAAAAAGAGGGAGAGGACTCAAATCAATAGAATTAGAAATGAAAAAGGAGAAGTAACAACGGACACTGCAGAAATACAAAAGATCATGAGAGATTACTACAAGCAACTCTATGCCAATAAAATGGACAACCTGGAAGAAATGGACAAATTCTTAGAAATGCACAACCTGCCAAGACTGAATCAGGAAGAAATAGAAAATATGAACAGGCCAATCACAAGCACTGAAATTGAAACTGTGATTAAAAATCTTCCAACAAACAAAAGCCGAAGACCAGATTACTTCACAGGCGAATTCTATCAAACAGAGAAGAGCTAACACCTAACCTTCTCAAACTCGTCCAAAATATAGCAGAGGGAGGAACACTCCCAAACTCATTCTACAAGGCCACCATCACCCTGATACCAAAACCAGACAAAGATGTCACAAGGAAAGAAAACTACAGGCCAACATCACTGATGAACATAGATGAAAAAATCCTCAACAAAATACTAGCAAACAGAATACAACAGCACATTAAGAAGATCATACACCATGATC
Source organism: Mesoplodon mirus (assembly GCF_964341445.2). Taxonomy (NCBI): domain Eukaryota; kingdom Metazoa; phylum Chordata; class Mammalia; order Artiodactyla; family Ziphiidae; genus Mesoplodon; species Mesoplodon mirus. The sequence goes on along the minus strand of NC_138982.1, from coordinate 141,619,627 downwards.
AAGTGGGGTTTATTCCAGGAATGCAAGAATTCTTCAATATACACAAATCAATCAATGTGACTCACCATATTAACAATTTGAAGAAGAAAACCATATGGTCATTTCAATAGATGCAGAGAAAGCTTTCGACAAAATTCAACACCCATTTATGATAAAAACCCTGCAGAAAGTAGGCAAAGAGGGAACTTTCCTCAACATAATAAAGGCCATATATGACAAACCCACAGCCAACATTGTCCTCAATGGTGAAAAACTGAAACATTTCCACTAAGATCAGGAACAAGACAAGGTTGCCCACTCTCACCACTCTTATTCAACATAGTTTTGGAAGTTTTAGCCACAGCAATCAGAGAAGAAAAGGAAATAAAAGGAATCCAAGTCAGAAAAGAGAAGTAAAGCTGTCACTGCAGATGACATGATACTATACATAGAGACTCCTAAAGATGCTACCAGAAAACTGCTAGAGTTAATCAATGAATTTGCTAAAGTGGCAGGATACAAAATTAATGCAGGGAAATCTCTGGCATTCCTATACACTAATGATGAAAAACCTGAAAGTGAAATCAAGAAAACACTCCCATTTACCACTGCAACAAAAAGAATAAGATATCTAGGAATAAACCTACCTAAGAAGACAAAAGACCTGTATGAAGAAAATTATAAGACACTGATGAAAGAAATTAAAGATGATACAAATAGATGGAGATATATACCATGTTCTTAGATTGGCATCAACATTGTGAAAATGACTCTACTACCCAAAGCAACCTACAGATTCAATGCAATCTCTATCAAACTACCACTGGCATTTTTCACAGAACTAGAACAAAAAATTTCACAATTTGTATGGAAACACAAAAGACCCCAAATAGCCAAAGCAATCTTGAGAACAAAAAATGGAGCTGGATGAATCAGGCTCCCTGACTTCAGACTACACTGCCAAGCTACAGTAATCAAGACAGAATGGTACTGGCCCAAAAACAGAAATATAGACCAATGGAACAGGATAGAAAGCCCAGAGATAAACCCACACACATATGGTCACCTTAACTTTGATAAAGGAGGTAGGAATGCACAGTGGAGAAAGGACAGCCTCTTCAATACGTGGTGCTGGGAAAACTGGACAGGTACATGTAAAGTATGAGATTAGATCACTCCCTAACTCCATACACAAAAATAAGCTCAAAATGGATTAAAGACCTAAATGTAAGGCCAGAAACTATCAAACTCTTAGAGGAAAACATAGGCAGAACACTCTATGACATAAGTCACAGCAAGATCCTTTTTGATCCACCTCCTAGAGAAATGCAAATAAAAACAAAAATAAAGCAATGGGACCTAATGAAACTTCAAAGCTTTTGCACAGCAAAGGAAACCATAAACAAGATGAAAAGACAACCCTCAGAATGGGAGAAAATATTTGCAAATGAAGCAACTGACAAAGGATTAATCTCCAAAATTTACAAGCAGCTCATGCAGCTCAATAACAAAAAAACAAACAACCCAATCCAAAAATGGGCAGAAGACCTAAACAGACATTTCTCCAAAGAAGATATACAGAGTGCCAACAAACCCATGAAAGAATGCTCAACATCATTAATCATTAGAGAAATGCATATCAAAACTACAATGATATATCATCTCACACCAGTCAGAGTGGCCATCATCAAAATATCTAGAAACAATAAATGCTGGAGAGGGTGTGGAGAAAAGGGAACACTCTTGCACTGCTGGTGGGAATGTGAATTAGTACAGCCGCTATGGAGAACGGTATGGAGGTTCCTTAAAAAACTACAAATAGAACTACCATGTGACCCAGCAATCCCACTACTGGGCATATACCCTGAGAAAACCATAATTCAAAAAGAGTCATGTACCAAAATGTTCATTGCAGATCTATTTACAATAGCAGGAGATGGAAGCAACCTAAGTGTCCATCATCGGATGAATGGATAAAGAAGATGTGGCACATATATACAATGGAATATTACTCAGCCATACAAAGAAACAAAATTGAGTTATTTGTAGTGAGGTGGATGGACCTAGAGCCTGTCATACGGAGTGAAGTAAGTCAGAAAGAGAAAGACAAATACCGTATGCTAACACATGTATATGGAATCTAAGGGGGAACAAAAATGTCATGAAGAACCTAGGGGTAAGACGGGAATAAAGACACAGACCTACTAGAGAATGGACTTGAGGATATGGGGAGGGGGAAGGGTAAGCTGTGACAAAGTGAGAGAGTGGCATGGACATATATACACTACCAAACATAAAATAGATAGCTAGTAGGAAGCAGCCGCATCGCACAGGGAGATCAACTCGGTGCTTTGTGACCACCTAGAGGGGTGGGATAGGGAGGGTGGGAGGGAGGGAGACGCAGGAGGCAAGAGATATGGGAACATATGTATATGTATAACTGATTCACTTTGTTATAAAGCAGAAACTAACATACCATTGTAAAACAATTATACTCCAATAAAGATGTTAAAAAAAAAAATAAGTGTTGGCATGTGGAACAAAGATAAGATGGCAGACCCCTTGGGCAGTTGGGCGGGGCCGGTCCTGAGCTTCCCATGAGACTCAGGAGGCTTTGCCAGTCCTTAAGCACCATGGGAGGGCTCACCAACCATGCCCTGGTGAAGGGGGAGGTATTGAAGGCTGGGGGGGTGGGTTGGTCTCTGCCACATCTGAGCCTCCCTGGCAGGTCAGTAAGCCACTCTGAACCTCAGCTCAAAACCAGGGGGTTGTTTATAATAAGAATAGCTACTGTGAGGAAATCGAGGACACAGCAGGTATGGAAAAGGTTTATGATATCTGTCAACAGAGAAGGCACTGAACAAATGCCTCTTCTTTCAGTTGTCCAGAGAACAGACACCCCTTCATCTTCTTGACACTGTGTGTTTACCCAGCTAACGCTCTGTTTGCAGAACAGATGGCTGGCGGTGAACCTGAGCTTGACTCTCATTCCTGACATCTTGTAAAAAGCACTGAGCATATTTTCCCAAGGGGTGGATAAATAGAAGAATGAATGGCTGACATGAGCTTTCTGATGCTGGTTTCTGATCCTGGAGATGCCGCTAATTGAAGGACTTAGCAAAGTCACTCTATTTTCCTGAGTCTTGCTTTTCTCATCTGGAAAAAGAAGGCTGTTTTTTAAACTGCATATAATCTCTAAGGCACCTCCGGCTCCATCTGTTTTTTACCTGTTCAGGTTGTCAGACCTTCTGAATTAAGTGAGTCTAGAAACACTGTGCTCTGCGATGTTGAAGAATGCAATGGATATAAGAACTTCTTCGAGAGTGCCAGGGAAGATTCAAAGGAGAGAAAGAAACAAGAGCTGAAACAAAGTCTTAAAGACTCACCCTGAAGATCTCTTGATTTGCCCACGGATCACTATAAAATGCACCAAAATTCACAGCCCAAACACTGACCATCATCAGAAGCACCCAGATTACTGAGCAATTTACACACAATGTCTCAACTAACACAATAACCCTGTGAGGTAGGAACTACTATTGTCCCATTTTTCAGATGAAAATAAATGAGGTAAAGATAAGTAACTTGCTTATGGAGTGAGGGAGGGAAGTAAAATTCAAACCCAGGCAGCCCAACCCCAGAGCAACCACTTTCAAGAGGATCAAAAAACTCACATGAAAATTAATTCAGTTTGTTTTAAAAGTACATTTTAGCACCTCATGCCAGCACGTGGGGATCACTGGAGCAGCGCTGGGGTGCCCAGCAGTAGTTGGTGTCACCAGTCTGACTTCTGAAACAGCTCATGGCTCATGGACAGGAGGACAGAGTTCCCCCAGGGCAATCATTCAGCTTCCCTGGGTCTCTGAGTTTCTTAATCAGATCCACTTTTAAAAAAAAAAATTACTCTGTTTGCAGCAATATGGATGGACCTAGAGATTATTATGCTAAGTGAAGTAAGTCAGACAGAAAAAAACAAATAGCATATGATATTGCTTATATGTGGAATCTTAAAAAAATGATACAAATGAACTTATTTATAAAACAGAAATAGACTCACAGATATAGAAGATAAACTTATGGTTGCCAAAGGGGAAAGGTGGGAGAGGGGGGATAAATTAGGAGTTTGGGATTAGCAGATATACACCATTATAAATAAAATAGTTGAACAACAAGGACCTACTGTATAGCACTGGGAGCTATATTCACTATCTTATAATAACCTATAATGGAAAAGAATCTGAAAAGCAATAGATTTATATACATGTATGTATAACTGAATCACTTTGCTGTACACCTGAAACTAACACAACATTGTAAATCAACTATACTTCAATATTTTTTTTTTAATTATTCTGGGGGTAAAGTGGAGGAGAGGTTGGAAGGCAACATGATCAGATCTGAGACCAGTTAAAAACATGTTGCCTGAGACCAGCTGATCCAAGATGGTGACCTGGACTGAGGCTGCAACGATGGATGTGGAGAGAAGAGGCCAAATCCATGGGAATCGGCAACCATCAGGCATGGCAGGGCCGCAGCAAGGCAGAGGAAAGTCGAAGAACTGAATAGGCAAATGGACAGTGACAACATGTCCTGCAACCCGAGACACCTGGGGAAGACAGGGCTAGGGGTCGGAACGGTGAGGATGTAGTTTCGATGCACCTTTTCGATGCACCTGGGAGGGGTGTCCAAGAGCAGATGCTACTCGGGAACTCAAGGAAAGGGGGTCTGATGGCTTTGTTTGTTTGGATTTTTCCTCCCTCCCTTTTTACACAGAGTGCTCTGTGGCTACAGTGGTGTGTTTTAAGACAAATAGGAATTAGGTACATAAGAAAGAAAGCAGCAGTACAGCACCATGGGTGTGGCATCAGGCTGAGGGTCAGCATCCCTCTGAGTGCTGGCGTGAAGCTCAAATTCTTCAAATCTTGGTTTTCACACATAAACTAAAGGGATGGGACCAGAGCTCTAAAACCTCTTGAAGTTTGGAAGCACAGCAATTCTACCTTCACCTGAAACTATCTTTTTCCCTTTTATTGCAGTTGTCATCATCTTTAGAAATGAGGTCTATTTCGTAACAATTTGATTTATTGTTGTCCTTCTCCTGAGACTAAAAGTTGCATACGGTTGAGGAAAAGATCCAAAATTTAATAATCATGAAAACAGAAGGAGGTTGTAGATGAGGTAAGATTGGCCATGGCAGGGGCCGGGGCTGGGGAGGACTAGGGGACAGGCACACGGAGTACATTATAGGATTCTGTCTACTTCTCAATGTGGGAGGGTTTCCATTCTAGAAAAAGGGAGATGTGAGGTCAAGAAGCACTGCCATATAGCATTTCTGGGTTTTCAGGTCCCAGTTTTCAGTAAAAACAGGATTTCAGCATCCCATTTACTGATTGATACTGGAACCATACGTTGGACCCATAGGGTTGGCTACATGTTAGAAATCCTTCACATTTTAGTTGAGGTTCATCACTTCCCCTCTAAAACCACTTTCCAATAATGTCATCTCACATCCAATCGACAAATATTTCTTGAGCGTCTACTATGTACCAGGAACTGTGCTAAGAATTTGAGGTACATCAGTGGAGAAAACAAAGACCCATTCCTGCACAAAGCTTTTGTTCAAGTGGGGTGAGCTATAAACAAAATAGACACATGATAATAAATAGATATTGTATACTCTGTTAGAAATTGATAAGTGCAATGGAAACAATATAACAAGGCAAGGGGACAGGAGGTGGGTTGAGTTGCAATTCCAAAGAAAGTAATCAGGATGAGGCTCATTAAGAAGGGGATATATGGCCAAAGACGTGAAGGAAGCAAAGGAATGGGCCATGAGGCTGTCTAAGGAAAGGGCGAGCCTGGCAGAGGGAACAGCCCTTGCAAAGGCCCTGAGGAAGGTGGAGGGTGCCTGGATGTTCCAGGAAGAGCAAGGAGGCTTGTGCTGCTGGAATAGTGTCTCCTTTCAGGGAGGCCAGAGTGAGTGAGCAGAGGGTAGGAAGGGATGAGGTTAGAGAATAACAGAGGCAGACAATGATATTAAAGATGTGGCTTTTCTCAGAGATGGGACGTCACTGGAGGGTTTGGAGCAGAGACGTAAGATGCTCTGGTCCATACTTTCAAAGTAGTAGTCTGGATGCTGCCTAGGAAACAGACCAAGGGGATGCAGCGATGGGGGTGGAGAGACGAGGTAGAAGCTACTGCCGGCACGCAGGTGCGAGGTGATGGGGGCTTGGACAGGGTGTCAGCAGCACAGGGAGGGGCAGTGGTTGGCTTCTGGATATACAATGAGGGTCTCTCTCCTGACATACCGGCTGGGAGACAGAGGAGTCACAGATGGCTCCGAAGCGTTGGACTTGAGCCCCCAAAGGATGGAAGGGCCATTACCTGAGGTAGTGAAGGCTGCAGGTGGTGTGGATGAGGAGTGGAGGGAGGGGTTCATCCCAACTTCAGTTTCGGATTTGCTCACTATGGGGTGTTAAGCAGACAGTGGGACATGTGAGACTGAAAAGTGAGAGAGGACTCCGGGCTGGAGACAAACGGGCGTCCTCAACACGAGAGAGGATATTTTAAACCGTGGGGCTGGATGAGACCACCAGAGTACCACCAGGGAAGAAAGGAGGCCAAGGCAGGGCGAGGAGATGGAACAAGCAAAGAAGGACCCGCGAGGAGGAGAACCCAAAGCATCCAGTGTCCTGGAAGCAGGCGGGACCAGCCGTGCGGGCAGCGTGATGAGAACAGAAACCAGACCTTGGATCCTGCATCTCGGGTCATCCATGATGTTGGTAAGAACCGTCGGGCGGAGTCACAGGCACCAGAGTCTGATTCGAGGGGATTTCAGATAGAAAAGGAGACAAGTATGGAAAACACTCTTGCGGGGCTGAACAGCAAAGGGAGAGGTGGGGCAGTGAAGGGAAAGGGTTTTATGATGGTTTGGAAGACGGGAAATGACAGCACATCTGGGGACGTTTGGGCTGAGCCGGCAGAGAGGAGATGGACAGTGAGAGTGAGGCCTGGGCAGGGGTCTTGCTCTTGAAGAGGTAAGAAGAGCTGGGAATCCAGCCCAAAAGTGGAGAGGCCGGCTCTGGGGGAGCCCAGCAGAGGGGAGGATTCGGGGTTCAGATCCTGGAGGGTGGGTGTGTGTGATGCGGAGAAACTGATGACGGGCCAGATGTGCAACCTGAGCAGCCAAGGCAGTGGGCACCTGCATCCCTCTGGACACTGACTGCATCCCTGGGGCCTGCTGACCGCCTGGGGGCCGCAGCGCTGAGTGTAATCAGCACGCACGGTGGCCCCAAGAGCTTGGGTTCACATTCTATTTTTGCTGCTTTTCAGCTATATAAGCTTGAGCTAGCTGTTCATGCTCTCTCTCTGTCTCGGTTTCCTCATCTGTAAAGCAAGGTTTCCTCATCTGTAAAGCAAGGAAACCACTGGAGTGGTTGTGCTCATTTAAGGAGGTAATACTTTTAAAGCCCTTATCTCAGTGCCTAGCAAATAGCCTTTGCCATCAGCATCATTCGTCCCTGGATGCCTGTGAGTGAAGCCACTGCATCACCAGCCGGGCTCCTCTCCAATCCCATTATGAAACTCACTTTGGGTGTTATTGGAAAAGCATCGCTTCGCCTCCTAATTCACAGTTTCTTACTCTCACCCAGGCAAGACGGCATCACGGAATACAGCTCTGGCTGGAAGCTGCATTCCACAACAAACAAGCTGTGAAGTCTCGGGCAAAGTTTTGGGCAAGCCTCTGGGTCTCTTCGAGCTTTACTTTCATCCTACGTAAAGGCAGGACCGAATGAGCTCGATGGTCCCTTCAAGGTCTACAGTCACGAAACATTTTTTCCCTCGAGAAGAAAAGGTCTTGACTACATAAAGAAATAGAGTCGGCGGGGGGTGCAGGGGGGCGAATGTGTTTTGCAGAAAGCCCTTTAAGAACACAGAGAGGCTCTCGGTGGAGCTGAGCTTGTGCTCATGGACTCCTATGGCCGAGGGCTTTGGGTGGATGCTGAGAAGACCAGATCCTGAGTCATCCACACTCACCTGCCCAGCCCGGTGGCCACATGGACACGCACACCAGACAAGGGCTGGTTCTGTGATTCTAAGCACAGAACCAGTCCTACTGCCAAACTCCTTCACCCTCAAAGCCCACCATTGAGAGGCAGCCCATCCTACAGGACCAAGGGACCCACCCTGGCAAAATCTGGGCTTCAAAAAAACAAGTTCAGTCCCTGATTTCCCACCTGAGGAGGTGGCTTTTCTGAACATGACCCAGCACGTTCAGAGCAGCCAGGATAAGAAAACACATCTGCCAAGAAGCAGCTCCATCCAGATAGGAGAAACACTGTGCAAAATAAGATGCCATTTTGCAATTTAACGTGGCCATGACCATTTTGCAGCGAACATCTCTTTCTGAGATCAGGTAAGAGGTTTGCCCAATGTTTGTAAGTTTCACAGTCATGTGAGGTCTTGGCTTTGCAGGCTGCTAACATCCAGTTCCGTAAAGAAGAAAGTAAGAACCGCTCATCTAGATGATCGGGAGCAAGATGGCTTTGCGTGTCATGTGAAAGTGACTGAATGGGCAAAGACCCTGGCAAAAACAAAAGTGCTTCATTGCCACCCAACCCTGCAGAACAGGCTCTTCCAAACCACCCGAAGAATATTGAAGGTTTAACTCCACACCACAAAACTCAGCTGTTCCTTGGCCATCTGAGAAGTTCAAAGAAGCTGAGCTAGGGTCAGATTTAGGAAACGGACCCAGGAAGACACTCCCTTGACCAGGACTCAGTTCAGTGCTCAGTGTCCCAGGGGGTTCTTAAGAGTGTCTTGAGTTAAATCCACCCAACTTCCCAGAAGAGCTCCCAGCATCCTTCACAGACAAAGTCTTGCATCCATCTGCCTTCCAGATTGCACTTGGAGACGTGACGTGCAGACCAAGGGCATGTGGAGCCGACAGGCGGGGTTGCCGCAGATGGCTGGGAGGAAATGCCATGCTCTTGGGGTCCCACGCTCAGCAGAATGGCCAGGGAGTCTATACAATGGGCCAAGCTTCACAGCGATTTCTGAGCCAAATCTTTAAAGGCTGATTGCTGTCTCGAGCTGGGTGTTTCTGGGGGCTGAGCTGCAGCCACTGTGGAGGTGTCTTCTGGCACGTGCTCTGCAGTGAGTTGAGGGCCAAGCTGCTAACATGGTCTCAGGCCAGCCAGACCCATTGCAGTGAACAAAGGGAGCTGGGGGCGCATTGGTTCACCCCAGTCTCTGCACTAAAAAGCACAGGAATGGGATTTGAGGAGGAGGGGACTCGAGCAAGGGACTGACAGATGTCAGCAGCAAGGCTTCCCTCTGAGCCTCCTTCACCACCGTCCTCTCCCAAGAGGCAGCACGCAGGGGTGGACTGAGGCGGTGGACTGAGAGGTGGGCTCTCATCCCTGCTGCAGTGTCTGCTGGCTGTAATCCTTGGGACAGGCCCGCGTGCTTCTCTAAGCTGCTGTTTCCTTGTGTGTGAGATGGGGTGCTAACACCCACCACTCCATATGGATGCTGACCCCTGACATGAGAAAATGCAGGCGTACATCACTTAGTGCAACAGGGTAGGTACCCAAGAGAGAGTATTTGTTATGGCTTGGGGCACCAAATGGGGATTCATCAGCGGTGGCATTCAGGTTTAGACTGGGAAGCCTTCGGGATATCACCCTCACTCTTCGGCTTCTTCCTTCCTTCCTCCCTCCCTACCCCAGGAGTCTCAGCCGTGCCATCCAAGATCTTTCAAAAACCATCACCGTGGGCTGTCTGGTGTGTGTCCAGATGTTCCGCTGGGCTCCCTTCAGATATCTGGACACTCTTCTTCCCGGGAACTTTCCAGAGCCTGCCAATACATCAGGATATTGTGAGGCTTGACATGATGGCAGGCCACGATCTTCTTGTAACGGCATATGGTGAAGGGTAACCCATTGGGGAAGAAAGTCTGCTTGGAGTGAAGCTCCTCCAGTTTGATTTGCAGTTTTTCCAGGCAGAGCCCCACAAAGACATCTTCCAGTTTAATGAACGGGACACTTTCAGAAACGTTGTACACCTGGCCCGCCACATCGCTGGAGAAAACATAGCCAACACCGGAGCAAAAGGGCGGGTACTTGTCCCATGGATATTCGAATTTACTCACAAACCACTTATTGTACTTTTCCCTGATGGGGTATTCGTTTAGTTTTAAGAAGCCGGTGAAAAACCGAGTTGTTCTATTTTTCTTCAGGAGCAGTTCAGTCAGATAGTAGATGTTGACAAACATGTCAGAGTCTGTTTTCATCACGAAAGATGCCTGTGGACAAAAGCGGTAGATCCACTCCATACCCATCATGGTCTTCAGAGTCAGATTGAAATAAACATCCATGAAGTCCTTCTGGATAATATCGCGATATTGCTGGCTCTCCTGGGCCACTGCTCTCGACATGTCCTTACTGGGGGTGGTTCCCAGGAGGAAGAATGTTTTTATTTGTTTTCCCCTCACGATCTTTTCTCTCCCCCACGTGCTCCGGATGACCGAGCGGGCAAACGTCTGTTCGTGGGATGAAGTCACCAGCAGGACAAGGAAGGGGGGATCCTGCCTGCAGTTTATATCTGGGAGCTGAAGGAAGTTCCCACCTTCGTTCTTCAAAACAAATGGCTGGCCTTTAAAAGGATTCAGACCATCCAGGCTAAAATACAGACAAAGGGCTCCCAGGACCACCAGGGAAATATATATCCACCTCATCTTCACATAAGCCATCTGAAGGAACAAAATCAAATGGTTAGACCTCAAAAGCAGGAGTGCCTGTTTAGCTTTACCCTGGGAGGCTGAGATGGGGGACAAGACCCATGTTCATGGCTCAGGTTTTAGAAACTCTGGAATCTTGTTGCAGACAGAAGCGGAGCACCATGGTTCCACACAGAGGCAGAGACGGCTGCCAGCATCTCTCGCCCCCTAGCGGAAGATCAGGATCAGCCAGCCCTTCACCAATGGGAGCCTCACATTCCTTACCTAGAAGGATATGGAAACACATGGCTCACTAGGTCAGTCCTTCCGGTTCTGCCTTTCTCTGACTCCATAACGACATCCAGCTAGAGAACCTGCAAGGCTAGACCTAAATGTACAGGCCCCTGGTATTCTTCTCTGATCGATTTAAGCACCACTTCATCACTCCCAGAAAGAAGCAAGACCAGTCTTCAGATGTGCACAACTACCTTGGAATTCCGCCTCTGCTAGCAGTGGCTGTTTTTTGTTTTGTTTTGTTCTGTTTTTAGGTTACTGTTTAAATCTCCTGATTCTTTTATCTTTTGCTCACCTCTCTTTTATTCTCCACAAATTCAGGATCATCCATGTCAGTGTTATAACATTAAGAAAGCAAATGACTCACTCTTTTCCTGGGTAAGATGAACCTCTGGGTTGAAAGCTAAGCCAAAGGGTAGATTCCAAGAGCTGTCAGCATATGACATTCAGCACGATCAGGTTCTGGGCTTGGTTTGTTTGCCCAAAAAAATGGTCCTCTTCCTCGGGATGCCCTATAAGGACAAACCAAAAAGAATAGTGTCATTAAAATCACTCATGCCTCACCAGCAGCTCTTCGCCTTTTGTTGTACTGAAGCATTTGCTGTAGTGCCAATGCACCACCCACCTGCAAGACATTAATCCCCAGCCTCATTTTTCTCATCTGTAAAATGGGTCCAGTCAAGACAAATCCCAACACATGGTTCCCCTGTTGACAATAATAACAGCAAGCAAATATCCAAGAATCTTTTTAGCCTAATGGGTTAGGACAGCAGCCAGAAATTTTTAAGGAGACACGAAGGACATGTAAGCCAGTGACAGTCACGTAACAGAGTCCATGGCTGATGCTAAAAGAACCTAACACAGGGAGAAAACCAACCCATCAATTCTCAACTCAGTGTCCATGTTTTCAGAATGTTATGCTGGATAAGAGGACATAGGGGTTAGCAAGAAAAGAAACCCACAGAGTGAAATGTAGAAAGCGTTGGTTATTTTGATAGCAAAAGAGGACCTCGAAATTTCATTAAGTAAAAATCCAAGTACATTCTTCATAAAAGAAATGGAACAATGATGGAGCTTTCCAGAACTAGCCCACTCTCTGGAGACCAATTCGGTCCAGCTGCTGTTCTTCTGGGTCCCCCATGGAGCTCCTGACCAGCTGCAGCCCTCACTGACTTCACAGAAAACACCACAGGACACAAAAGGACTTTGAGAACATGGCTGAGCCTGCAGGAGGCTGAGAAGTCTACAACCCTTTCTTTGTGAGGTTATTTACTTGCAGGGCTAGAATGTGTAGTCGATTTTGGCGGGGAAAGGTGTAAGGGAAACGAAATTGCATTTTCTCCCGCAGTATACTCTAGAAAGAAACATGAAAACCAATGCAGGAGAAAAGACACTATTTCTCGATTTTGCCTCCTTTCGCAGATAAGTTTGCTCTTCCTCTGTGGTTGCCGCCAAAGGGACAGTCTGGAAAGTTAAGCTCAAGTGGGCTGGTGGGGAGGACCTCCTGGATCTGAAGGGAAAGACCTGGAATGAACAGCAATGGTCCACTCTGAGGCCAGAGAGAGTTGCCCAGGGCCAAAGTACACAACCAAGAGGCCCATGGCCTCAAGGGAGAGAGAACTGGTGAGGTGCCCAGCCCATTGGATGGGCCAGGTGAAGGATGTGGTATTCAAGCTTGTTCTTGAAGGACAGGTGCGATGTGACAGGTGGCAGCAGAGGTGGGAATTCCAGAGCCAGGGACTCACAGAGGGTTGTGGGCAGTTCAGAGGGCTGGGATCCACCTTCAGGACACCTGCTCCAGAGCTATCCTCACACATCTGAGAAGACTGCCGCCAACCCATGGGCCATTGGAGAGCAGAATGGCATCGCAGGGAACGCACAATGAATGGATGACATGCAGCCTGAGAAACCCAGAGGCTCTCAAACTCAGTAGGTGGAAGAATCTCCCAGGAGGCTGGTTAAAAATGCAAGTTCAAAGGTTCCATCCCTTAAAAAGAATGAAATAATGCCATTTGCAGCAACATGGATGGACCTAGAGATGATCATACTAAGTGAAGTAAGTCAGAAAGAGAAAGGCAAACACCATATGATATCACTTATATGTGGACTGTAAAATATGACACAAATGAACTTATCTACAAAACAGAAACAGACTCACAGACGTAGAGAACAGACTTGTGGTTGCCAAAGGGAAGCGGGTATAGAGGAAGGATGGATTGGGAGTTTGGGATCAGTAGATGCAAACTGTTATAACATAAAGACTGGATAAACAACAAGGTCCTACTCTATAGCACAAGGAACTAGATTCAATATCCTGTGATAAACAATAACAGAAAAGAATATGAGAAAGAACGTATATATGTTTAAACTGAATCACTTTGTTGTACAGTAGAAATTAACACAACATTGTAAATCAACGATATTTCAATAAAATAAATTATTTTACAGAAAGGTGCCATCCCACACAGACTCAGATAAGGCAGGTCTGGAGCCCAGGAACCTGTGTTTTAATATGCCCCAGGTGATTCTACTCTAGGCTGGTTCCTTTGAAAACACCAGTGGGTACCACTTGGATAAAGCAGTCTGGAATAAGGTTCCCTACAACTGCCCCAGACCTACGCTGGGCCGCAGCTCTCAGCTCCCACCTGGTGTCCAGCCCCTGCCCACTGGAGGAGACCTGAGTGTCAGCATCCAAAGCAGTGGGAACAATGCAGCTGTTGCAGTGCAATGGCTGTGTGTCAACTTGCCTAGGCCATGAGGTGCCTAGACATTTGGTCAAACACTACGCTGGGTGTGCCTGTGAGGGTGTTTTTTGGATGAGATGAAAATTTGAATAAGGAGGCTGAATAAAGCAGATTGCCCTCCCTAATGCAGGTGGGCTGCATCTGATCAGTTGAAGGCCTGAATAGAAGAAAAAGGCTGACCTTCCCCCAAGTTAGGGGAACTCCTCCTGCCTGACTGCTTGGACTGGGACTTCATGGTTTTTCTTGCTTTCAGACTCAAGCTAAACATCAGTTCTTCCTGAGTCTCGAGCTGTTAGGCTAGAACCACACTCTTGGCCCTCCTGGGCGTCCAGCTTGCTGACTGCAGATCTTGGAGCTTCTCAGCCTCCATAACCATGTGACCCAATTCCTTAAAATAAACCTCAATTTATCAAGCATCTCCTGTTGGTTCTGTTATGTGGTGAGTGCACCCCACCCCACCCCCGCATCTTGTGAACAGCCTGTCAGTGATGCTTCCAGGGCAGCTTTTTTGGTGGAGGGGGCAAAGAGATTTTTCTGGAAGCATAAGGGAGAGGAGTAAAAGGTGAGGAAGACATCAGGAGTAACAGCCTCAAGAACACACCCCATCACAGGTTTCTCACAGGAGAATGAGTAAACGGAGGGGAGGGAGGCACAGGACAATCAAGTCCTGCAATTCTCTTTGCACCCAGATGACTCCCCCAGGCTGTCTGGTAGCCTGGGCAACTAGACATCTTATACAAAAGCTGAGAGTGTCTATCTAATCTTTTAACAAAGTTCAGCAGTTTCCTTTACTATATACATAAGCTGATGTGCAGTTAACTATGTAAGAAAACTGTCATTACAACAGAAAAATAGGTCAATGGAGCAGAAGAGAGAGCCTAGAAAGAAACCCACACATATGATAAATGATACATGCAACACAATTTAGTGGGCAAAGAGTGATCTTCAATCAAGAGTCCTGGGTCCGGGCTTCCCTGGTGGCACAGTGGTTGAGAGTCCACCTGCTGATGCGGGGGACACGGGTTCGTGCCCCGGTCCGGGAAGATCCCACATGCCATGCAGTGGCTGGGCCCGTGGGCCGTGGCCGCTGGGCATGCACGTCCAGAGCTTGTGCTCTGCAACAGGAGAGAAAAAGAGTCCTGGGTCTAAATGCTGGAGAGGGTGTGGAGAAAAGGGAACCTTCATGCCCTGTTGGCAGGAATGTAAATGGATACAGCCACTATGGAGAACAGTATGGAGGTTCCTTAAAAAACTAAAAGTAGAATTACCATATGACCCAGCAATCCCACTACTGGGCATACACCCTGAGAAAACCATCAAAAAGAGTCATGTACCACAATGTTCATTGCATCACTATTTACAATAGTTGGGACATGGAAGCAACCTGAGTGTCCATCGACAGACGAATGGATAAAGAACATGTGGCACATGAATACAATGGAATAGTACTCAAACATAAAAAGAAATGAAATTGAGTTATTTGTAGTGAGGTGGATGGACCTAGAGTCTGTCATACAGAGTGAAGTAAGTCAGAAAGAGAAAAACAAATACCGTATGCTAACACATATATATGGAATCTAAAAAAAAAAAGAAAAGAAAAAATGGTTCTCATGAACCTAGGGGCAGGAGAGGAATAAAGATGCAGATGTAGAGGATGGACTTGAGGACACAGGGAGGGGGAAGGGCAAGCTGGAACGATGTGAGAGAGTGGCATGGACATATATACACTACCAAATGTAAAATAGATAGCTAGTGGGAAGCAGCCACGTAGCACAGGGAGATCAGCTCAGTGCTTTGTGACCACCTAGATGGGTGGGATAGGGAGTGTGGGAGGGAGACACAAGAGGGAGGGAATACGGGGACATATGTATACATATAGCTGATTCACTTTGTTATACAGCAGAAACTAACACACCATTGTAAAGCAATTACACTCCAATAAAGATGTTAAAAAAAATTTTTTTTAAAGAGTCCTGGGTCTATTTGATATCCACATGGGTAAGAAGTACCCGACCCCTACCTCACACCATACACAAGTCAAATCCAGATGGATTTCAATATCTAAAGGTGAAAGGTACAACAATAAAACTTCTGGAAGAAAAGTTTTCTGATCTTGAACTGGGTGATTTATTTTTAAAACAGGATACAAAACACACCATAAAAGAAAAGGATGATAAGTGGAACTTCAAAGCTTCTACAGTGAAGGAGTTTTTGAGGGTACGGATGGAAGTGTCTGTTGATTTTAACTGGGAAGTAAAATTTGTAAATGAGAAATACGTGTTGCCACCAGAACCCAATAATGACTAAAAGATGTTAGACTTGTGTGTCCTTAATGAGGGTGTCAAATGAGTGTCCTTGGAGAAGGATGTCATAATGTAATGTCATACTGCGTCCTAGAGAAAGGTGGATGCAGTGAAGGTCTTGTCTGAAAAGATCAGGATGGCAAAGCTGCTGGGGTGCCCCATGGGAAACCTGGAACACATGTCCCTTGGGAAGTGGAGCAACTCAGCTGAGAGGCTGTTGAAATTGACACTGAACAGACACATCCACCATATCCATCAGAGCAAAATGCTAGCCAGTTGTGGACTGAATAATATCAATAATTTTAATAATATTGGGTATTGGATATTGGGCCCTAATGGATGGAAGCACAGCATTAAGATTGTAGGAATTCCCCATATGGGAAAAGAATCTGAAAAAGAATATATATACATATATGCATATACATATATGTATAAGTTATACATACACGTGTATAACTGAATCACTTTGCTGTACACCAGATTTCAGAACACTGTAAATCAACTACACTCCAATATAAAATTTTTGAATTTTAATTTTAAAAATAAATAAAAATTGGGCTTCCCTGGTGGCGCAGTGGTTGAGAGTCTGCCTTCCGATGCAGGGGACATGGGTTCATGCCCCGGTCCGGGAAGATCCCACATGCCGCGGAGCGGCTGGGCCCGTGAGCCATGGCCGCTGAGCCTGCGCATCCGGAGCCTGTGCTCCGCAAAGGGAGAGGCCACAACAGTGAGAGGCCCACGTACCGCAAAATAAAATAAAATAAAATATAATAAAATAAAATAAATAAAAATTAAAAAGTTAAGAGCGCTCTCCTTAGTGCTTTATTTCACTTTTATATTATGAATGCAAAAATATTGGTAAGAAAACTGTTACGAATTTTTTAAATGCAACTGTATCTATACAAAAATTGTGTTTTAACACAGAATGTATTTTGGTTAACTTGAAAGAAATACTGGTTTGTTTCATGGAAAAAAAAAAAAAAGCTTGTAGGAATCCACCATGAGGCGCCCTTTATTTTTTCCAGATTCCACAACAAGGAAAATTGAGCTGTCAAATGGAGAAACAGTGGGGATAATCACACTTTATTCATTGGATTCCATATAATTAATAAGGCCCTGTATTAACACACACGGAGCCATATTAACCATTTTAACTGGGTGTTTATGGGATTCCATTTTACCAAGCCAATTTGTAAGTGTCAAAAAAAAAGTCCTTTTATTTTAATTCATTATTTATTGTGTCAGACCATCTATGTCCAATTTGGAATATTTCAAAGCAATGGGTGCTGTGATGATGGGTAATTTAGCCAAGACAACAAAGTATACCCATTTCTCCTCCATTTGATATTTAGTTACTTTTTTAAGATTATGGGGGTACAATGTTTCAATTCAGTGGGATCCTCAGATATAACTATAATTTGAGGCCCAGTACTGACTAAGTCCATGAAGTTTTGTTAATTAGTGCATTTTAGCAAATATTAAAGTTAATTTGAGAAACTATGTGGTACAAGCACAAAAGCCGATAGGTGCCTTTTTTATTTTTTCTCACAAGTTTTTTTAGTATGTAAATTTTGGGTTTTTAACTGGATCAAGTTATGGAAATTGGTTTTAATTTAGTTACATAATTATATATTATTTAGTATCTATGTATATGAAATCTTTGTCTTAATTTAGTTACATAATCATATGTAATCATTTTCATTAACTATATTAATAATTAAATATTTAATAGTAAAAATAATAAAATGCTTATGTCAATATTTATTAGTATTAAATACTTTAATCAAAAATTTGTTTTAGCAGTTACACAATGTGTTATATATGGATATTAAAATATTCTATGTATCCATAATTTATTCACTTCCCTCTACAGTTTCTCCCTCTGTATCTAGGAGTGTGTTTTGAAATCATTAGGTAATCTAGGGCTCTAGTAATGTTGGTTAGACCTACCATTTGCTCAGGAAAAAAAATTTCAGTTTCCCTTTTTTTTTTTCTCTTGGTCTTGTAGCCTCCTAAAGCTGTATTGGGGCGGAAGTTGTTTGTTTTTTGCTTGAGGCTTTACCACCCAAAGTCATATCATCAGTTTCTCTCTCAGGTCAATAAGAGGAGGAAGGGAAACCCCAGTGTCTGCAGGGACCTCTCCTGGAGACAACCCTTTCCTCTTTTATTTTTTCCTTAAGCAAAATTTTTGAGAATGGTTGGTTGGCTGGTATCTCTAAGCAGCTTAATTTTTCTTTTTTTTCTTTTTTTTTTCTTTTGTTATCTCCTGTCCATCTCCAACTGTTTGTTTGCTTTTATCCTTTTGGATGTTTTCCTGATAAGCCCCTGATGGCCTCTGCTGTGCACAGGGCCTCCCTTGCCCAGGTGTCCCAATCAAGCTCAGAGCGGCTGTGGTCTACACTCAGGAGAGCCGCGGGCAGCATCCTGATTTTGTGATTATTTGGTTTAAGGAAGAGACTGAGCAGGTCAGTAGGCAGCCACACCTAAAAGTGCCTAAGGACGTGGAGTGGGACATTTGTGATCGAAGCTGAACTAAGCAACCTCCCCAGGGGTTTTAGGGGAGTGGGATCAAGTGCTCCTTGCTTGGTTATTTTTGACTAAGCATTGAGCCACAGGTCTCTAAGGATGGGATGGGGACAGCAGCTGAGTAAGCGACCACAGACAGACCTGCCTTTGAAACATGACACTTTTGGGTCCCTTGTTTTCCATGAGGATGGTGACCTGCCCTGTGATGGCCAGAAGACCCCTACAGATGATGGGGACTAGGCCAGGACCCTTCGAGACAGGACAGGGTGAACACTTTAGGATTGGCTAGTTTGAATAATTTTGGTGGGCCTTGGGCTACAGGGGTGCCCTTAGTTGCCTGGTGCTTGGCCCTGGGATGACTGAGGCACAGGAATATTCTCCTGGGGCCCCAGGGCCATGGAGAGGAAGTGGGGCTCCAGATGGGCTCATTTACATGTTAAAGACAAGCTCCTGGCCAGGCGCTTTGTGATCTCTAAGAACTGACAGCTCTTCTCCCCAGCGAGAAAGGGTTTTTTTTTTAATGTCAAAACATCATAACATACAGAAAATTAAAAATAGGATTAATACAACCCCAGGAAATAAAGTCTGGGATTTGCTTTTTCTATAAACTCTAAAGCACTGACGGTTGCTTTAACACACCAGTTGGCCAGATATGAAAGGCAGGCTCCTTAATCAAAGTATGAGGTTGCTATGATGATGCTTCAATATTTCATTAATTGCCAAATCAGTACCCATTCCATTTTCCATTTTAAATCAGCTTAAGATGATGCAGAGCAGATTAAAAAAAAAAAAAGTCCTCTTTTGTTAACTTCAGGCAGCCTGCTGGGATGGAAAGATCCCGGAATTTGGAAACAAAAGATCTTGTTCACATCTGGCTGGATCACAACAGTTTGTAATTGGACACAGGGTACTTAAATACCCCACACCTGTGTCTATGTCTCCAACTGGGGAGAATCATGCCTGCCTGGTGATCATTACTCCTGTCATGACTTTTGGGGGGCTCAGGGCGGGTCACTCCAAAATATGCCTCAATGGCGTATGGATTATTTTGAATTACAGTTACTTAAGAAACAGCCAATGCACGAGGGACACGCTGACCCTCCTTTCTGTCTCCCTGAAATAAAAAAAATAAATCTCCCATGTGAAAGATGCACCCCCTGCGTCTAGAGGTAGAAGAAACACCTTTATCTCCAGAGATGGGGAATCCAGGGCTGAGAAACCTATATAAACAGATCTTGTCACTTCTTTATTACCCCAGCCCAAACTCTGTTTATATTCTTCCCTAACAGAGCACCCCAAACCTAAGTTTCTTTAACTTGTCAATCCCCCACAAATTTATTGTCTCAAAGATTTAAAAGCTGCCTGCTTTTTAGACACTTCTCAAGTCCCATTTCTAAGAGATCTCCCTCCGTACACAAAAAGTAAAATTTGTTTCTTTTTCTCCTGTTCATCTGTCTTATGTCAGTTTTATTATGAGTCCAGCCACAAGAACTCAAGAGGGGTAGAGGGGGAATTTTCACCCTCCTGACAACTTCGAATCAAAGTGTGCCCTTTGGCAAGTTGGGGGGCACCCCATAGTGTCACCTCAGTTCTCCCCTTCAAGTCCACCTAGCCAGAGGGATTCTGTCACATACAAGCAGAGGGCGCCCTGCCCCCAGGATGACCCCAGCCTGGAGGAGCGTGGGAAGAGTGGTCCAGATTTGCCCTGAGAGCCTCACTCCTGTCTGGCTGCTTGCATCACAGGCCACATCCACAGAGGGTTCAAGGGCACCGGAGAGAAAACGCAGCCGGGTGGGTTCAGAGGACAGTGACCATCTTCTTGGACAGCCAGCGAGAGGAACAGAACTGGGTCTCCTACAGTTCTCTGTGGAAGTAAGTTCTTCCCGAAGCCAGCAGGAGCCACAAACCCTCCACAAACATTTTTATATCATGGAACCTTTCACCACAAAGTTCATAAAATAAATGATACAGGATTACAAAGGAAATCAATGATGTTGAAATAAATGTATCAAAATACCTTTAAAAGTGTACCAGAGTAATATTCTATGCTGCTGAACAAAACCCAAGCCTTTTAAACTTAGTCACTGAAAGAAAATACAGCATGAATCCAAATTACAGACTATCTTATAGAAATGGAGCCATAAGAAGACACACAGCTTAGAACCCTGGAGCAATGAATGTGTTTCTACCCGGTTTGTGAGGGCAAGAAGCCATGGATATGGAGTCCCGCAGCTGTCTGTAGGGTGGAATCTCCTCATACACACAACACCATCAACTGGCAAAAACTAGAATTCCCTGCTCTGTGTAAATGCTGGTGAAGGTAACTTGCACTACTTTTGTGGGTCAGAGCAATAGCGTGCTGGATTTCAGGCATCAAGTTGAGGCTCTCTTTGGGCTATCGAGTTAACAACATTGAAATACATCAACTTCTTTAAACATAGTTTATTATTGTATCTGATAATGATTTGTAGCTCCATGTCTAATAACTATTTTCATTTTTAAGGCAGCATGAGCTCCGCCCGTATTTGGAAGGGTCCACAGCTACTACTATGCTGTGAAAATGCCGATGAGCTCTTTCAGAGGCAAAGTCGCAGGCTCCACTGCTGAGTGGGTCGGTGCCTGTTAGGGGCTGTCCTGTGCCCCCGCCCCTGCAAAATGCCTATGTTGGAGCCCTAATCCCCAGAGCCTCAGAATGTGAACTGATTTGGAGAGTCTTTACCAAGTTACAATGAGGTCTACTAGAGCGGGCCCTTGTCCACTTATGACTGGGGTCCTTATTAAAGGGCGAAATTTGCACACAGATAAGCACACAGGAAGAACACCATGTGAAGATGAAGGCAGAGATTAGGGTGATGCTTGTAGAAGCCAAGGAATGTCAAGGATTGCCAGCCAACCAGCAGAAGCTGGGGGAAAGGCCTGGGACAGACTCTCCCTCACAGCCGTCAGAAGGAACCAATTCTTCCCATACCTTGACCTCCAACTTCCAGCCTCCAGAGCTGTGAGAAGATAAGTACCTGTTGTCTCCCTGTGGTCACACCACCCCATCTCCTCTGGTCCTAAGCCCTCGGTTTGAGGTTCTTTGTTACCACCACCCTAGGAAACTAATACCGTGCCATATTCATGATGGAAGGAAGTGCTAAATTTCAGTGAAAGGTTCATGAAAATAAGAATGTAATTTTTTTCCCATCCAAGGTGTCAGATCCACTTTATTAGTCCTATTCTGGAGCTCAGGGTCTTCTGTCACCACTGGTGGACAGGCTCTCATACCTGAGCTGAGGGATAGTCACACTTCAAAACTAATGATTTTGAAGTGTGACCAGTGATTCCAGGAGGGGAAAGACGGCACCGTGGATATCTGAGGCGCTGGGTGAGGTCACCTCCACACTTCCGGTCCCTCTAAGAAGGGTTCGGTAGTTGTTTTTATCTGACCTTCCCTCGAGGGCCTGGGAATCAGGGCTGGGGTCAAGTGGAGTGGAAACTTCGCACATTTTTACCACTTTTTTCAGTAAAATATATTTTTCAATTTTATGAAAAAATGGTGATGGTGGCTGACCATTTTTTAAAATTTTTCTACTTAACAAAAGAAACCATCAACTCTACTTCAGCCCCTCTCCCATTTAAAAAATGTTCGAGACCATCTGTTCTGGCTCCCTGTGGCAGTTCAGGGGAGGCGGCCCCTCCCCGGGAGGCATCCTTGGGCTGTGGCCACGCACACCAGCTGCCTTTGACACTGTGGGTCATCGCTGAGCCAGTGGCTGGAGTCTGCACACAGAGGTGTTTAGAGGCCGTCTGGGGCCTCCTCTTTGGCGAGAAGGGAATTTGAACATCCCAACCCCACAACGAATGGTTTCTTTCTGTGCCTTTCACATCATCTCATGAGCTCAACCAAGAACCGTGAACCAAAATCCCATTTACCATTCAGCTGTCATGCTGCCGGTGGCTGTAGGAAATTATATTGGTGAAGTGTCCCCACCGACGTGGCCTCAGGGGCATCCTGTGCCCATCCTTTGAGGCTGACCAGCTGGGACAGGAACGCTTCCCACTGGAAGAGCTTTCAGGGCAGCCCCTTGTTGTCGGGAGGGAACGAGCCCTGAACCCTCATCCCAGACCCTTTCACTGCCTCAGAAAACCTCTTCCGAGCACCTCCTCTGTGGCCGGCAGGGGTCCGGGGGCCCCAGGTTCCAGGTGGAAGAAGGCAAACTTCTGAGGGGCTCACAGCCCACAGCATGAGCAGAGCAGTTAAGTATGACACGACACAACAAGGAGGTCTGTGGACCTGAAAGACCCTCTCCCTGACCAAACTTCGTCAGGCTCTTCTGAATCCACTTCTCAACGAGGCCTCAGCCTTGGGCTCCCACGTAATCTCTGTGTCACCTAATTTCAGCAAGAATCCTGCTAAGTGGGTTTAGCCAGAATCCCCCGTCCTCAATATCTGGTCAAATTCCTTAACCCCCCAGGCTTGGGGCCCACCGTCAGCAAGAATCCTGTCAAGTTCAGTCTCGCCAGAATCCCCCCGACCCCGGCTGCTTCCTCTCAGTAATTTCCTACCCACGGATCCCACATCCTGCTCCTCGGCTATAAATCCCCACTTGTCCGGGCTGTACTCCGAGCTGAGCCCAGCTCTGTACTGAGGTCTCATTTCCCCTATCGCGATAGTTCTGGAATAAAATGTGTTCTTCCTGCTGTATATGCTGTCCGGCTCTGGCTTTGCTTTGACAGCACAGAGGAGAGAACAGAAGTCCTCCCTGAGGATGTTCAGGATTGCTGCTCTGGGGAGGCCCATGGGTCCCAGAAACAGGGCAACGTGCAAAGGGAAAGCTTGGAAGTGAGGCTGGGGCCAGCACGGCCTTGAGAAGCACGTGAAGACTTTGGCTTTTCTGAGGACATCAGGGGGTCCTAGGCTTTACGGACTGCTGAGTCTGGGGTCCAGTGGGGCCTCTCTCCCCATCCATAATACAACACAGAAGCCTTCTGCTTATGTTGAATATGACAGCTCCAACCACATCAAGTGACTGAGAAAACAGAGCCTAGAGATTCATACCAACGATCCCTGGTCTCAGAATCAATAAATGTTTAGCTTTAGGAAGGCATTTTAGGGGTTGGCATTTTAGGCAAGTCAGGCTGCCATAACAAAACACCATAGTCAAAGGAGGCTTAAAGCATGGACCTTTATTTTCTCACAGTTCTGGTGGCTGGAAGTCTGAGATCAGGCTGCCAGCAGGGCTGGGTTCCAGGGAGAGCTCTCTTCCTGGCTTGCGATGGCCGATTTCTCCATGTGTCCTCACGTGGTACAGTGAGAAAAGAGGGAGGGATGAGAGAGACAGAGACAGAGACAGAGAGAGGAGAGAGAGAGGCGAAGAGAATGAACTACAACTACACCTAGTTACCTTCCCAAGGCCCCAGCTCCAAACGCTATCACACACACGGGAACTTGGCGGGGACACAGTTCAGTCCATAGCAGGGACCATCTCCCAGCGTTTACTATCTGAAAGGTAGTGCTGGTCCCAGGGCGTCTCCTTAGGTTTCCCTCAATTATATACACCATTATCCAGAGGGAAGCATCGCTCTTCTCCAGGCTATCAGTGGTGCTTTCCACTGGGAAGCTCCATTTCTGGACCTTCTGTCTCTGTTTCTCTCCCGACCGTGGAAAAGATCACCCCACTGGGCCTTGTGCCTGGAATTCTGACAGTGAGACAGAGATATGTGTTTGCAGGGGTCCGTACTCCCCTCACTCTGCAGTCTACCCACTGCTGAAGACTTCTTTATTTCAAAAATAATAATAATAATAATAATAATGCCTTTACTTGCAGCTCCCAATCCTTAAGAAACCAAGGGCCCAACTCAAGGTATTTTGAATGTATTTCTTTTAAACCTCTAAAGCATTCTTTTCTGAACAGCCCAAAGAATAATGAACAATTTTAATTTTATTGAACAGTTTTGTCTTTGATTTTGTTTTTGTTTTTTTTTGCGGTACGCGGACCTCTCACTGCTGTAGCCTCTCCCGTTGTGGAGCACAGGCTCCGGACGCGCAGGCCCAGCTGCCATGGCTCACGGACCCAGCCGCTCCGTGGCATGTGGGATCTTCCCGGACCGGGGCACGAACCCGTGTCCCCTGCATCGGCAGGCAGACTCTCAACCACTGCGCCACCAGGGGAGCCCTTATTGAACAGTTTTATCCACAGTGTCAAAAAGAACCAAAAAATGGTGTCCATAGATTTAAGAAAGCCAATCTACAATGGGTTTTTAAAGACAATAAGCTTCTGATGACTTCAATAACTAAGAATAAGGACCCTTCTTCTGGCCAAAAATGAAACAAAACAAATTAATAACATACCAAAGAAGGATACTGCAGAACATATCCTTGCTTATTCTTCTGTGCAATAACCAGGTTAGAAAAATCTGAAATTTTTGGAAAAACTCTTTGACTGCCTGAGTCTGGTGAAATAAAGCATTCTTTAGCCCCATATAAAACACTCTGGGGCTTCCCTGGTGGCGCAGTGGTTGAGAGTCCGCCTGCCGATGCAGGGGACACGGGTTCAAGCCCCAGTCCGGGAAGATCCCACATGCCGCGGAGCGGCTGGGCCCATGAGCCATGGCCGCTGGGCCTGCGTGTCCGGAGCCTGTGTTCCGCAACGGGAGAGGCCACAACAATGAGAGACCCACGTAGTGCAAAAAAAAAAAAAAAAAAAAAAAAAAAAATTAAAACCCTCTGAAAACAAATACAAGAGATTTTTCTCAAAGAACATCTTCTCCCCAATTATTCTGGACTCCTGCAGCCTGAATGGTAGAGTCACAGAATCTAGAATGCTGGAATCAGGTCTCAATAAGAAATTCGAGAGCGATAGGGATTCAGTGTGCAAACCACAGGCATGGGGGAGAAAAGGAAGAAAAATCACTAAAACAAGGGAGTGTGATCATTCTGGAAATACGGCCTGCCCAGATTTCGACTTACATGAAGTGCCTGCAACAGGAGGCCATGGCAACAGTAGGCAGGATTCAGGTTGGACTGCGCTGTAGGTAATGCATCTGAACCCTTCATGGCTTGAAATTTCATTTCTTGACAAATAAGTTCAGTGGATCTTTAAGATGACCATCCACTCATCCACCGAGCTCCTTATAAAACAGCTCACATCCTGCATTCTCTGTTCCAGTTGACCTCTCCCTGCCTCTCCTCTCAGGCCACGTTTGCTCCCTTTCAGATCCTTCCCTCCTGTGCACATGGCCTTCCTTGTGTGAGTTTGCAAAGCCTCTGCCGCACCCCCGCCCAGCCCCCTCTGCTCTACCTTACCCTTCAGGGCCCAGTCCTCAGCAGCGGTGTTCTCTCCTTTACTTCTCCCACCCACTGCATGGCATTTTATCAGTTTCACGAATGGGATTTTATCATTTCTTTGTGCAGACTTTGGACTACTGCCCACCTTTCTCACTGGCTGATCACTCCAGAAGGACAGAGCAGGGACCATCTTCCATATTTTCCACCATTGTAGCATCTGCTGACTCACAGTATTTGACTCAAAGAAACCCAAAGGAAAGATCTGAATGAATAGAGAAGCCACCCAGGTCTCCAAAGGCCAAATTATGCTTCTTTGCAACTTGGATAACAGTTTCTAACATGAAAACAAACACTTGGTTTATATGGTGTCTCCTGAGGATGAAACTGTTTACAAAATTTTTCAGTGCATTAGGTATTTTGGCTTTATGAACATTGCATAGGACTTCAATCATATCGCAGAAGAAATAGAACTTGGCTTATTTCAATGGAAGAGGAAGAAGCCATATCAAGAGTTTCACCCCCTGCTGTTCACACTGAGGAGGCTGGTGGGTTACTAGAGGTAAAGTGTGGGCTGTTTTTAGGAGCATTCAGAAACCTAAGTCAGGCTGCTTTAGCAGGAAGGGGAATAAAAAGCTGTGCAAGAAGAAAGACAGGGAACGAAGGGAACACACAGGGCACAGATCTGCCTATTGGTGCCAGGAGGTAGACATAGGATGATTAAGAGGATGGAAGACAGTCTTCTTTCAAAACCCTGAAGACTCCACACAAAAGCTGCTAGAACTGATCAACAAATTCAGCAAGGTAGCAGGATACAAGATTAATGTACAGAAATCCATCGCATTTCTTTACACCAACAATGAAATATCAGAAAGAGAATGTAAAAAAAATACCTTTTAAAATCACAACCCCAAAAATAAAATACTTAGGAATAAACCTCACCAAGGAGGTGAAAGATTTATACTCTGAAAACTATAAAACATTAATAAAGGAAGTTGAAGATTATTCAAAGAGATGGAAAGATATCCCATGCTCTTGGATTGGAAGAATTAATACTGTTAAAATGCCCATTCTACCCAAAGCAATCTATGGATTTAATGCGATCTCTATCAAATTACCATGACCTTTTTCACAGAACTAAAACAAATAATCCTAAAATTCATATGGAACCATAAAAGACCCAGAATTGCTAAAGCAATCCTGAAGAAAAAGAATAAAGCAGGAGGCATAACCATCCCAGACTTCAGACAATACTACAAAGCTACAGTAATCAAATCAGCATGGTACTGGCACAAAAACAGACATGTAGATCAATGGAACAGAACAGACAGCCCAGAAATAAACCCACACACCTACAGTCAATTAATCTTCCACAAAGGAGGCAAAAACATACAATGGGAAAAAGACAGCCCCTTCAGCAAGTGTTAGGAAAGCTAAACAGCAGCATGTAAATCAATTAAGTTAGAACACACCCTCTCACCATACACAAAAATAAACTCAAAATGGCTTAAGGACTTAAACATAAGACATGACACCGTAAGACTCCTAGAAGAGCACATAGACAAAACATTCTCTGACATAAATCATGCCAGTGTTTTCTTAGGTCAGTCTCCCAAGGCAATAGAAATAAAAATGAAAATAAACAAATGGGACCTAATCAAACTTACAAGCTTTTGCACAGCAAATTAAACCATAAAGAAAACAAAAAGACAACCTACAGAATGCCAGAAAATATTTGCAAACGATGCGACCGACAAGGGCTTGATTTCAAATATACAAATAGCTCATATAACTCAACAACAAAAAAACAAACAACCCAATCAAAAAATGGGCAGAAGACCTAAAGAGACATTTCTCCAAAGAAGAAATACAGATGGCCAATAGGCACATAAAAGATGCTCAACATAGCTAATTATTGGAGAAATGTGAATCAAAACTGCAATGAGGTACCACCTCAGGCTGGTGAGAATGACCATCATTGAAAAGTCTACAAATAACAAGTGCTGGAGAGGATGTGGAGAAAGGGGAACACTCCTACACTGTTGGTGGGAATGTAAGTTGGTGCAGCCACTGTGGAAAACAGTACAGAGGTTCCTTAGAAAACTAAAACTAGAATTACCATATGATCCAGCAATCCCACTCCTATGCATATATCCAGACAAAACTACAATTCAAAACGATACACACACCCCTATGTTCATTGCATCACTATTTACAATAGCCAAGACAATAGCCAAACATCCTAAATGTCCATGACAGATGAATGGATAAAGAAGATGTGGTACATATACACAATGGAATATTACTCAGCCATAAAAAAGAATGAAATAAAGTCATCTGCAGCAACATGGATGCAACTAGAGACTATCATACTAAGTGAAGTCAGAAAGAGAAAGACAAATACCATATGATATCACTTATATGTGGAATCTAAAATATGACACAAATGAACCTATGAAACAGAAACAATATCAGGGACATAGAGAATAGACTGGTGGTTGCCAAGGGGGAGGGGGCTGGGAGAGGGAAGGATTGGGAGTTTGGGATTAGCAAATGCAAACGGGTATACATAGAATGGATAAACAATAAGGTCCTACTGTACAGCACAGGGAGCTATATTCAATATCTTGTGATAAACCATAATGGAAAAGAATATGAAAACTAATATATATATGTATAACTGAATCACTTTGCTATACGGCAGAAATTACCACAACATTGTAAATCAACTGTACTTCAGTTTAAAAACAGAGAGAGAGAAAGACAGTCTTTGTTCAGAAAATCATGCACACACAGTAATAAACCATGGCTGTCCAGACACAAAATGCAAAAACCTACGTGACCTGTCACACAGCAGAGTGATTCTTTCAGGAGCAGATACACCTCTGGCGGAACTGCCTCTTGACTTGCACCTGCGCCCTCCACGACACATGCAGATCGCCCTCAACCCACAACTTCTTCTCATTGTGGGATGACTTGCCACCACGGATTTCATCACTCACAGCACCCTCTCAATCCTGACAGCAGACAATCACAGAAATCTACAAGCAGACAGGTGAAAAGCTGAAGCCAAACATCAACAGTCTCATCCACATAGGCAGGTCCACTCTTGAACTGCCCATGGTAACTGCGATTATTATCATTTATCTTCTGCTGGAATGTCCTTTGAACTGTGGGCTATTTCAGGCTCTTGACTTCATTGCAGGAGGTGTGGTAGAACAATCCGATTTCACAGTGGGTGCTCTTGTAACAAGTGGGTGATTTCTACCTCAATGTGATGAATACTTACTTATACCTGTCATTTTTTCCTATATAGTAATCACATAGCTTCCTCCAGCCTGTCATTACTTGCTGATTGTCTTTAAGAAAGTGGGCGGATTCTACTGAGGATACATGACTAGGAAAGGAGCTTTGTTTTTCTAGTAGAAGTATAGAAAACCTCATGACTTTTACCTGTTGGGTTCAAGATCACCTGGCCTGGCCTGAAGCAGATCCCTGTGCCCAGGGTCTGGACAAAATGTTGAGGCCATGACACTCGGCCAAAAGGCTCACTGATGGGGGAGGGTTTAGACCCCTTTTTTGATTCAAACACTGACCTACACAGTTGCCAAGAGACTTCCCTCAAACTCCCAAGGCTGTTCAACCCAAACTTTCATTTACAAAAACGAGCCATGAAGAGTAAAACATAGACATTTGAGGAGAATGAGCAGCTAGGAGGAAGGATTGGGCAAACATCTTTGCAGTCTTCTTAAGAAAGCAGATTTCCACATGACACCCTAATAATAAGTTTCACAACTGCCACATGTGTATAAATATTGTGCCGGTTACAAACATTCTTACCCAGATCCTAGTGCAGGCAGTATTCCATGGCAATAGTCTGTTGACCATCTTGTATTTCTAGTGTCATGGAGTGCAGAAGCAAAGAAAGTGAATGCCGTTGCACAGAACCATTCACTAATTTAAATTTGACCTTTCCCCACATTTCTGAACTTGGGATCACCTCACCACAGTGGCAACAGGCGCTGCTGAGTCACACATACTTTTTAGGATTCCCCTATTACCGAAGGGCCAAGGTGTAAGACAGCTAGTCATGGCAAACCCTCATGGTTCTCCTGTGATGGACGGAGCCACCTGTCTACATCCACCTCCCCATTTAGATAAATAATGACATCCACTCCCCTGTTCCCAGACCTAGATCCTCAGCCTTTTAATAGAAGAATTCAATAGCCACTTCCCTCTGGGAATCTTTGGGTTAAGAAAAAAATTAGCAAAGGAATGATGGGATATTATATCTGCCCTGCTACAGCCCCAAGAGCCCTAGGAACCCCAAGGCCTAGCACAATGGGAACGAAATGGTAGGAGATGCACAAATATTTATTGAATAAGTAATCTGGGTAAAGCCTAGGAGCATAAAACAAAAGGCACTTTTCCCTGCATCAATAAGCCCCATCGCTTGGCTCATTCCTTCCCCTCAAGGTGGACCCATATTCATACGTCACCCTGTTCTTATAATGTTTAAGCCTCTCTAGTAGTACATGTCCATGTTCTGGGATCCAGGCTTCTGGCCTGGGGGTACTGTGAATTTCTTCTTCATCTGTTCCAATGACAATACATATTAATAATGAGCAATGTGGAACTTCCCTGATGGGCCAGTGGTTAAGACTTTGCCTTCCAGTGCAGGGGGTGTGGGTTTGATCCCTGGTTGGCGAGCTAAGATCCCACATGCCTCATGGCCAAAACACCAAAACATAAAACAGAAGCAAATTGTAACAAAAAAGACTTAAAAGTCTTTAAAAATGGTCCACATCAAAAAAAAAAAAAAACTTAAAAAAATAATAATAATGAGCAATGCAAACAGTATTGTTTTTTTCTCTTAAGATGACAGCCACGGCTTACATGAATCTCTGCTGTAAGTATGATTGCAAAACAAAAATTCACTCCAAAAAAATGTTTAAAGGACCTTATCTCAATAACCTAACATTTTCTGGTCAGCCTTTTATTTTCTTTCCCTTCCAAATCAAGCTTCTGGAGTAAACAGCCTGTACTCACCACTTTGTACGGCCTTATCCCCCAGTTACTTAACTTTCAACGCACCGCTATCTGCTTCTACTCCCATTGCTTACCTGAAAGCACTCTACCAAAGGTCACCAATAGCCTGCTTTGCATCAGGAAAGAATTAACGGAGGAATACCAATAGCCTATTCCTCCTCCCCACTTCTGCCAAGAATGCTGCCTTTACCAGCTTGTTCCTTGCAAAGAATTAGGGTCATGGATGAGTGAAGAATTGAGAAATCCTGGAAACGGCGGAGAGTTACTAGTAGAACAGGACAGAATCGACGTGGAAGATAAGAGGTGCTGGGGTGAAAGAAAGAGCTAGTGAGGGCTGGATTGGAGAGATGCTGGAGAATTTACAGGATGGGGACCGGGTAACTTGGAAGGTGGCAGATTACAGGGAAGGAGCAGGGAGAATTTAAAATGTTGTTGGGCTTTATGAATGGAATCGCCTTTGGCGTCTTTTGAAAACTTTCAGCAAAGATTCTAATTGCCTTTTGGATATCAAACGGCTGATATTTTCATATATATCAGATGAGACTGTAAAAGATATAACGTCAAGACTGAGCCACAGGGCACATGAGCTCTACACAGGCTCCATCTTCCATGACCTGCTGGTGATGTTGGGGGTTTCTTCTCACAACAGCCACAGTCCTTGGCTCCTATGCTGTGCTCACCTGCTTCTCCTCTGATCACTCTGATTTTTCACTCTGACTCTCCTTTGCTGGCTCAGCTCCTCATCTTGCCCCTAAAATTCAGGTGTGCTGCTGACACCCTCTTGTTACTTCACATGGTCTCCCTAATCCACCCCCACCCGGTTATACACAAAATCATCCCCTAATCCAAATTGTCTTTCTGCACTTTTTGCCTATCTCCAAATCCAAATGCCAAATGGACATAGACATCTCAAATTCCACTCCTCTTTTCAGGCTGAAGGGCCTTAGAATCCATTCACAAGCACCAAACTCAAGCCCATTTTGACTGTTTCATCTCACAAACTCTGGACTTAACCACCTCCATTGCAGCCTCTATGCTGTCAATCAGAACTTTTCAAAACCACAAGTCCAGCAGTGTCCTTCCAGTGCTTAAAACTTTCCAGTGGCCATGGACTATTACTCAGCCTTTAAAAAAGAATGAAATAATGCCATTTGCAGCAACATGGATGGACCTGCTGATGATCATACTAAGTGAAGTAAGTCAGACAGAGAAAGACAAATGTCATAGGATATCACTTATATGTAGAATCTAAAAAAACTAACACAGATGAACTTATTTACAAAACAGAAACAGGCTCACAAGCATAGAAAACAAACTTTCGGTTACCAAAGCAGAAATGGAGGTGGGGGAGGGATAAATTAGGGGTATGGGATTAACAGATACAAACTGCTATATATAAAATAGACAAACAGCAAGGATTTACTGTAGAGCACAGGGAACTATGTTCAATATCTTGTAATAACCTATAATGGAAAAGAATGAAAAAGAATATATATACATATATAATATATAAGTGAATATATATATACATATATAAAAGTGAATCACGTTTGCTGTACACCTGAAACAAACAGAATACTGTAAATCAACTGTACTGCAATTTTAAAAAAACCTTTCCAGTGGCAACCCATCACCTCCACAGTGCAGCCTACACTCCTGCCACAAGATGGCTTAAAGTCCCATGAGTGCACTGTTTTGTTTCAGACCTCCATTCTGCTCTCTCTGGCCAGAATGCCCATGGTCTACCAAGTGATCTCCTTTTAATCCTTTCAGATCCGGCTCAAACTTTGCCCCTTGAGTGAAGTTTTCCTGTCATCTCCACCACAATTCCTTGTACACACCTTTACCATAGGACCACCAGATTATAGTTATTTGTTGCTACATTATTTGTTTATACTATACTGTAAGTGGCTTGTGACAGGAAATATTTTATTGGTATTTATTTAACCCTCAATACCTCATAATGTACTTTTCACATAGCAGATGCTCAGTAAACATTCACTGGCTGCGTAAATAAATATTTACTGTTATGTGTTGAATTTTGTTCCCCCCAAGTCCATATACTGAAGTCCTAACCCTCAGGACCTCAGAATGTGACCTTGTTTGGAAATAGGGACATTGCAGATGTAATTAGTTAAGATGAGGTCATACCGGAATAGGGTGGCCCCTCATCCTATATGACTGGGGTCCTTAGAAAACAGAGAGATTTGGACACAGATGCACACACACACACAGAGAGCACCATGTGAAGATGAAGACAGAGATCAGGGTGATGCTTCTACGAGCCGAGGAACATCAAACATTGTTATCAAGCCACCAGAAGCTGAGGAAAAGCCTGGAGCAGATTCTCCTTCACAGGACTCAGAACCAGCCTTGCTGACACCTTGATCTCGGACTTCCAGCCTCCAAAGCTGTGAGACAGCAAATTTCTGTTGTTTAAGCCACTTGCTCTGTGGTCCCTTGTTACATCAGCCCTAGAACACTTATACATTTACTAGTTGAATAAATGAATAAAATTACTCAAAGCAGTTATTGCCAGAATATCTGCAATGTGTCTTGTGTGAGCTGTGCTAGGCAGCAAACCCAATACGGTACTAGGTGGAATTCCTCCCACAAGCCACATTGCATTTAGATCTGTCAGGACATGCTTCCTCCTCTCTCTATGAATATTCTGAAAGGAAAAATGTTTTTTCCATAATTTTCTGTAATTTTTCCCCACTTGATTTTTATTTCTGTTTAAAGAAAACTCTAAAGGCAGGAACTCTTACTAAAGACTAGACAGATGGTTACAACATTCAAGAGTCAAAAAGAGCTGGGGGCTATTTCCATTCATCTGTGTCCCATCCTTCCTTCGTTTTTTCTGCCTCATCTTACCTCTCCAGAACTACCCTCTCTCCTCTGGCCACTTCTAGGTCATCATAGCTTTTCAGTGAATCCATGGAAACCACTTTCCTGAAGTGGAAAAAGAAAATACTAACATGCAAACATCATCTCCTGGTCAAATGCCAGTCAACTCCTTGTGTATTTCACTGTTTCTCACTTGAAAACCCAGCACAGACACCAAGAATCAGTGGAAGAAGCAGAAATATGTGAGAAAGACATTTCACTGACCTAAATCACCAATTCCCAAGTAGTCCTGAATGAGTCACTGCCCTAGGACATGGGGGAAATGTGGCTAAAATTGCCAGAGGGAATTAACAAGAACCAAGACCCACATGCTCAGGAAATTTCCCCTCGGACACTGGTTTCTTATGGACTCTGCTTCCAGCTCACTCACATTCACTTCGCTCCAAATCTGGCTGGAAGCACACAGCTTTCATTAAAGATAACACTGGCAAGAAAACTAGAGATTTTAATGTGAAACAATTTACAGTGAAAATATGACACTTTTGAAAAGCTCATTAAAATTGTTAAACATTGACGGATTTGTTAGCTACTCCTACTGTTCCACTTAACAACAGCTCTTCGTGTTTTCACTGAGTGCTGGTTGTTACAGAACAGGCTGGGACCATTTTCCTATAAAAAAGCAAAGCTAGAAATGTGCCCTAAGGATTTTATTGAGAATATATAGTTTATTTTAATAGTAAAAGAAACAAAGCATATCAGTTGGAGAAAAGAGAACTCAAATTTAGACTAAAATAAGTGAGTTATAAGCACTGTTTTCAAATGCTGGTAATTTTCATTTTAAGCCAGCATTCCCATTATTATAACTACATGTACTTCTGAATAGCAGAATAACTGTATACGGACTTAAGAGGGAAACAACAGGCCATCATCCCAGCAATAAACCAATAAAACCAGGAATTAACATTAAGTTTAACAAGATCATCAAATCCTAACCACTTAGAAATAAAGAAAATTAACTATGAGGTGAAAAGGAGACATTAAAGGTGTAATAATAGTTTAATTATAAAACAAAACAAAGGAGAACACTAGATAAGATTCCTTAGAATGTGTTCAAAGTTGCTTTCAGAGGCAAATGCATAGCCTTAAGTATTTCCATTATTAAAGAAAAGGACTAAGCTCTCAAAGAATTTAGAAAACAAATGAAAATTATAGAAAAGAGTTGGAATAACAAAAACTAAAAGCAGGATTGAATTAATTCAAACATTAAAACAAGATATTATTGAGAAATACACACACATCTTCTCTTTGAAATGGACTAAGCTGTAGCATATCCAATAAATATAGGAAGGGGGGCAGGAAAAAATAAAATGAGAAATGGAAAATGGGAAATGATACATACTGAAGACAGTCAAAATGTTAAGAGTTCTGTGTTTGGAATCCAAGGAAATGGGTTAAATCTTAAGTCAGTCACTTGCTAGTTATGAGACTCTGGACATATTTACCTTCTTAAGACTAATTGATTCACTTTGTTATAAAGCAGAAACTAACACACCATTGTAAAGCAATTATACTCCAATAAAGATGTTAAAAAAAAAACATGCTGGAAGACACTAAAAAAAAAAAAGAAAGGAAATAAATTGGCCACAGAGGGTTGAATATATTTCTGGAACCTCAAAAAAAAAAAAAAAAAAAAAGACTATTGTCTCTATAAGTGAGAAATGGAAACCGTCTAAACTGGTAAGATAATACTAACTACCTTCTAAAGTTTTTGTGAAAGTCAATTAAGTACCTCACATTATCCAGTAACTAGTAAGCACCAGGCTACATTCTAAATCACTCCTAAGACTTCCATGATATTAGTTTGTTTGCTTCATAAAGCCCTACCATCCCTTCTTATATCTGCTCAGGATATAATCACTTAATGTGGTCCTATTAGGTCCACCGTGCAGGGTGACACTTGTGATTTCATCTTCAAAATAACACAATTCATAGAAATAGGTGAAAGGTCAAATTCTTCCAGATTTGTGGTGGAACCGACATGGCTGTGTATGAGCTGGTGAGGGGGCAGCTGACATGGAGTGATCTGACAAGGGTCAAAATGTCCTCCCCAAAATATGTCCCTACAGCACAGTTTCATGCTACAAGAAGCCTCCTACTAAAAGGTAGAGAGGTAACCTAGTGAGAATCTGCCTGCATAAAGGCGGACAATGAAATGACGACAGCAAGACAATGCCTAGGAAGAGAACAATGAGGAGCAAAGAACGGAATTTAGGAAACAAGAGTCAGGAGGGGAACAAATGGAGGTGAAAAGGGACCAACTGGACACATAAGAGAAAAACCAGATTACAGGTGTCCCTTGGTATCCACGGGGATTGGCTCCAGGACCCCTGCAGATACCAAAATCCAAGGATGCTCAAGTGTCTTATAAAATGATCTAGTATTTGCACATAACCTATGCACATCCTCCTGTATACTTTAACTCATCTCTTGATTACTTTATTTTTAATTTATTTACTTTATTTATTTTTGGCTGCGTTGGGTCTTCATTGCTGCGTGCGGGCTTTCTCTAGCTGCGGCGAGCGGGGACTACTCTTCCTTGAGGTGTGCGGGCTTCTCATTGCAGTGGCTTCTCATGTTGCAGAGCATGAGCTCTAGGCATGCGGGCTTCAGTAGTTGTGACATGCAGGCTCCAGGAGTTGTGAAATGCGGGCTCAGCAGTTGTGGCTTGAGGGCTCCAGAGCACAGGCTCAGTAGTTGTGGTGCATGGGCTTAGTTGTTCCGTGGCATGTGGGATCTTCCCAGACCAGGGATCGAACCCGTGTCCCCTGCATTGGCAGGCAGATTCTTAACCACTGCACCACCAGGGAAGTCCCTAGATTACTTTTAATACCTAATACAATGTAAGTGCTATGTCAATGCTTGTAAATACAGTTTAAATGCTATGTAAACAGTTGCAGGTGCGAGGTTTCTATAATTTCTTTTCCTGAATATTTTCTATCCATGGTTGGTTAAATTCAATGATGCAGAGCCCACGAATATAGAAGGCCAAATGTAACATTTCAATAGTGTCTAAAAACTAACACT
The DNA here is from genome assembly GCF_964341445.2 of Mesoplodon mirus. Lineage (NCBI taxonomy): Eukaryota > Metazoa > Chordata > Mammalia > Artiodactyla > Ziphiidae > Mesoplodon > Mesoplodon mirus. The sequence continues at coordinate 141,582,814 of NC_138982.1, read as the reverse complement.
TCCTATGTGCCAACTACTGTGTCTAAGCAGGTTTTATGTGATGACTCATTCAGTGCTCACCACACATCTCCGAGGTGGGTGCTAATGTTCTCCTTCACTGAGGGGAATCCCACAGAATGAAGTCACTAGAGTGAGTTCACAGTCAAAGCTAGCATCTACAGCCAGGCAAAGGCCCACAGTCCTAAACCCCACTGCTCACTCCCCTCCCCTCACAGAGAAGTGTCCCAGGGACCAAAGGAGCTTCAAGGAGGAAGAGGTCATCATCAGTGTCAATCCTACAAAAAGCTGTGGATCCAGAAGCTCCTGGGCTTCCAAAATGCAGCTTCAGTGGAGGAACTGTAGCTGAAATCAGAGAGCAGATGACAATCCTCAGGAAGAAAAAGAAGGCAATGGGGGCAGTTGGCTTAAATAAAACTCTCTGTCCAAGGAACCAACAGCTAAAGAGACAAGAGTCCACAACATGGGATGTGGGAAGGGGAGGGAAGGAATGGATCTGTTGGGTCAAGTCTGAGAACAGGACAAACTAGGACAGCAATAAATAATAACTGATGGGGAACTATGATGGAGAGAGGAAAGCAGAAAAGAAATAAATGCCAGTCAATATCTTTCCCATAAGTTCATGACAGTAAGAGTATCTTATCTGTTAACAAGTAAGGGTTCATCAAAAACAAAAACCAAACACCCATATTTAAAAATGGTCAAAAGACTTGAATAGACATTTCTCCACAGAAGATATTCAGATGGCAAATAAACTCATGAAAAGACGCTCAACGTCACTAATCATTAGAGAAATGCAAATCAAAACCACAATGAGGGGACTTCCCTGGTGGTCCAGTGGTTAAGACTCCACGCTTCCACTGCAGGGGGCATGGGTTCGATCCCTGGTCAGGGAACTAAGATCCCACATGCAAAAAACAAAATGAGATACTGGTTCACACCCACTGGGATGGCTATCACAAAAACACAACTTTTAAAAACTTAACCAGTGCGGGCAAGTATGTGAAGACATTGGAACCCAACCTGTGCACTGCTGATGGAACTATCAAATGGCACGGCACTGTAAACAACAGTAGGGCGATTCCTAAAATAAGAAAGCCTAGACACACCATGTGATCCAGTAATTCTCCTTCTGAGTATAAATCCACAAGAAATGAAAGCAGGGACTTGAACAAATATTTGTACACCCACGTTCACAGCAGCATTATTCACAGTGGCCAAATTGTGGAAACAATCACAATAGCCAAAATGTGGAAACAAGAGCCCATTGATGGATGAATGGATAAACAATATGTGGCATATTCAGACAATGGAATAGTACTCAGCCTTGAAAAGGAAAGAAACTCTGACACACTACAACATGGATGAACCTCGAAAACATGATGCTAAGTGTAACAAGCCAGTCACACGAGGACAAATACTTACAAGAGGTCCCTAGAATGGTCACACCCATAGAGACAGAAGGTAGAATGGTAGTTGTTAAGGGCTAGGGGCTCTGGGGAGAAACGACTGATAACGGGTACAGGGTTTCCTTTGGGGATGATGAAAATGTTTGGCAACTAGATAGTAGGGACGGTTGCAAACCACTGTGGATGTACTAAATATCGTGGAATTGTGGCTAATGTGGTCAATTTAATTTATGTATATTTTACACAAATTTATAAAAAAAGCGTTTGAGGGTCAATGAATTGTAAACTTTGTGCAAAAAAATATATGATGTGGATATTATACTCCAATAAAACTATTAAATAAAAAAAGAAAAAGAAAAGAATCAAGAGTTGAAGGGAAGCCAAGATGAGAGTGAGTGGAACATGGAGTCCTTTCCGTCAGTGTGGGGGAGGTTTGTCCACACTGTGCCCCACTGTGCCCACGTATGTGCCCACACATACGTCAAGCAGACTGTGTGTGTGTTGGAGGCAGAGGGGTGAGGGTGGGAGAGAGGTGGAACTGCAAGTTGGGGAACCACTGTATTAAACCAAATTAAACAGCCTTCTTTAACGCAGGACTTCTGGGAAACTTTACAAAGACCATGTGCAGAGTGAACCTCAAGAGAAGATTCACAGGCAGAGTTGCCCAAATTTCTCTGATCCTCGAACAGTGTGTGAAACATATCCCACAGACTAAAGAGGACATCGAACAAAGAATAGACTGACTGCGTGGGGTAACAGCCCAGATGGGGTGGGGCAGCAAGACAGCAAAAGCCATCCACCCCATGAATCTGAATAACGAACCACATGCAAAATGCCTTTCTAACCTCAGAAGTCTTCTTCTCTAACCATTCAAATCTCCCATATGCATGGTGGTCGGCATCATAGGTTTTCATTAGCCTGTAAAAGCTCCTCCGTTTTACCTGATGGAAAAACAAGTACAAACTACAGGTGATCCAAGAAGGAGTTTCAATTAGACAAGTGTGAGGAGTGTGTTAGAATTCAGCAAAAGAAGAACCAGGAAAAGTGGGCATGCGATACTGGATGTAAGTGCTATGCCCTAAGTCTAAAATGGGATGTGTAGATCCGTCGAGGCGTAACGCAGGGGAAATTGCATATTTGCATGCAGTTTAGTCATCTTTCTTATAAATGATGTTCTCTCATGGGAAGCAACTGGTAAACTGACTCTCAGAGCAGAAGCAAAAACGAGATATACAAGAGAATGTGTATAGGGAGAAAAACTTCAATTTTGGGATAATGAATCTTACTTGCACTTTTTTGAGGGGTAAATGGATTAGTTAATAACTAGCAAGGAGGGATATTGGGCATTTTGTCCTTGAGAAAGCCAAATAAGGGTATCCAAAAAATCCAGTTTCAGGATTCTCCAGAAAACTTTGAGAGTTAACTGTGGAGCATTCATGACAGGTTGTATCTATGGAATGTTGACCACCGTTTTCCATCCACACCTACACCTTAATAAGGCCATCTCTCTACCATTTATTTGCCTCATTCAAATTTCTCAGTTCCTTAATTCATGTCCAATTATAGTGGGTACCTCTTTCTTTCTAAAGATTCCAATCACCTGGGCATGGTGACAGACCTCATACAAAGTAAGAATATTGAACACCCACTCTGACTGAAACCTAGTGGGGCCCTGTGGGGCTCCCAGGCACGGAGGCCTTTTTTGTCCCGTGTTTCTTGTGGGCAAGACTCCAGCCTCCATGGCCTTCCCTGAGTTCCAAAGGGCAGATTCGAACAGTTAATAATCAAGGAAGTAACAGCCAAGAAACCACCCGAAGCAAGATTAAAGGGACCAGAGAAGCTCATCAAGATTAGGAGACCAACGACCTGAGACCCTGGACACACCCTCATCTTCTCAGCAACCCCACCCTTGAACCGTTGCCATAAAACTCCTCGCCAAACTCCCCTGGGATGGGACACATAGTTTTCGAGGGCAGGAGACCACTGTGTCCCCCTTTGCCTCACAAAGCAAGAAAGCTATTTTTTTCTACTTCACCCAAAACTCTGTCTCTGAGATTTGATTTGGCACCAGTGTACAGAGAGGCTGAGCTTTCAGCATCATGACCCACTGCTGATGGGTTGAATAATATTAGCAGTTATTGATATTATTGCTTAAATGTGTAATAGGGTACCGAGACATTTCTTTCTCTACTTTTTCCACACTGAAATGAAACAATAAGTTCAAATGGGCCAAAATTACACAAGCAACATTTAAATGAAGGGACACAACTCTTGGCATACTCCTTGAAAGTGCTGGTCCAGGAAAAACACTGGAAACACCAGAATTTTACATGTACAGGTGAATGGGCAGGTGAAAGTGGGAAAAGGTGAGGAACCGAAATTCATAAAAGTCTTACTTGTTGCACTTCCCAAGCTGGAGAAAAGTGAACAGAGGTGGTAAGTAGGAAACCTGAGGGAAGTGATCCTCTAGAGCAGCCATCCCCAGCCTTTTTGGCACCAGGGACCTTTTTCATGGAAGACAATTTTTCCAAGGACCAGGGTTGGGGGGGTGGTTTCGGGATGATTCAAGCACATTACATTTATTGTGCACTTTATTTCTATTATTATTACATCAGCTCCACCTCAGATCATCAGGCATTAGATCCTGGGGGATGGGGACCCCTGATCTAGAGTAAAATGAGGGTTAAACCTCCAGGCTTGCCTTCCCAGTTTCCATAGAGAAAGGTAGACCCTTACTGAAAGGAGAATCATTATCTTCCCTCAGAGATAACTCTTCAACAACAACAAGAACTTATCAGAAAGACAAAGGAGATGTTGCAAACAGGTTAAGAGGATCAGCTTAATCTGACAAGAGTTCCTGAAGAAAAGAATTGAGGAAATAGCAGAGAAGAAATATCAGAAGAAATACCAGCTGAAACTTTTCCAGAATGAAGATATGAGTTTTCAAATCAAAATGGCACCCTAAGTACCCAGCATGATAAATAAAGATAAATCCACACCTCAACACATCATGGGGGCACTGTGGAACATGGAGGATAAGGAGAAAGTCTCAAAAGCTATCAGAGAGAAAGGCAAATTGTCCACAAAAGCCACACAACTAGACTGACAGAAATTTCTCATGACGGAAGATAATGGAGTGTTATCTTCAAAATGCTGGAAGGAAATCATTGCCAATCTAAAATGTTATACCCAGTTAAACTAACATGCAAATGTAAAGCCATAATTAAGACATTTTCAA
>NC_138982.1:140833170-140973170 GCF_964341445.2 Mesoplodon mirus | reverse complement strand
TGCCAGGGCCTGATAACTGGAATCAGATGTCTGAACTTGATATACACCTGCAGATACAGTTACAGATTTTAATCCACCGAGCTCTGTCATTGAAGCTGCTTGAGGACATTCAGTAACTTTCTTTAAAAGCTTGTGTTATATGACTCTTTGTTTTCCCAAGAAAAATTACTCACGTTGTATTACAACTGACTTCAGGACCTTGGCCTCTGGACGAGGGATTTTTTTCGGTTTGGATTCATTTTGCTTTTGTAGAGTTTCCATGCGATCTCTGGGGATGTCTCCGGGCAATTAATTAACGTGCATTATGTGTTTGGGGATTGTCTTTCGTTTCTTCCCTGCATTGGACAATGAGATTACTGGAAGGAGTCTGGCTGCAAGATTAACGGGTGGAATCTGTGGGTGCAGGCTTCTCAGAACCTGGGCTCCAGGGACAAATAATAGAGATGAGAGAGAGGCTCTTTACAACCAAGCCAACCATCCTAGGGCAGCACCCACCCTTGGGTCAGCCCTGAGCCCAGGCTCTGCCTCTCAGGGATGGCAGGTCACCGTGGGTCCTCTGACCAGGCCCACACCAGGAGAGGCCGGCTGATGAGCCCAGTGGCTTGAGTATTTTGCCCCCGACTTGAGTGGCTGCCTTGCTCTTCGCGGACAGACCATAGCTGCAAATCCATCCTGGTCCTCTCCACTGGGTCAGATGAAGTCCCTGCTGTGTCTGCTTTGCAAAATACAGTGGAATAAAGCAAACCGGCAGAGGCCTCTTTCCTCTACATGGCTTTTCTGTGGTGTGGGTGGTATTTTCCTCCATGCTCCCTCCCGAGGCCAGTCCTGACCCTCACTCACGGTCAGAGCCCGCACCCTCGGGTTCCCTCTGCAGGGAGACTGCTCAGAGCGCCTCTGTTCGTTGTTGGTTTGGGGGTCTGTGCCGAAGACGTCACCTGTGGTCACTCAGCCTCTGAAGTTCGGGGCTGCATCAAACCCATTCTGCAGGTCGTGGGAAGTCCGATTTCTCAGCTTCTGCTGCAGCTGAGTTGCTTCCCTCCAGGGACCATCTCATCAGCTTCTTCTGCCATCCCCGTTTCTCACTGTGGTGGATGTGCACCCTGGGTGGCCAGACATGGAGTTCCAGATCTTTCCACTACAAATAACTCAACAAAGCGTTGTGTGATTTGGCCAGTGGCTTGGGGAGCTGGAGCACTTATACTCTAGCAACACCAGTGACTTTGGAAAGAACTATTTCTGTGCCCAAAACAGTCCCCCTTTGCTCAGGGCCATCTGCTCAGCTGCAACTCACCTCCTCCTTGTGGTTTTGGGCTCCTTCACCATCTCCCCTTCCTTGAAAAAGCCCTTCCTGGCTCTTCCTCCTTCCCAGATTCCTCAGATAACCCCCAGTGCTGCAATTTACCTCCTTCTTTTACACTAACCCATGTCCTTAGGTTCTCAATTTCTACCCCAAGCAGCTGGATCGAGATGTTGGGCTAAACAGAGACAGCTGCTTCCTGAAAAGATACCCTGGTAACCTAAATTTTTTATTATTATTATTTTCTTTTCCACTATGATTTATTACAGGATATTGAATATAGTTCCTTGTGCTATATGGTTGGACCTCATTGTTTATCTGGCCTATATATACTAGTTTGCATCTGCCAACCCCAAACTCCCAATCCATCCCTCCCCCACGCCCCTCCCACAAGTCTGTTCTCTATGTCTGTGAGTCTGTTTTGTAGATAAGTTCATTTGTGTCATATTTTGGATTCCACATATAAGTGATATCATATGGTATTTGTCTTTCTCTTTCTGACTTACTTTGTTTAGTTTGATAATCTCTAGGTCTATCCATGTTGCTGCAAATGACATTATTTCATTCTTTTTTATGATTGAGTAGTATTCCATTGTGTGTGTGTGTATATATATATATATATATATATATATATATATATATATATACCACATCTTCTTTGTCCATTCATCTGTTGATGGACATTTAGGTTGTTTCCATGCCTTGGCTATTGTAAATCATGCTGCTATGAATATAGGGGTGCATGCATCTTTTTGAATTAGAGTTTTTTCTGGATATACTCCCAGGAGTGGGATTGCAGGATCCTATGGCAACTCTATTTTTAGTTTTCTGAGGACCCTCCATACTGTTTTCCACAGTGGCTGCACCCATTTACATCCCCACCAACAGTGCAGGAGGGTTCCTTTTCTCTACGCCCTCTCCAGCATGTGTCATTTGTAGACTTTTTCACGATGGCCATTCTGACCAGTGTGAGGTGGTCTAGTCTGGTAAACTTAAGATAGTACATTTTTGGAGATGCCTATGACATGGGTTGGCTGTAGGACGGGAATTTAAAGTCACGTTTATTTGTCTGATCAGTATCTATCAAGCATCCACTCTTGGGGACGGAAGGACTCTCCATGCTCCAGGAGCTTTCAGGCTCATAAGAGAGACAGTCCGAGTGAGCAGCCCTACTACCTGAAGCAGAGCCTCTGCTGTGCCCAGAGTGAGGTGGGGCAGTGCTGTTGAAAGTTCCAGCTGGGGAGTCAGGGAAGACTTTGCTACAGGAACAAGCCTTCAGCCAGACCTCAAGGATGTTGGAAATGGAGAAATGGAGGGAAGGGAGCGGACAGGACCCCCAGGTGGGGTTCACAGCATCATCCAAGGCTCAGAGGCAGTGCTATAACAGGTTTCAGAAGCTGTGTTGGCAGTGAAAGTGATGGTTAGACTTCCAATTTCTTGTCCAGCATGTAGGGAGCTTGGGAGTCATCCCTCTCACCCACACAAGAAGAAAAACACTTAACAAACTGAAAATCAACAACCAGATACAGAGAACCTGGGAGCAGAAATGCATGAGCAGAAACCTCCCTGAAATGAGTGTTGGGTCCTTTTACCCAGCGCAAGATGTCTGGCTTTCAATAAAAAATGACAAGACACACTAAAAGACAACAAGGAGTTTGAAGAGACAGAACAAGCATCAGATCTTGACTTAGATATGGCAGATGATTCCGCTCTGATGGAATCAGCAGAGCGGGAATTTAAAACAGCCATGATTAAGATGCTAAGGCCTCCAGTGCACCAAGTAAAAGGAACGGAGCTTAGCCTGGGGCCAGGGTGTGGGGAACCTGAGTGCAGGTGTGCGTGCACACACCTCAGGCGGGAAGGGCTGTGCTCACTGTTCCCAGAAGGACCCTCCTCTGCTCTGTCCTCACAGGCTGCCTGAGACCGGCCAGGTATGGGCTCTTCTAAACCACTGATTCCCCCTGTTCAGCGACCCCAGTGCTCAGGTTGGCAAGGACAGCAGCAACATAAGAAAGGTCTGCTGGCTTGGCCTCTGGGTGAGGTCAGGATTCAGCTGAAGTCTGGCTTCCTGGCGTTGAGGGCAGGAAAGGGGGCTTGGTAACAGCAGCCTGATGAAGCAACGACTTTTTATTGTTTGAGCAGAAAGATGTCAGACCACTTCCTTCCTTCCTTTTTTCAATCATTCAACATTCGTCGCCAGGCTGAGAGAACACATCACGTACTCTCTTAGCCCTGATGCGAACTGCCCACCAATAAAGGCAATCTTAGGAAGGTGGGGACTAGGGCCATAAAGGGGTGTAGTCTGGTTGCCACGGGGAGATAAGGAGGTTCAGCGGGAGGAGAGGGTAATGAGTCTTGGGTCCAGAGGAGGGCCAGTCCTCTGCCCTTGGAGGGCCGTCCTCTACCCTTGGAGGGCCAGTCCTATGCCCTTGGAGGGGGTGTTGATTTTGCCTTCCCAGACTCCTACCCCCTCTCCTGATGTCTGACCCACCCCCGACAATGGGGTGGGCGGGATTGCACCCAGCTGGCCACTTGTCTATGAGGGCAGATTCAGATGCAGTGACACCACCAGACATAAGGAAGCGAAGCAATCAGCAGCCATTGGGATCTGTCCCACCATGCTGATAGATCTGCTACCCCAGCATTTCAATGGGGAATTTCACTGAGTCCTAACCCTTCCTGTGAGAGCTTTTCAAGTCAAGCCCACAAATACTCTGTACACCCACTGCAAGGCAGTGCTGCATCCTGACGCTTTAGGCTTTTGCCCCCCGCCAAAAAAGCAAAGGCACTGCATGGTATCACATCATCTCCCTTAGACTCAAAAAATTAGATTTCCATTAAAAGCAAATTAGAGTCACAACAAAAACACACCTTTTGTACAGCTGCCAAAAGCAAGGCGAGGCCCTCCTCCCAGCTACTCATCCACCATGCTGACCCCCTCACTGGCTGAGTTTGGGGAAGTGTGTTTGGTTTGGGGTTGCACCCATTTGCTACTTACTAGCTGTGTGACCTTGCGAGAGTCACATACATTTTCTGAGCCTCTGGTTCTTATTCTATAATGAGGCCCCCAAATATCTGCTTGCAGGGCCATTATGAAGATGAACGGTAACAGCTGCTGCTTCTGAGGCTCCCCTGGGCCAGCCCCAGGCTGAGCCTTTCACATCTGCTGACCCAGCAAATCCCCACACTGACCCCAGAAGCAGGCTTGGTTATTATCCCTTTTCAACAAAAGTGGAGGCTGAGGCACAAGATCACGTGGTTCTAAGGGGTGGAGCTGGGGTTTAATCCCAGCAATCTAGCTCTAATGGATACCCTCACCTCTTAGCCACGCCCCCTTTTGTAAGGTGAGGGCCCACCAGGTAAGCAGTACCAGGTATGGAGCTAACATCGCTCATTTCATTTTCTCAGCGTATATGGAGACTCTCTGTAGCCCAGGCCCTGACACAAAGGATGGCCTCCAAAAGGTGGTTAATGTCAGCCCTGTGAGGTGTACCCGCTGTGTGAGCCTCAAGAGTGGGGCTGCCACGGGGTTTACAGGTAAAGAGAGTGCAGGATCCTATCTAGAGAGCAGCTTTCCGCTTCTGTGTCCACAAAACAGGTGTACGAGCTGTTAGTGCCGTTTCCATGGTAAGCAAGGACGCCCTTGGGTAAGACAGAATCTTTAACATTTAATGTTGTTTCTTCATCTCTGTTTGAAAACAGGCTTGGGTCAATCCAGCTCCTGTTTCATAGGACCTGAGAAGAGACTATGGCAAAAACATTGATAGGAACTGAGAGAATAAATGACCAAAAAATCCAGGATCAAAGCTCTGATCCCATTTCCCATTCAGATGATCCTTCGAGAGAGACATAGAAGGACATTAGCATGCGCGATTTAAGGGTGAACGGTTCTGAAATTGACACGGCCTCTGGTTCAAATGAAATGGACCCCTAGGTACACACATCCATCACTGGCCCTAACCAGGAACCTCCAGGTCTAGACACATGGCCTGTTTGTTAAAGGCTCTTCCAAGGCTCTGTCCTCTATGTGAGTCAAGGTCGAGCCTGACTCCATACGAAGCCCACTCTGTGAAGATGCCCAGTATTAGGTCAGATGAGAGCTTCACCTTGCCTCCCGGGAAAGAAAGGGTTTGAAACGATGAGTCTGTGCTATCTTTCCTCCCCCTTGCCTTTGAAGTAGGTGTGTGGACTGGCCAATGGTCCAGAAGGCAGACTTTGGGCTGCCCGGGTCTGTCTCTGGGGGTTGTACAACCTCTCACGTGTCATTGGACCTCCCCAAACCTCAGCGTGCTCATCAGCCAAAAGAGATAGTCACTGTGGATAGTAACATAGCCATAGGTCACTGAGGTTTTACTGGAATAAAATAACACTCATCTTACAATTTTGGTGGATGACTGAGCCTATTTAAATCGCCAGCTCAGCTTCAATTGTTTTCTCCTGAACGTGACGTCATGCTTATGGATGGCCCAGGAGATTGTATTCTCCACAAACCCAACGGGAACTGTAGGGCTGAGCCCAGCTGCACTTTCCCTGCCCTCTCTCCCTGCTCCTTGCGGAGGTGACCTGTCCGGCTTCTGTGGGTGCTGTTCTCCTTTTCTCCTGCTCAGCCTGAGGTCTGAGCCTGTTAACCGCAACAGTTAGAGAGCTAGTTTTATGAGATTGCTAGCTCTCTTTGCCCAGGCGTAACTGCCCAGCAGATTGGAAACTGGCTTTTGGCTCTCCTAAGAGTTTAGAATTCCAGAATCAATCGTGGCTCTCATTTCTTTTTTTTTTTTTAACCAGATATTCATTTTTAATTAATTAATTAATTATTTTGGCTGTGTTGGGTCTTCGTTTCTGTGCAAGGGCTTTCTCCAGTTGTGGCGAATGGGGGCCACTCTTCATCGCGGTGCGCGGGCCTCTCACTGTTGCGGCCTCTCTTGCTGCGGAGCGCAGGCTCCGGACGCGCAGGCTCAGTAGTTGTGGCTCACGGGCCTAGTTGCTCCGCGACATGTGGGATCTTCCCAGACCAGGGCTCGAACCCGTGTCCCCTGCATCAGCAGGCAGATTCTCAACCACTGCGCCACCAGGGAAGCCCATGGCTCTCATTTCTTTATTAAACACACTAAGCTAGCCCAGGGGTTCTCAGCCTCGGTGCTGCTGACATTCTGGGCCCGGTTGTTCTTTGTCATGGGGGCTGTCCTGTGCATTGTAAGATATTGTGCAACATGTCTGGCCTCTCGATGTTCTCTGCTCTGGACCAGAACATTCGAACTTTCATGTGGCTTCAAGACATGGGGCCCAGAGGCTTAAGGGCATCGTGACCCATCCAGGACTCAAGTAGATGTTTTCATAATCACAAAACACAAGCCAGAGTGCTAAGAACTATGATCCCCAAAATGACCGAGTCTGGATTACAATGCCATAAGGTATAACAAGAACCACCCTTCGATTCTTGGTCTGGTCACTGTGGGGTAGGGGAGGTGCTGTGACTCCAGTTCACGAGGAAAGATGCCTTAGCTGTCTTTATTCCTTCTCCCCAGGGTGATGATTTTCTATAGAGGACCTGTCAGGTAATAGGACCTCCTGGTTATTTAATAATGTCATGAAACTTCCCCCCAAAATCTCAAAACCAGAACAAAATCACTGAAACATGAAAAACAAGTGTCTACAATAAGAAAGGTGGTGGTCGTGATGTCAAAGGCCAGCGAGGAGATTTCTAACCCAGAAATTAGGAGGAGCCAGGGATTGCTCGTTACTGGGAGACTGTACCCTTCAGGCTTGCCCTGCCCCCCATACCTGTGCCGTGATTCAGGTCTGGTCACAGATGGGCTGGGCAGCAGTGTAGGTTCCAGAACTTCTCCCAAGGAGAGGCTTGGGGATATAATCTGGTTGAAGGAAAAGGTTAAGTTTGGACATCCAGTTGACAAACTCCTACTTAGATGTCATGTTTCAGATCAATAAAAGGAGCAAGAGGCTTTTGGCCACATTTTTAAAAGATTAAGAAAATCAACTCTAAATCAAATAGTGTTATTTTCATATTCTCATGTTTTTCAAGGGGGTGGCATTGAGGTTGCCGATGGAAAGAAAAGCAGAGCCTGATGTGCATGTCCCCAAGGCCTTCTTGGCTGGACAACTGCAGGTAGCCGGCCACTTCCCTCCTGCAGTCGGGGAAAGGCTTCCCCCAGATGGCCATCTTTGTGTCTCTTAGCCTGCCCCCCTTTGCAAGGACACAATGTGAGGTAGTGTCCCTTACTTCCTGTATTTTCTGCTTTTTCTCTGACTCTGCGAAAGTGGCCTGGGTTTATACCCAAGTCTTATCATTTGGTAGCCGTGGGTGACCTTCAACAAGTCACTTTCCCTCTCTAAGCCTCAGATTCTTCATCCATAAAATGGGGACCAGGATAATCCCTACCTCGTAGGGCACTGTGCAGATTAAGTAAGGTAATGCTGGGAAAGCAGTTGCCACAGTGCCTGGCATATTTAAAATGTTCTCACTGCACAGTTATTATTAGGAGTAGAAGTTGTAGTCATAGTCATCGGTGTCCACTTATGTGCTCTTATCGGCCCAGTAGCCTGCAGGAGAGGCCAGAGTCTTGGGGAGTCTCTAATTTGCCTAGAGGTACTAATGAATTGCCATCTTTGCTGGAAAAAAAGACTGTTGAGCTTAGTTGTTCTCTGGGCAAGTTCATAAATAAATGCCCATTTGAGATTTGGGGCAAACACACTCTTTTAATCATTGAAAAATGCAAATAAATTATTTCCCCCAAAGACCACTGTAATAGTCAGGACAACCTAGGCTTACGCTGCTGCAACAAACAGCCCCCAAATTTCAGCAGCATAATATGTAAAAGTTTATTTCTTGCTCATTGCAAGCCCGTCTTAGGGCAGCAGCAGTGGGGACCCTGCTCTACATTATCACTCAGGGTCCCTGGCCTCACTCGCTGGACGTTTGCTGATTGCCATGACAGGGGAAGGAAGAGAGTGAAGAATTGCACAGGGCTTGTCACTGCCCCAGCCTGGAAGTGACACATATCACTTCTATTTGTATTTCATGGGCCAGAACAGGTCGCACAGGCTGGGAAGGGCGGGCTCCCATCTCCCCAGCAAGGTGGGGGGATGGGATGCCAACGAGCACAGCTGGCCTCCACCACTCCCAGAAACCACAGGCAGGGCCAGAGGCCCTTTGGTCAGTGAGGTGTGTTGAGAGCAGGAGTCCACAAACATTTTCTAAAGGGCCAGAGAGTAAATATTTTAAGCTTTGTGGCCATCGAGTCTTTGTCCCAACTGCTCATCTTTGGAAAACAGCCATAGACAACGTGTCAACAAATGGACGTGGCTGTGTTCCAATAAAACTTTCTTTACAAAAACAGGTGGGCCATAGTTTGCTCAGCCTGGTTTAGGGTAAGATCATCCCTTAGAAAGCCCCAGTTGAGTTTTTAATAAAAACATAACATTCCAAGTGAAGCTTCTCATTTGTCAGAGGGGTAGGGCTCCTACGAGGAGTTAGACAAAGTGAGGGGTGTGTGAATGTGTCAGAAATGACCACAGTCAGGATTTCAGTAACGTGGATGTCGAGATGTCAAGTTTCTACCCTTGACCCACAGATTCTTAAAGGACCTCAGTTACTCCTACGACTTTTTCAAGAGAAGGAAACTCTCTCACTGTTCTGGAACTGTTAGTTTCTTATTTGAAGTGGCAAAACATGACATTTTAAAGCAGAGGAGAAAAGATAGCAGCTGCAGTTTTTTCTTTTTTTTTTTAATTTATTTTATGAAGTATAGTTGATTTACAATGTTGTGTTAATTTCTGCTGTACAATGAAGTGATTCAGTTAAACATATATACACATTCTTTTTCATATTCTTTTCCATTATGATTTATCACAGGGTATTGAATCTAGTTCCCTGTGCTACACAGTAGGACCTTGTTGTTCATCCATCCTCTATATAATCGTTGGCATCTGCTAATCCCACACTCCCAGTCCTTCCCTCTCCCATCCCCTCCCCCTTGGCAACCACAAGTCTGTTCTCTATGTCTGTGAGTCGTTTTTTGTTTTATAGATAGGTTCATTTGTGCCATCTTTTAGATTTCACATATAAGTGATATCATGTGGTATTTGTCTTTCTCTTTCTGACTTACTTCACTTAGTACATTCATCTCTAGGTCCATCCGTGTTGCTGCAAATGGCATTATTTTGTTCTTTTTAATGGCTGAGTAGTATTCCATTTTGTATACACACCATACCTTCTTTATCCATTCATCTGTTGTTGGACATTTAAGTTGTTTCCATTTAGGGTGTCTTGGCTACTATAAATCATGCTGCTATGAACATAGGAGTGCATGCATGATTTTGAATTCTAATTTTGTCCAGATATACACCCAGGAGTGGGATTGCTGGATCATATGGCAATTCTATTTTTAGCTTCTTGCAGTGCCTTCTTTTTTTTTTTTTTTTTAGTTGTTAAGCAGTTTAAATTTTATTGACCTCCTTTTTTTTTTTTTCTGCGGTACGCAGGCCTCTCACTGTTGTGGCCTCTCCTGTTGCGGAGCACAGGCTCTGGATGCTCAAGCTCAGCGGCCACGGCTCATGGGCCAAGCTGCTCCGCGGCATGTGGGATCCTCCCGGACCGGGACACAAACCAATGTCCCCTGCATCGGCAGGTGGACTCTCAACCACTGCGCTACCACGGAAGCCCCTGGTTTTTTTTAAAAAGTTAAATTTAAGGTCACATCTCTAAGTTTGAGGTCACATCTCTAAGTTTGATGCACTATATACAGATCGTGCAGCGCACGACTACAAAGAGATACAAATTAGTCCAGGCTGAAAAAGATTTACTAGAGTACAGAATCATTTTCATAAATACATATAAAATTCTTGTGAAGATAGAAGAGGACTGACTCTTCAGGTTTTCTGAGGCACTTTTCAAAGCGATTCAAGGCACAAAATGTGCACTATTGTGAATACATACATGTGTCTCTAATACAGCCCATCAAAGATTTGGCTTCATGACTTACAAAACTAAATGTACTGAAATGAGATTCTGCTTCTTAGCTGAAAAACCACAGGACCTATAAACATCATGTAGATAATTATTCCAAAATATGGGGATACAAATACAAGCACTTCATTTGAAAAAGCAAACATGAAAGGTAGGTGTAAATTCAAAGTGTTTAAATGCTTCCGTTTTGAATAATTCAATTAAGAACCTATACAAGTTTGTTCCCAGAAGCTAATGCATCAAACACCAGTGTCCACTAAGGAAAATGAATTCTGAAAATTAACATGGTTTTCAATAATTCAAATTTCACCATTTATATAAAAACGTAGAGAGACCAATAATATCCAATAGCTTCAAAAGATAAGCTAAAGACATTTTGCTGTAATCAATTTGCCGATGTTTGTCCAGGTCTGTTTAATATATACACAAGGAAAATACACTCACTCTATAATTTCTTATAAAACAGCAAGTAAGGAGTAGATGTAGGAGATGTAGAAGGGGAAAGAGAATTCAGAAAGTCCTTCTCCTCAGTAACAACTTTCACTTCAGAATTATCAAAAAGCAACCAGTCCCCCTCATACTCCTTTAAGCTTTGCACTACATATGAAATTTTGTTTTCAAAACCACTCACGTTAATGCCTGTTTGGTCACTGGATTCCTTGTTTCTATCAGATTCATGGGTCCCATTAGTATTGTTAGTCTCAGAGTTTCTATTTTCAGCAAATGCTGTACTGGCAACTTTATCAGGATTAGATGCTTTGTTGTATAACTCATAACCTGCTTTGCTCTTTTGTCCTCCAAGAAGTCCAATAGCGTCTACAGTTTTTTTGTTCAAAACTTTACATGGGGGCTTCCCTGGTGGCGCAGTGGTTGAGAGTCCGCCTGCCGATGCAGGGGACACGGGTTCGTGCCCCGGTCTGGGAAGATCCCACATGCCGCGGAGCGGCTGGGCCCGTGAGCCATGGCCGCTAAGCCTGCGCGTCCAGAGCCTGTGCTCGGCAATGGCAGAGGCCACAACAGTGAGAGGCCTGCGTACCACAAAAAAAACCAAAACCAAAAACAAAAAACCAGGACAAAAACATAATACCTGGAGTATACTATAAAGATAACAAGTATTGCCGAGGTTATTCAGTCCCACAAAGGGTAACAAGTTTTCTCTCTTCTCACGGTGGATAGGTGAGGACTGTGCTGCAGGACCAACTTGATCAGTGTCAGATCCTCTACATGCAGAAGGTTTTTCTTCCTTTTCTTGAGAATCTGTGAAATCCAAGGCTCTCTTGGTTTCCTTTTTCTGAAAATGCTTCAAGGAAAGTCTGGGGGTTTTTTTGTTGTTGTTGTTTGATGGACTACCTCTTGAAAGCCCATTACTTTCACTAGGTATGACAACAGGCATTTTCTCTTCAAATCCCATGGAGTTGACAAAAATTAATTTATACAGGCACCTGGTAATCACCAGTCATATCTGGTCATGGCCCAGGGCGAGGTCCGTGGCGACAGCGGAGCCCCTGCTCCGAGCCCGCGGCGGCCCGCGACCCACGGAAAAGCGGGCCATCGCTCTCCCCGCCGGGGAGTGACCGTCCATCTCAGGGGCTGGAACCCCGGGCGGCCGCTCGGTCCTGCCTGGCGCCGGCCCCGACTACCTCCCCGAAGCGGCGCCGCCCGGGACGCCCAGGAGCGCCAGAAGCGGCCCCACTCGCCGGCGCCCGGGCCGCTAGGGCCTTCCTCACGCCACCGCCCACGGGACTTGGCGCGTTTTCCGCAGTGCCTTCTCAAGCATAATTTATTTCACCTATGACCCACGTAGCCCTTATTTTCCAATATTTCAAGTGTTCTAAAAACGCCTTTGGAAGTTTCTTAAAGGAGACGCTGAACTTAGAAACTGTTTCTTCCTCTCCTGTAATGTTCCCTCTGCCCTTCTGACTTCTGCCTGAAACCAGAGAAATAGAAGAGATTAACAAGAGGAAAAGGAAGTGTATTAAGATGTGTACCACCTGTGTACACGGGAGATACCAAGGAAAACGAGGAAACTCCCCGGGATGGCCCAAGCCACCACCGTCTAAGCATCTTCAGCTACAGACAAAGAAAGATGCCATTGGGGAGGGGCAGGCCGGTTACAGGAGGTGATGGGAAAAGTGTCATACGAGGGCAGGTGGTTCTGCAGGTTTAAGTCGGGGCTTCTCCATTTACAAGAGTTTCTTGTAATTTATTTATTATTTACTTAAGTTGATAACTTTTATTATTATCAATACTATACACAGCTTCTCCCAATATTTCATGAATGGATTTATTCATTTATTTATTTAAAGTTCTATTGCAGTATAGTTGATTTACAATATTGTGTTAGTTTCAGGCGTACAGCAAAGTGCATCAGCCTTCTCTTCCAGGTAAAGAGAGAGGCCCCCTTGTAAATGGAGATTTCCTTTATACATGTAAATTTTCCTTGCACAAGAGTAACCTCGACTCTGTTTTCAGAGCTTTTCCTCTATCTGTAGTTTCTCAAAAATAACCGGCTCAAAATAATCCTCTGCCAAAGAGATCCCTTCAGGGGTGGTATCTTCTGCTACCCTCACCCGCTTCTTCCCTAAATACCCAGGGAGCACCCCAGTGAGCCGAGCCCTGTGCTAGACGAGGGGACACGGGACAGTGAGACAGGCAAGGTCCGTGTTTCCACCATTCAGACAATAGACACGTAAGCACAACTACTTAGATGTCAGTGAGGGCAACCAAAAGCAGACTGAGCAAGAGTGGGGTTGAGTCTTTAAGGAGAGTGGCCCTTGAGTCTAAGTGGAGGCTATGGGTTGCTTCAGTTTCAGAAAGGCAGCCATTCTGGCCATGTTAAGCAGAACGGGATTTAATGCGGGGAATTAGGTGCTTTCAGAACGCTTTGAAGGCCCTGGGCCACCCAGATGGGCTGCCAGGAGCTGCCCCTACTGCAGCTATCAGGAAAGTGGGGACCCAGCAGCCGGTGAGGGGAGTCTGACTCAGGAAGTTGTCGGAGGCTGGATCCAGGGCTCGGGAAGCTCCTGGAAGTGCCCCTGGAGGCCCACAAAGCTGGGTCTGGCCACTGCTCTCACAGAGAAGCCTTGGTGGCTGGGCAGGACTCCCCCTCTGGTCCCCGTGCTGCCATAACCGTGCTGCAGGACAGCTCCAGTCCCCCCCTCCCCCTCCCCATCTCCTGCAAGTGCGGAATCCCAGCCCTGGGGGTTGGGAAAGGTGGTGGTTGGCTTCCCACTGCAGCGCTCCTAGGGCAGTTGTGAGGAAGCACCACACACTGGGTGGCTTGAACAATAGATAGGTGTTGTCTCACAACACCAGGGGCTGGACGTCTGAGACCAAGGTGTCAGCGGGCTTGGGTTCTCCTGAGGGCTGTTAGGGAGGATGTGTTCCTAGCTCACCGCCCCCCGCCCCCCGCCCAGCTTCCAGGAGTTTGCTGGCATCACACCTTCTCTGCCTTCACCTTCACATCATGTTGTCCCTTGTGTCCCTGTCCCTGTGTCCCAATTTCCCTCTTAATAAGGCCGCTTGTCATATTGGATTAAGACCCACCTTAATGACTTCACCTTAACTGACTACATCTGTAAGGATATTATCCCCCAACAAAGTCACATTCTGAGGTTCTCTGGGTCAGGACTTCCACATATGACTTTGGGGGACACGGTTGTGCCCACAGCACTCAGCTTCTGTAGGAAAACCTCAAAGTCCGACGGACTGGAGATGGGGAAGGTCTACACTCTACCACAGGCCAAGCGGCAGCTGTTGGGGGGCAGATTCATCTCAGAGGGAACCACTGGGGCCAAAGGTCTAATGCAGGAGTGAGTGTTATTTGAGGAACAGAAAGGAGACCTTGGAGCTGCAGGGGTTGAGCTAGGGGGCGGTGTGGAGTGGGGTTGGCCGGGTCACGGGGCTTTGAGGCTGCTTGAAGCTGCTGACTTTCACACTATGTGTGGTGAGAAGCTACTGGGAGTTGCTAAGCAACGAATGACATGATGGCTGTACATTTTGGGGACACACTGTGGCTGCTGCGTGGGGCAGTGGCATACGGGGCCATGTGGGGAAGTGGAAGGATGGTTTGAGGGGCTGCTGCCATTGTCCTGGGGAGAGACTCAGGCAGCTTGGACCAGGGGGAGCCGTGGCCAGAGAGAGGGGATGGATTTAGAATAAGTTTGGTTGACAGCTGCCCAGATATGCAGAGCATTATTAGCTTACAGCCCACAAGGATGTGGGTTAGAAAATGCGGATGTGGCAGGTGGCATCTGCAGGTGTCATAGAGCTTTCTAGTGGGTGTGTGTTTCCTGGGGTGACATCCACAGCGCAGGGTTTCTAGTGACCACATTTTCTTAACACCAGATCGGTACACTGAGCTGGCCAGGAGAAAGGACACTTATAGGGTGGTGGCGGTGTGTGGATTTTCTGGAGAGCTGGACCGTACGTGCTGTCATCCCGGGATGCCAGACCAGGAGACCACAGCTGCTGCTGCCTTCCTCCTACTGCCCTCCCTGACACACGAGGCCCCGTGTGCTGTGGCTGGGACCCTGGCTTGTTTGGGGGACGTGGATTCCCAATCCCCAAGGACTGTGAATGTGTCCCCTTTTCATGGCAAAAGAGACTTTGCAGACGTGAATAAGTTAAAGAGGTTGCGATGGGGAGACGATTCTGGATTATTTGTCTGGGCCCGATGTGATCACAAGGGTCCTTATAACAGTGAGGCAGCCAGGTAAGAATTAGCCAAAGGTGATGGGGAAGTGGAAGCAAAGAGATAGAGCTTGGAGGAGCCTCTGGTCTGGCTGCTGACGTTGAAGTTGGAGGAAGGGGCTAGACGTGCAGTGGCCTTTAGAAGTTGCAGAAGGCCAAGAGGACTCACGCCTAAAGCCTCAAGAAGAAACCAGCTCCTGCCAGCCCCTTGGCTTTAGCCCAGTGAAATGAATTTTTGAGCTTCTGACCTCCACAACTATAAGTTAGCAAATTTGGCTTGTTTTAAGCCCCTACATTTGTAGTCATTCGTTATAGCCACATTAGGAAACTCATCAAGGTGGAGAGAAGAAAGATCATATAACTAAATCCCACTGAGAAATACCAAAATGAATCTAAGGGATATTTCAGGGGCCCACACGTCTCTTACAAGCACGAGTTAGGTTGGCCAATGAGAAGAGTTTGGCAATGGGGTCGGGGGTGAGGGTGGGGTAGGGGGTCAGGGGCACTGAAGTCCACTGCAGGCTCCCCAACCAGAAACAGAGTCAGAGAAGCACCAGTGACGCGGCTGCTTGATTTGTTGTGACTTTTTCTCTGGACAAACGGATATAAGTGTGGAAGCAGTAGCAGGTGGTAGACTAGCCACTGTCAATCACACACCCAAGTTAAAGTTTCTTTGGCTTTGCAAACTGTCTTCCTGCCCCTTGTGAGAAAGCTCACTCCAGCTGCACTCAGCAGACAGATACCCACCAGACCCTCAGGTCTCAGGGGCTGTGATTTCGGTCAAACTCCAACCCGCATCCTCCGCGTGCATGTTGATGGAGACCTAGGAAAGGAGGGTGAGCAGGGGAGGGTCAGAGATGACGGAAAGGGCCTCCCTGGTGGCGCAGTGGTTGAGAGTCCGCCTGCCAGTGCAGGGGACGCGGGTTCGTGTCCCGGTCCGGGAATATACCACATCCTGCGGAGCGGCTGGGCCCGTGAGCCATGGCCGCTGAGCCTGCACGTCTGGAGCCTGTGCTCCGCAACGGGAGAGGCCACAACAGTGAGAGGCCCGTGTACCGCCAAAAAAAAAAAAGATGATGGAAAAAGTTCTCACATCACAGCAGGAGAAAACCTCAGCTTGGACCTGACCGCTCTCTTGGACCCATTCCTCAGGACAGAATAACACTGCTAATATTTGAGTTTAACCATCACCGAGAACACCTCGTTGTGGCTGGAATCATGTAATGAAGATTTTGCAACTTATGTAGTGATCTGTTTGGTTTTAGAAAAAGATGTTCCTCAAACATATTAAAAAAAAAAACCCAACATGGAGTTTGGGATTTGCAGATGCAAACTACTATATATTTTATGGATAAACAACAAGGTCCTACTGTAGAGCACAGGGAACTATATTCAATATCTTGTGATAATCCATAATGGAAAAGAATATGAAAAAGAGTGTATGTATATGCATAAGTGAATCACTTTGCTGTACAGCAGAAATTAACACCTCATTGTAAATCAACTATACTTCAATAAAAGTAAATTTAACCCCCCCCCCCGGACTTATTTAGAATATTGACAAGACCTCACTGACTGTGGGAGATGGGATCCCGTTGGTGGTCCATGGACCTGGCTCCGGGGGAAGCTTCTAGGAACCGGTTTAGGCCCTATGCAAATGCTGTGGATTAGTGTGATTGTGGCCATAAAACACACAGCTCCAGCCAGCTACCAAAGTATTTCGAGAGCTGCCAGTTCGCTTAATGCCACCGGAGTCTAAATAACAGGCTTTGGAACAGGCGTTCAGGCAGACTTGAATTTCATTTGGAAACAATCTGGAGCAATATGGTTTTCTTGGGGGATTAGCTGCTGCTGAGAAATTTCAAAGCCAGCATCCTGCCTTAGACTCACCCAGAAAGTCTCCAGGGAGGCGGGATCCCACAGGAAAGTGCCATTGCCCACGGCTGACTTCACCCCAGAAATGTTGGGGTTACATCAGGAGCTGTCAGTCACTGGGCTTCCTGGGCTGTCACCATAAGTACCACGTAAAACGCCGTGGCCCAAACACCTTCGACCTCTGGGCCGGCGAGACAGTTTGCAGAGCCTCTCAGGACATGGCTGCCTTCAGTATCCGTCGAGGCTGCCGTCTCACCCTGGACCTTTGAGTTCTCTGTTCCCTGCTCTTCAGGACCCTAGGCAGCTTCTCCTGCCCTGGGATTGTGACAACACATGGAAACGGAGGCCATCAGTTCTGTGCTCAATGCCCACAGGTCCCTGAGACCCCCATGCGTGACTTTCTCCAAGACCCACTGCTTCATTCTCAGCCTGAAGCCACCCATTCAAGGGGGCCTCCCTGACCCTCCACTGAGGCCAATGCCCCGCTGGTCACTCACATGACATCCTACCATGTGAGTGTCTTGTTGCTGCTGTAACAAATGACTGCAAATTTAGTGGCTTAAAATAACACCCACTTACTACCTCCCAGTTCTGCAGGTAGAAGTTGAGACGCACCATGACTAAGCTGGTCCTCTACTTGGGGCCCCACAAGTCCAAAATCAAGGTACTGGAAGGGCTGTGTTCCTTTTTGGAAACTGTATCCATTTCCTAGTGATGCTGTGACAAAGCACCACAAACTAGGTGGTTTAAAACAACAGAAATGTATGCTCTTACATTTTCAGAGGCCAGAGTCTGAGATCAAAGTGTCGGCAGGGTGATGCCCCCTCTCGGGGAGAATCCTTCCTCAACTCCTTTGGCTACTGGTGGCTCCAGGCATCCCTTGGCCTGTGGCTGCATCACTCCAGTCTCTGCTTCCATCTGTGTCTTCCGTCTCTTATAAGGATACTTGGTGCTGGATTTGGGACCCACCCGAAATCTAGGATGATCTCATTTTGATATCCCGAACTTGATCACCTCTGCAAAGCTCCCTTTTCCAAATAAGGTCACATTTACAAAGTCTGAGGGTTAAGATGTAGAGATAGCTTTGGGGTCCACCGTTCGCTCCAGCCACTCCGACTGCCTGGCTCGTGGCAGCTATGGTTAACATCTCCGCCCCCCTTCACACGACAGTTCAGAGCATCCCAGGTCTTTTACTAGGTTTTACTAAGCAAACTTCTCAACCTCATTTTACTATGCATCACGCCTGAAAGACCTCCAGTGATGAAGAGCAGCATCGTCAGAAACATGACACGGAATTGTGTTCTGTTCATTGGAAAACAGTTCAAGGACCAGGTGCAAAACCAGGTTAATGGTCACCCACCAGGTTAACTCAAGTAGCACCTGCTAAGATGTGTGCTTTGAATCGGTTTGCACTTGGGGTTTGAGCTCAATTGCTTCTTCATCTCAGGCGATCAATACATTGCTTGTTTAAAAGAAATACTTGCAAGCCTGGAAATCTGCGGATGAGGAGGGAAACATTTTCTCCACGTGAACTATTTCTATTTTAGTTTGATAAGCCCTGCACGATAAACCCCCGAAGACTTTGGAACTTAGCGTTTACTCATTTCTAATCACGATCTTAAAAAACAGCCCGTCTTTAGTGCAAACAAGAATCGGGTTACAAGTTGTGGTCTGTACCTGGCTCTTCTCCCCGGGGGCTCAGGGTGGCCTCACGGGGAGAGGCAAAAGTGCGACCAGGGCTCCCATTTCCAGCTAGCTGAGTCCTCCCTCCAAGCGTTCTTTCCTGTTAGTAAACAGAGATCATGACCTAATCCTGGGGCTGCCGGGAAGCACATGGCCACAGCTCTGGGCGCCAGTCACCACAGGCCACAGACACAGATGGGGACTCTGCCACCCGCGGGCCACCCCGGAAAGACTTCCTGCTGAGAAACCCAGGTCGGGATGCCATCCAGGGGTGAGGAGAGGAACGCACAGTCCGGAGGGGTCGCTACCGTGTCTCTCTCCACCACCTCCCGTCCACACCCGGCGAGACCCTGCTCTCCTCTCCATGTCCCTGCACCCCATCTTTGTACCCCCTTCCTCTCTCTCCTTCTCCCAGCTGGCCACCCCTTAGCCAGCTCCAGCCAACAGCCAGAGCGAGCCTGCTAGAAAGAAAGCCCGTGCTTCCTTTGCACAAAGCAGCGGCTCCCACGCCACCCGTGGAGGCCACCAGGCCCTCCGTGGACCCCCCTCCCCTCCCTGCTGCTGGCCTGTTCGCCCAGCCCCTACCCCAGGCCCTTCTCCCCAGCTTTCTTTATCCCATAACTCATCACCACGTGATAGGGTTTTCCTAACAGTTGCCTCTCTGACCCCCATCGAGTGGAAGCGCTCAGGGAAGAGGGAATTTGGGGCTTTGCTTCTTGTGCTGCTGTTACTCCTCCAGGGCCCTCAACCCCCCCTGGGGCTCAGTGAGTGCTCGGTCATATGGGGTGAATGAATGAATGAATGTACGTGAGCCTGCAGGAGTGAATGCAGAGCAGCATTGGCCAGTGTCCTATCCGCCCACCTGTTCAGAAATGGCCTTGTCAGTTCTCTCTGAAATGAGTCATCAGCTTTGGGGCTCACGATTCTTCCTGCCACCTTGCCCACAGACTTTTTTTTTTTTTAAGTGATGAAAGGCTGGATGGTGTGAAATCACCGTGGGATATGTGTGCTTCTATAGCCCTGCGTGCGGCACTGACCATGTACTTTTCCATGCACTGGTTGAAGGAGGCGGTAGATTTCCACCAAGAAAGAGGGAGAAGCAGATGGCAAAGTCGAGAGTGGGATTTTATTGGGGAAATCCAGGGATGGCCGGCAGACAAAGCCATCTGCAGGCCTGGTGCTGACACTGGAGCCCTGCAGCAGGGGCGGAGCCTTAATTTAGAAGCTCCAGAACAGAAGGTTTATGATCTATTACCTGAGGTTACACATTTTCAGTTGACCCTGCCCCCAAGTTGATTCCTGAGAAAAGCGGCATTATCTCTGGTGTGGCTTTAATAGCAATAGCCCTGCTCAGTTGAATTATCTGGAGAGCAGCTGTCCACGCTCACCTTTCTTTTAAAAAGGTGCTTCTAGGGCTTCCCTGGTGGCACAGTGTTTGAGAGTCCGCCTGCCGATGCGGGGGACGCGGGTTCGTGCCCTGGTCCGGGAAGATACCACATGCCGCGGAGCGGCTGGGCCCGTGAGCCATGGCTGCTGAGCCTGCACATCCGGAGCCTGTGCTCCGCAACGGGAGAGGCCACAACAGTGAGAAGCCCGCGTACCACAAAAAAAAATAATAATAAAAATAAGGTGCTTCTAACAAACTGGCCACCTGACTTGTTAAGGAAGCCGGCTGAGGGAGAAAGGTAAGAGCTTTCACTCAACACGCCCACACGTGCTGTTCTTACAGAGCTGCCACTCTTTGGTTCTTTTCTCTCCTCATTTCTCTCCTTAAGAGAGCTGTTTGCCCAGCACAAGGATTTGCAGGAAGGAGAATGGTCTAGATTTATCTGTGGGTCTACTGACCTTCTACAGCCCCTGTGGATGGGCTCAGTTTGTGCTGGGTCACACGTTGCCTTAGGACATTGACAGTGTGTGGCCATATGTCAACTGTTTATGGTTCAAAACAACCATAGAGTGTATTATAGTGAATGACAAAGTTACGGACTCCAAAGCCGAAGACCCAAGTTCACATTCGATCACCTGCTGACTGGCTACATAACCTTGGGCAAGTTCCTTAGCGTCTCTGATCCTCCATTTCCTCGTCTGTAAAATGGGTCACTTCATAGCCAACTCATGGAGCCATGACCGGAACTAACTGCAAGCATTTATTTAAAACATGCAGCACTGTTCTGGAATGAAGGAAGCCTTCAGTGAATGCTGGCTACTGCTGGTCAAGTTTCTGGCCATGTCTTAGCTTGGAAGCTGCAGGAGCTGTGGGGTCAGTGCTTCAGCTGCTGGATGTCCAGTGAAAGCCAGAAGCAGAATTAGCACAGGGCCATGCCCAGAGCTCAGAGCTCTGGGACCCTCCACTTCTTGGATGCCTGTTCTATGTACAGCTAGCCTTGCTCTACAGCCTAAAGTGCAGCCATGTTTTATGTCACCGTTCCCTGTATTTGTTACTTATTATTAGTCATGAGCTTGTTCAGGATGATTCCATGGCCAGGGCTGCTTCCCTCCCTCCTCCGCAGGCAGCTCTGTGCCCGGCTCCCTGGCTCACATGGTCAGTTGCCGGTGGTGGACAGGAGGTCCTGGTAGGGCCGGCCTTTCCTTCTACAGACAGTGGCCTCCCTACTCGTGGACACCCCACTTTCAGCTCTAACTTCTCTGGGTAGGCCTAGAACAGGATCTGGCCTTGCAGGCAGAACTGGACACACAATGAGCAGGGCCCAAAGCAAAAGGAAAAAGGGGCTCCACGTTCAAAAACAGCTCAGCATTTCAAGATGGTGACTGTAGAGCATTAAAACAGGAGTGGGCCCCCCTGGGGGCAGGGTCTTGTGGCCATGATGCCAGCGCTGTTTGGAGGCAAGAAATGTGTCTTAGGCTGAACTGAATAAAAAATGGGATTCAATGCGCATAGATGCCTTACATGCCCCAAAGAGTCCTGATGCTCTCACCAGGGTGGCGAGTGAGCCTTGGCCCTACAGTTGCTGGCTGAGCTGAGCTCTCATCTAATTTGGTGCCAATAAGTCGAGTACACAGTACAACCTCTAGGAAAACCCATCCAAGTGTTTCGTATTTGATTTGTTGGGGCAGGCTCTGGACGTTGTTTTTTATATATATTTTTTTAAGATTTGTTTGATGTGGACCATTTTTTTAAAAGTCTTTAGTGAATTTGTTACAATATTGCTTCTGTTTTCTGTTTTGGTTTTTTGGCTGCGAGCCATGTGGGATCTTAGCTCCCGGACCAGGGATTGAACCCGCACCCCCTGCATTGGAAGGTGAAGTCTTAACCACTGGACCGTCAGGGAAGTTCTGACGTTAGTGGTTTTAATCCTGCCTCCCATCTATCCATTAGGTGGATTCTAGATGCAGCCGAGATTGAGAGCAGCAGACTTAGTGAATTGGGGTCCACAATGCAGGATGGCTTTCCTTTCTCCTTAGCAACAAAGATAGAATATGGGCAAACACATTATTACCTATTACTAGCATTAGTTTTATTTTTAAAAAATTTTATTGGAGTATAGTTGATTTAAAATGTTGTGTTAGGGCTTCCCTGGTGGCGCAGTGGTTGAGAGCCCGCCTGCCGATGCAGGGGACACGGGTTCATGCCCCGGTCCGGGAAGATCCCATATGCTGCGGAGCGGCTGGGCCCGTGAGCCATGGCTGCTGAGCCTGCGCGTCCAGAGCCTATGCTCCACAATGGGAGAGGCCACAGCAGTGAGAGGCCCGCGTACCGCAAAAAAAAAAAAAAAAAAAAAAATGTTGCGTTAGTAGTAGTTTTAAATTGAGGTAAAATACACATAACGTAAATTGTCCCATCTTAACCATTTTTAAGTGCACATTTCAGCGGCATTGAGTACACTCACATTGCTGTGCCATCAGCACACTATCCACATCCAGAACATTTTCATCTTGTGAAACTGAAAATCTATACCCATTAAACATGGCCCCTCCTCCCCCAGCCCCTGGCAGCCACCATCCTATTTGCTGTGTCTCTGAATTTGGTATTTCCCTGAAGTGGAATCACACGGTATTTGTCTTTTTGTGGCTGGCTTATTTCACAGAGCAGAACGTCCGCAAGCTTCCTCCACGTTGGAGCCTGTGTCAGGATTTCCTTCCTTTCAAGGTTGAATTCTCTATACACCATGTTTTGCTTATCCATTCATCTGTCGATGGACCCTTGGGTTGCTTCCGCCATTTAGCTACTGTGGGCAAACACTATTTTTATAACAATGAGGTTTGATTGTTACCCCCATTCACAGAGAGGAAAACTGAGGCTACTTGGGCAGGGGGTAACTTGTCCACACAAGCTGAGAAGCAGGCTCCAAACCCAGGGCTATCTGCCCCCTCCCCTTTTTCTCTCCATCTTTCCATTCTTCCTTTTATTCCTCCAGAAGGGTGTTTTTTAGCATGAGGATAAACAATGACTATTTACCCAGTGAGTGGCTTAGTACTTTTCCTCCTTTTCACACCCAGTGGGTGAGCTGGTGCTGGTAGGGAAATTGGATGGACACAGGTGTCTTCTTATAGGAGTCTTGTGTACACAACACCTGTGGGCACCTGGTCGTTTGGACTATGGGGCTTGCTGGGCGGGTGAAGAGGTTGAGAAGTCTTGTGCCTCTCCAGGGTGCGGGAGACCTGAGGACGCGCAGAGGGTGGACACAGGGGAGGTGCTGCGGCAGAGCTGGTGGTTCCTGTGCAGCTTCTCCCGCAAGGTGGTTCATGTCTTATTAAGTCCTTTCCAGTGTGGTGGGAAAAGCAGGGCCTTAGGCTTCTAGCCTGATCCCATGAATATTTATACGTGAGGTTAGCATTGGTGACTTAACTGTCCCCAAGCACTGGGTTTCCTCACCTTTAAACAGAGATTATAGTGCCTGCTTTTGGCATTCTTGGGAACATTAAATTGATAACAAAGGTTCAGTACCCAGGACGATACCGGTCCCTTCCAATCAGAGCACACAGAGATCTCTTGCCTCGGGGACATATGTTTTTAATTATTGATGTTTCAGCATATATATTTTGAACAAAGCATCTATTTTTGTGCTGAAAAGAATGCAAACTTCTTTTATTTCATATTAGAGAGGAAGAGATTTGTTCTGTGTGATGGATATATTTGTCTCCTTTATTTGACATGAAAGATAGTGGAATATTACTTTTTCCAAGTTTTGAGACTGAAAGATAGCATTTTTTTCTAAATCTATAAATGTGGGAAAGTAAAAAATGAGGGGGAGGTTTAGGTTTTCCAGCTTTGTCATTTTTCAAAAATTGAACTTTTTTGGCCTTTCTTGGATTTGCTGATCCTTCGATGATTCTAATGAGGACCTAACTGGGGAATGGAAATCTCTGGAATGGACTTCAAAAATTTTGTGTTTTCTATTGTCATCTTTCTAAAGACCCTAAAGCACTTCCTTAATAAAAATTTCGATAGAAGATCAAGTGTTGCAACTGGGATCCAGGTTTGCTAGTGGAGAGGCCGTCGGTTGAGTCCACGTGGCATCCGCTGGTCATTTTTTGTTCAAAGGTGGGAGGAGGGGTGTCCATTCCCTCCCAGGCTGCCCTCCCGGCCAGGACTCTGTCCACATGGTTAATGGATAAAAGTGGAAAGCGTGGGGCTGATAAGACTTGTATGTCTCAGCACATCCGTGGTGGCTCTGCTGCCGTGTCATAACCAGCAGGTGAAACGGTGCACTGTTGAGAGAGGGACGGAAGCCAGAGTGGCTGCCCTGGCTGTGGCTGATGACAGGGTGCATGGTCACCATATACACCTGCAGAGTTTTTGGCCCCAGAATGGACACCCCCAGACTGGACGTCACCAGGCTGGTGACACACGATTAAGCTCCTGTCCTCCAAAATCTTACAGTCGAATCAGCCAGACACCATGATGCAGCTCTCCATGCGGGATTAGGGTGATTCTTATAAAATTGTGGCCATCAGAGGAAGGAGAACTAGAGGGACCGTGGCTTGATCAAGTAAGGCTCCTGGGGAAGGAGGGTGGACAGCTGAGATCTGAAGGTGGAACGGTTTGGAAAGAGAGGGAGCCAGCATGGGGATGAGTGATGAGGGGGCTAGGGACTGTGGGGCTGGACCAGACCTTTGGGACCTGGCTTCCAGTCCCAGCTTGACCCTGAACTAGCTGAGCAAGCTTGGGCCAGTCGCCCAATCTTTTATGGCCTGGTTCTTGATCTCCAAAACTGGTGCATTGAGGTGTATAACGGCCCACCTCAGAGATATTGTGGGTTTGGTTCCAGACTGTTGCAATAAAGCAAATATCACAATAAAGTGAATGACACAAATTTTTTGGTTTCCCAGTGCATAGAAAAGTTATATTTACACCGTACTATAGCCTGTGAAGTGTGCAATAGCATTTTGTCTAAAAAAATGTACATACCTTAATTAGAAAATGCTTAATTCGAAAAAGGGTCAACATCCTCTGAGCCTTCAGTGACTCGTTATCTTCTTGTAACAGTCCCATGAAAGACGGCTGACTATGGATCGCCACGACAAATATAATGACGATAAGAAAGTTTGCAATATGGCAGGACTCACTGGAAATGTGACACAGAGACATGAAGTGAGCAAATGCTGTTGAAAAAATGGCGCTGATAGACTTGCTCAATGCAGGGTTGCCACACACCTTCAATCTGTAAAACATGCAATATCTGAGAAGCACAGGAAAACGAGGTCTGCCTTCACTCCAAATAATTAAAAACGGGAACTCAAATACTGACACGTGAGCATGCACAGCAGCAGGAATTCACAACAGCGAAAAGGTGGAAACAACCCCAATGCCCATCAATGGTCAGATGAGCAAATAAAACGCAGTCTCCCACAGTGGAATATTACTCAGTTATAAGAACTAGCGAAGGTCTGATGCACGCTCCCGTGTAGGTGAACCTCGAGAGAATTATGTAAAGTGAGAAAGACAGACACAAAGGACCACATAGTGTATGACTGCGCTTATTTGGAATTTCTAGAATGTGTAAATGAATAGGAACACAGAGCAAGTTGGTGGTTGCCAGGGGCTGGGGGGAGGGTGAGGTGAGGAGTGGCTGCTTGAGTGGGGCGGGGTGATCTTCTCAGGGCTGACGATGCTTTGGAACTAGATCTCTGCACAACATTGTGAATGCACTAAATGTCACTGAATTGTTTACTTTAAAATGGTTGTTTTAAAATGAAGTTCATCTCAGTGATACTGAAGAAGGGAAAAAAATGGTACATTGTACTAAATCCAAGCATTTCCAACTTTCCTCTGGAGCCTGAAACATTCCATGGAGGGGCCTGGGCTGCCTTCACAGGTGGGAGAGGGGTTTTGCCCCGCCTGGCCTCTTTCCTCTTCCACGATCACAGCTCTGCTTTGAGTATTTTATGCCCTAAGAATCCATGCAGAGTTTCACTGAAGAAAAGCCTGATCATGATATAGTTTTTCAAATGGTGAAAGGTAAGCTCATCTCTCTGCTGTCTCTTCCAGATTGAAAATTCCATAATTCCTGTGGGAATGGGTGACGTGTCCTTTGTCTGCATTGGGCTATGCTGAGGAGGTCTGAATTGACCTAAAACAGCGCTGTGTCCTCACTTGGCAGGTGAAAATGGCAAGGGTGGCTGCTTGGGTGTCTTCTGAGGAATTTTGGCCACAGGAGCTTCGAGGCGTCCGGGAGCTTACATTCCAATGGGAAATCTGAAGACAGGAGGGCGTGACCAAATCTTCACTAGCTAGACAGGTGTGATTTTTTTCTTCAAAGTGCGGTCCGAGCACCAGGAGCATCGGCATGGCCTTCAGGCTTGTTAGAAATGCAGAATCTCAGCCCAGCCCCCGACCCCCCCATCTGAATCAGAACCTGCATGGTCACAGGACTGGTAGGTGACTGTCATGCTGCTGGCAAGGACAGTTCAAAGGCCTGAGGCTCAGCCACCTGACTCCATTCCCAGGCAAGGCTCCCGGACCCGCCGTGCCCTCACGGTAAAAAGGAGACAAAAATAACCAATCTCATAGAATTTAGCTGATTTTAGCAATGGATGCTGCACCTAGCACAGTCCCATGCAGGCAGCAATCACTCCATGGAAATCTATTCAATCTCAGTCTAACATCTGTGATTCTTAGGGACTTTTTGGAGTTGCACTGGGTCTAAGTCTCAATCCTGATGAAAATTTCCCATTTCACCCCGTATTCAGAGTTGAAATTTCAACTTTTGGACCTAAAGATGCTCAGTTGGGTTTTTCTTAAACAAACATGACCCAGGAAATCGAAAAATATAGGCACTCAGGCTTACATCTAGAGATATTTAATGAGTTGATGTTTCTGGACAGTCTTTAAGGGCTGCTTTACAGTCATGTGGAGACAACGCTCGCCAGCAGTGTGCTCTAACAATCCCATAAACCGAGAGGGCAGGAAACACTGTGTAACACGTCAGCCCCGTAATAAAACAACTGCTTCCACGGTGGATGGACTCCAGTCCTTTCATGCGTTATTTGAGTAAATGATACAAGTAGCAGTTAAGTTTTAATAGGATATGTTTAAAAAGCTTTTTTATAAAACCACTGTCAACATACACAGTGAACAGTTTGTATATGTACACGCTCCAAGGTGGAGTCTAGATTACTTTAATTTTTTTTCCTCCTAATGAAGTTTTTCATTAACCAAGGCTTTGACTTTGGCTGATCCACTCCTGTGGTTACCCAGATCAGAAATGGGAGTGGTGTCTGGACAAAACATCCCCACTCTTTCATAAAAACAGAAAAGCTAAAACACTGGGTGATAGCTTTGAGATTGTACTGGAGTGTTTCAAAGAAAACCAAAGGTGGAAAGAAATGTTTCTGAGATCCTAAGCGTGATAATCTGAGTCATGCTGCATTTCTGGGACACCATTGGGCTGACTAAAAGCTGCTGATATTATTTAAATTACAAATGTAAATGTTGTTCAGCGATTGTCTCTAAGCTTTTGATCATCTGCACTGAGTTTTCTTTGCTCTAACTTGAACTGTTCCATATTCAGCAAATTTTCAAAAAAAAATCTAATACTATTATTCCGTAGCTTAAAAATAATTCCATGGTGTATGAAACTTATGACAGTGTCTTCTACTTGGGAGGTTTCAAACGGATAATCCTGTTTCATAATATGTTGTTAAAAGCAAAGAACAATCTCACGTATCTGTTACCTGTGTTCTTTCAACAGTGTTGAGTCAAGTCTTGCAAAGGAGTTGAAAACACAAAAGTCACCCAGGGCTTTACAATCTAGATGCTTTCTCTGAAGCAAAGAAAATTAAATGAGTGATACATTCTGTGCTTGATCCATGGTGTGGATGAGGCTGCCACGGGGTTCAGAGCAAGCACAGGGCACTGACTCTTGGAAAGATGCTCCCCAAAGCTCATCCGCCATGCTCGGATCAGTGGGGCATTTTCCTCCACAGAAGACAAACTATGTCTCAAGATTCCAGTTAAAAATAAGGCCTGCATTTGGTTCTTTTTTTTTGCTTTCATGCTGAGGAAATGCAAGTATTGGATGAAAAAGCATGTTACTCAATCGAAACTAAATAAAATTAAGACCATTTAGGTCCAGAGCTACTAGGGCTTCATAGAGCTGATACTACCCAGACACTTGTTGAAGTGACCAGGACTCCTTCAGGTGTAAGTGACAGAAACTGAGTTCAGACTGGCTTAAGCAAAAATAAGTACATAAAAATTTAAAATAACACTGGATCCAGGGTCTCAGATGATGTCACCAGGGCTGTCTCCCTCTTCCCAGTTTCCCATCTCTTCATTTGAAATCCTATGTACCTTCTTCCATAAACACCTCCCCTGCCCACAGACGGAGGAGGCCCCAGCCCTGCTTCCTTTTCTTAGTCTTATAAACGTGGGTGCTTCAGCTAGAGGCGTAGAAGTAGCTGGTACTGGGTTTAGGGTAATGGTCTCAGTGGGGGAGGGGAGTGTGTGATTTTGCCCCTAAGGGACATTTGGCTGTGTCTAGTTTGGGTTGTCACAACTGGGGGCTCTGTTGGTATCTAGTAGATAAAAAGCAGGATGTTGCTAAATATCCTACACTGCACAGGACAGCCCTGCAACAAAGATGTATCGAGCCCACTGTGTCCATGGGAGACTCTGGTTTAAGGTAGGCGGCTAGCAGGGGCTGGCTGAGGCGAGGGACTGGTGATAAAGCCCCACAGGGCTGGCGGAGTGGAGACCACTTTACCTGAGCCTGGCTGGAGGCATCCAGCGGGTCCCTGCGGAGAGCAGACGGCTGCCCACCAGCCGTCTCAGCCTCACCCGAGGTTTGGGGAGAAGCACTGGCCCCTGGGGAGGGGGAGGCCTGGATGTGGCACCAGCGGCAACATCCCCGCCTGGACCAGCTCTTGTGCTGGTTGTCACCTTCCTACTGTGCTGCCTGGACACATGTGGGGCAAAGGTTAGGGTAGGGTTGCTCACAGAAACTCTAAGTGGAGGGAGGTATTTTTGTTCTCTGGAAAAGGAGCTACCACTTACCCTCACCATAATATGCGAGGTAGAGTTTGCTATGTTTCTCCCAAATCTCTTCTGAAGACTAGACTTTTCAGCGGAACACGTGGCCACCTTGCAGATGGGTGAAGACACGTGACTGATTCTGGCCAATGAGGTGACAGCAATGGAGGCCGTCTGTTCCGCGTGGAGCCTTCCTGTTGCTTGGAACACAGATGGGGCGGCAGAGGCGCCAGCTGGACCAGGAGACAAGGACCTAACCGTTGGGGTGGCCAAGGGGAAGGGTGGAAGGAGGTTGGTGGAGCCGAGCTGGATTGCTTCTGCCAGGGTTTCCGGGAGAGGGAAGCCCCCTTTCATGCCGTTTATACACCACTGTTATCCTAGCTAACCCTAACTGGTAGAATATGTACATCCTCTCTTTGGCCGATTTTCAACATTTAAACCTTTTGGGGCTAAAACAGAGGGCTGCCTGCTAGAGAGTGGCAGACCCACTGCAAGGTGCCCAGGATGCAGCCGCCTAGGAAGGAGGGGGCCTCACCCAGACCCGCGTCCTCTGTCATACGTGTCCCTGCGGGCTGTCTGACCTTTTGTCACTATCTGGAAAGGGACATCTCCTGGATCACTCAGGAGAACCTCGTTGACATTTATGGTGTGTCTGTCACATGCCAGGTGCACGCGGAGGACACCCCAGAGACGCAGCAAGGGGTGCGCTGATGCTCAGGCCCTTCAGTGTAAAGGGAAAGCAGAACAGTGGGCATAAACCTGGCCGGCAGGGGACGCTGGGATTCTAAGTGTAAGTGACACCTCAAGTTAGAGGAGCAGGAAAAAAACAAAAACGGGGGAGGGACCATGTCCAAGAGGGTCTCTTCCTAGCAGTGTCGAGCCCTTAATGAACCGAGTCCTTTGCTGGCCCTGCAGGCGTGACCGATGGCAGGTGCATCTCCATTGCACATCCAGGCTTGCTCGTGTCCAGCTTTCCTCCTCCCGACGACCCTGGGGCATCTGTCCTCCCTCCTCGGGGGTCTCTGTTTCTGAAAGGCCTGGGACGAGAGGGGGGGGGCTTCTCTTCGCCCGTCTGAAGAGGCCTCGGTGCTCTCTAATCCCCAACACTCTCCTCATCCACCACACCCTGGCCCTTCCTCCCGCTGGTGGACACACCAGACGCAGCAGACAGGGAGGGTACTGCCTCTTCCTGTGCTCCCGCCCTGCAGGCACGCTCCTGCGCCTTGCTCATCGCCCTTCCCTCATCTCAGTTCTCCTTTGCTTCTCCTTCTGAGAGGTCGTCCCCTCCCTGTCCACGGAGGCGGGGCTGCCCCACCCCGGTGGTCCCTACAGATCCAGGGAGTGTGGGTCTCTTCTACAGACAGAGTCCATAGGCACAAGTATGAACTGGGACTCAGATCCTCTCTCTCTCCATGTACTGCTGTTCCCTTGGCCATAAAACATCTGGATAATACAGAAATATAGAAAGTTTTCCCCTATATTGAATGACTAGACTTTAAGATGACTTAGTTATGTTTTTTAGTGCAGAATAAAATCTAGGGTTTTATCTTTTTGTAATGACAGTATAATAAAATGCTATGATTAAGAGCTGAATCATAGTCATTTAAAATAAGCTTCTTTAGCAGAACCAATTAGCTAAATGCTAAAATTGCCTGCAGTGCTCTCCTGGAATGACCAAGAGGTTGGAAACATGAAGCTCCCCAGCCGGAGAACAAGACTTAAACAATAAAGTGTCTTTAAGAGGAAAAATCCGTTCTCAAGAAAGTGTATACCCAACAGCAGGAAATGAAGATCAGCCCTAAATGATAGAAATGCTTCTCCACAGGGCTGGGGAAACAGAAGTCTCCAGAGTTTGCTTCAAAGATGGGAAGGAGCATTGTTTCTGCAGAGCTCGCCGAGGGTTGGCTGTGGCAGTTACATAGCAAAGGGCCGCTCTGTCTGGCTGACTGGACACATTGCCTTGCTCTCGAGGTAATGGGAATTACCCACTTAATCCTTGGCCCACGGTGCTGATAATGTAGCAGTTAATGACTAATTAGGAAGATCTCCCCAGAACATTGGGTTCTGGGAGAAAGCCTTATTTGAGACCCATCGCTTAGATCTCTTCTCTTTCTTCCTGCGGTTTTCAGCTCGGCAGGCAGCCCAGCGAGTGCAGCTTTGTTTGCAAGGGCCCCGCGGCTGCTCCATTCACTTAGTTAAAGCAGCTGGTATAAAGCAGGCTGCACTGATGCTGGTGTTCCCTAAGCTGAGGGAGCAAAATATTAGCGCTGGTCTCCCACCGTGCGAGGGACTTCCATCTGATTCCCTCCCTTCCTGAATTCTTGAATATGAAAGCCAGGTGAGCCAGAAAGGAGGAGGAGAGGATGCTTCTTTTTGGAACAGAGAGGAAGGGCCTGCTTTGGTTCCTTTGCTCCATTTTCTGCAGCTGGGACTGTGGGATCCCACCTACCCCCATAGCTTCTGGTTGGGAGGATGGACGTGGTTAGGGGAGTATGGAGACCAGGGTAGGACCCCTTGCACAGCAATGAGGGGCCCCTGTGGACCCTGGGGGTGGGGAGAAGAAAAAGGGAAACTTGAAAGTGATTCCCAGTTTCCCAACTTTGGGAAAGGAAGAGATAATGATGGATGACCAGTGACCAGCCAGTTATAGATGGGCAAGCATTTCCCACATCCTACGGAACAATCCTCCACATGTTCACTCAGTCCAACGCATCCACAGAGCACATGTCAGCCTCTGTCCTAGGCTCTGGGACACAGTGGTGACTAGGAAGTTGCTGTCCTCATGGAATTCATAGTTTATGACAGGGTTTCTCCATTTCAGCCCTGTGGACATTTGGGGCCAAATCCTTCTTTGTAGTGGGACTGTCCTGTGTATTGTAGGATGTATAGCAGCATCCCTGGCCTCTACCCGCCGGATGCCTATAGCATCCTCGGTTGTTCATGACATTCAAAAATGTCTCCAGACCCTGCCAACTGGTCCCGGGAGAGAGAACCACTGGTCTAATGGGAAAGTCCGATGATCAATGAAATGAATAAGCGAAAATATGTGTGCTACGCTGTAGAGAGAGGTAAAGCAGGAGTGGTGGCCTGAGGGGGCTGTGGCATGCCTTACTGAGAAGTGACATTTGAACAAAGTCCCCGAGGAGACGAGGGAAAAGCGATGCCGGGCAAGTGCATTCAGGGTGAAGGGGCCAAGGGATTGTGCCGAGCAAGTACAGGAAACGGGGGATCTTGTTCAGCTGGAGGAGAGGGTGGCAGGGGAGCACGTGGAGAAGAGAAAGAGGCAACGGGCCTCGTGGAGCTGGAGAGGCTGGACGTAACTCTGCCGCACTGGGCCTCAGAGAGTTCAGCAGAGGGAAGGATGAGACCACCACCGATCGGCTACAGGTCTGTGGTCAGAAGGCCAGGTCAGCTCAGCCCATACCTCTGCCTCAGGTCTCAGGAGCTGACATCAAGGTATCGACCTGCTGGGCTGTCAGGGGTAAGCTCAGGGGGAAATCCCTTTCCAAGCTCTTCTAGGTCGTTCACAGAACCCAGTTCCTTGTGGTTGTAGGACTGAGGTCCTGTTTCCTCATATCCATCAGCTGGGGCTGCCCTGAGCTCCTAGAGGCCTCTCTCTGGTCCTTGGACATGGTCCTTGCAACTCAGAGAGAGGAAAACCAGGATGAATCCTTCTCCTGCTTGGACTCTGACTCTCCACCTGCTGCATCTCTCTTCCACTTCCAGCCAGAGAAAGTTCTCGGCTTTCGAGGACACACAGGATTAGCCTGGGCTCACCCGGATCATCCAGGATAATCTCTCTATTTTAAAGTGTGAACCTTAATTACATCTGAACAGTCCCCTTTGCCATATAACACAACATATTCATGGGTTCCAGGGATTATGAAGTGACATCTTTGGGGATCATTCTACCTATTGCAGCTCTGAAACAAAGGACATGGTTTTATTTATCTCTGATGAGGCTTTTATAAAGTGAACCATGAAGAGGGCTTATCTGGGCATGACTTTCTTAGTTTTTTTTTTATTTTTTATTTTTATTGGAGTATAGTTGATTTACAGTGTTGTGTTGGTTTCAGGTGTACAGCAGAGTGAATCAGTTATACATATACATATATCCACTCTTTTTTTTTTAGATTCTTTTCCCATATAGTCCTTTACGGAGTATTGAGTAGAGTTCCCTGTGCTATACAGCAGGTTCTTATTAGTTATCTATTTTATATAGAAGTAGTGTGTCTATGTCAATCCCAATCTCCCAATTTATTGCTCCCCCTTATCCCCTGGTAACCATAAGTTTGTTTTCTACATCCGTGACTCTACTTATGTTTTGTAAATAAGTTCATTTGTACCCTTTTTTTTTAGATTCCACATATAAATGATATCATATGACATTTGTCTTTGTCTGACTTACTTCACTGAGTATGGCAATCTCTAGGTCCATCCACGTTGCTGCAAATGGCCTTATTTTGTTCTTTTTTATGGCTGAGTAACATCTTAGCATTTTTTTTTGACCCTAACTTTCCCCCATGATGGCGAGGTGTGTGTTCACAACAGTGAACATACATTGGGCACTCATGCTCCCTGCAAGGCCAGGTGATGAGGGCTCCCCTCGCCACTCGTAGCCCAGGTTTCTTAAGAGGAAACCGAGGCTCCGAGAGATGGAGTAGGAGATCCAGGTTCACTCTACACATGGTCACGCCAGGAAGCAAATGTTCTTCCCTGAGACTCTTCTCTCCTGGAACATCCCCAACAGTCACCCATGGTTTTTCATTCACATCCACTGGGAAACATTGGTCTACAGAACGCCCCAAGGACAACGTTCTGTCATTACTGAGATGCTGGCATGTCAAGGGGAAGGAAGGAGTTTAAACGATGAGCAGAGTGCCAGGGCCCATGGAGGAGCCAGTGGTGGAAATGGTCCAAGTGAAGGCGAATCTGAATGTCAGACACGGGCCTCAAGATGGAGAGGCTGGGAGGGCCTGGGAGGGTGTGGGCTGAGAAAGGAGGAGGAAAAAAGGTGACGAGAGCCATGCTGGGGACTGAAGGCAACGCGTTGTGTCATCTATAATGATGACGTGGAGCAAACGTTCCCTAGCAACCAGACTGAGAAAGGGCCAGGTGCGTCTAGGTGTGGGGAGTGTCCAGCGGGGAGCTCAGCATGGTGCTTTATCATTCCCGTTTCAACCAGACTCTCCCAATGGCAGCCAGCAGGACAGGTGGACCATTTAGCGGGAAGAAACGCCTTCAAATGGCATTGATGTAAATATCCCCCTGACCTCTCCAGAGCCCAGGAAATTGTAAACGCTCAGCCAACATCGCATCCAGCTTCCATTTATAGGAAGTTTATATTCGAGTCCATTCATCTGAAGTTCTAGAAGAGGAAAGTCAAAATCACAGTGTCAGGGAGCTGTTCACTGGCTGCCTAGGGCAGGAGTGGGATAGACTGCAAAGGCATATGAGAAAATTTGGGGGGTGTGATGGGGCCATTCTGTATATTTATTGTTGTGTTGATTACATGTTTATATCTGTCAAAGCTCATTGAACTGTACAAACAAAATAGATGCATTTGATTGTTTGTAAATTATATATCGATAGTGTTGATTGAAAAGCCAGACGGGGGCATGCCACAGCCCTTGTCTGGGAGAGGGGAGGGCTTCGGGACCGAGTTGAATTCGGATCTTGCTGTTGATGACCAAGCTGGGCCTGGGGCAAGTCACTGGGCCTCCACAGTCCTGCTTTCCCCTCATCAGGATGAAATGATATCTCAGACCCAGTCCCATGGGGCTGGGCAGGTGGACTTGCTGGTCATCATGTGGCTCTTAGAACCAATGACCAAGGGTGGTGTAAGTGCTGAGTGGCAATCTTGCTTGTAATCATGGACTTGTTGAGTCAGGTGGCTATTAAGTCGCTACCCAAGTAAAGATGATAGATTAGATGTGGCTCCAGTGCTTTTATCTGATGCCGGTTGGGTATCTGCACAGCAGTTGCCCTTTGAAGGATGAAAAATAAGCAAAGTCAGGGAAATACGAGTTTTCTTTTAGACTCCAACGGTTCATGTCCTCCCATTAGCGGGCAGAGTGGTGAGATACAGTGAGGGTTTCCTAAACGGCCTTGGCAGGTCTGGCCAAACTCCTGTAACTCTCTGATGCCTGTTTCCCTATGTGAACAATGGTGTGGAAAGCATGATGGTTAGAGCGTGAGCCCCATTCAGACAGACCTGGGTTTGAATCCTGCCACATAGTAGCTGTGTGAAGATGAGGGAGAGCCAGCCAGGAGTGTGAAGGCCAGACTTTGCGTGTGTGCTCGATGCACGTTGAAGAATATCCTG
This sequence comes from Mesoplodon mirus, assembly GCF_964341445.2. NCBI lineage: Eukaryota > Metazoa > Chordata > Mammalia > Artiodactyla > Ziphiidae > Mesoplodon > Mesoplodon mirus. Next base: position 140,937,886 of record NC_138982.1, on the reverse strand, counting down.
CTTCAGTGTCTTTGCTTTGGTAGAATTAATTGAAACAGGATTAAATTTTAAATAACAAGCATAATGGCTCCTGTGGTCTGTAGTGAGTTTCGTGTTTTCTCCATGCCTTGGGTTTTCATTTTTTAAATATATTTTTCCCCTTTAGAAAATCTGGGTCAACATCACCATTTCTCACTCATGTGTGTCATTTTGGCATGACTTTTGAGGACTAGAATGGTAAAAAAAAAAAAAAAAAAGAGGTAAATAAATAACATCCTTAATTTTCTTTGCAAATAATCCTTGCTCCATGGATATGTGTATTTATCCAGAATTGTATATGCATTGATCAATCAATTGATTGAACAATAGATAGATATAGAGGCTTCCCTGGTGGCACAGTGGTTGAGAGTCCGCCTGCCGATGCAGGGGACACGGGTTCGTGCCCCGGTCCGGGAGGCTCCCACATGCCATGGAGCGGCTGGGCCCGTGAGCCATGGCCACTGAACCTGTGCGTCCAGAGCCTGTGCTCCGCAACGGGAGAGGCCACAACAGTGAGAGGCCCGCATACTGCAAAAAAAAAAAAGATAGATATAGATATGTACCCTTCTTAGTGAGGTGCCAATGACTGACTCCACGAAGGGACAAAACGCTGATAATAGTAGACAACATTAGTGACAGAATATTTTCCTCTCTGGGGCCCTGAACTGTTTATGCCATGGACCTCGTTGGCAATCTGTGAAACCAGTAGACCGCTTTTCAGAATGGGGTTTTTAAGCGCATGGAATAAAACGCATAGGTTACAAAGGAAATCACTTATATTAAGATACAATTGCCAAGCAAATGGATTATAGAGCAACATATATGCTATGTCATAACCAGACCCACAGCAGGACCCACACCTACGGTCATTTGGAAGCAGTGATGGGCAGTGATGTGTGGAGACGTTGGCAGTAAACGTAACATGGGATGAAGCAACAGTCTGTGATTTTTCTTGTTGTCAAGGTCGCAGGGATAGCAAACATACCGTTGTGGTTGCCTGCATGCCTATGGGGAGGGAATGATGAATTTCAGTTAGAAGCTAGTGAAAATAAAAACGTCGTTTTTTACTATTCAAGTTCCTGGATCCAGGTAAGAGCCCCAGCTGCTTGGCTTGGGTCCACGGCCCCTCCTCTGTGCCCCCTCCCTTCCCTCTCCCCCATCCCTCCTCCTGGGCTGGGGTCCAGAAGGCGGGGGCTGCGCTGCCCTGATCGCTGTCTCCCAGCACTGGAACCCCTGGGTGTAACAGCACTGAAGGTGAGACACATCTGCAGTGGACCGATTTTCTTCTCAGAGACATTAGTATTTACACCATATGATGGGTCTCAGAAAGATAAAGGGAACCTCATGCCTTGTGGAAGGCAAAGGACGCAGCTGCAGTACTTCCCTTAGAATCTCACCGAGTACTATTTGGATATAAATTTCTTACAGCCCCAAATGTGAGAAAGGCCGGAAGTGACTCACAGGCTGCCCTCCGCGAGGTGGCGCGGGGCAGCACAGAGGGGGTGATGGGCCCTTGTCCCTGGAACGGTGATGAAGGCCCCGACACCAAAGCAGAGTTAATTAAGGTGCTTTAATAACCTGCAGTGTCGCTGAGGGTAATGAAGGTGGTGCCGGATGCAGAGTCAGGCAGGAAGCTGGAGCTGCGTTGCCCTGGCAACGGTGTCCTGGCCAATCCCAGGTGTGGTTCCGGCCTGCTATCTGAATGAAGCACTTTCTCTAATGTTCTCCATGGTTTTGAAATGCCACCCACGTGAACATAGCGTCTATTTGTTGCAATAAATTTAAATAGACTCTTTAAGACAGAGACCTGGAGAGAGAGAGGTAATAACAGAAAGAGAGACAGACACACGAAGAGAATCACTTCTGGCGAAGTTGGTGACCTTAGGAAAAGGCACGTTTCTCTTGGGACAGGTTTGCTGCTGGGAGGAGGCTGGCTTGTCTCTCCCCTTGCCCCTCCTGACTGGGCGGAGCATGGCCCCAGGAGGTTTGGCAAAACCAGCCCAGAGCCAAAGCTACCTTCAGCCACTGCACCTGAGGTGGTCTCCCCTCTGTCACGGGGCTGCCATGTACAGCTGCACAGATTGCATGCTGCACCAGGCACCCAAAGGAGGGCTCCAAGGGGCTGAGCCCACCTGTGCTCCTTGCATGAGCCCTGATGAGCACCTGGGTCTTCCTGGAGAAAGGGGAGACTTTCCTAACAGGGATGAAGGCACCAGCTGGGCTACAGCAGCCCATTCCATCCCACATTTTTCACTTTGCGATTAGGAGAATAAGGAGGCTCTTAAAAATATGCATACGCAACGCCAACTTCCCATCCCCTACCTCCTCGCTTTGAAGGAGAGGGTAAAGACTCAGTTCCCGACAGGTGAATAGAAAGTGTGGGGATTCGAAGTTGGTCTTGGGGTCTGTGTGGGCATGAGGTGGGTCCTTGCCCGCCCTTCTTGGGGTTGACGTGAGGAGCCTGCAGTGCCGTGGAGGTGACGAGACTGTCAGCCCTGTGTTAGAAGCTCAGCTCTGTCATCCTGAGCTGATTCCTCAGAATAAGACTTCAGCCCCCAGAGCCTCAGTTTACTCATCTGTACAATGGAGGGTAATAATACCAACGTCAAACGATTGTTATGAGGGTTCAAAGAGATAAAGTATATGAAGCGCATAATGGGCAGTGAGTGTGTGAGTGTGTACGTGTGTGTGCGCAGGTGTGCAGAACCCGACTCCCAGGTTTGGGGGAGGGGGTGTGAAGGTCCACGTGACCTGGGGAGGCTGAGAGGGGTGAGATGAGGTGTCTCTCCTTATATATGTAATAATCCCCCCTTATCTGCAGTTTTACTTTCTGAGGTTTCAGTTACCTGTAGTCAAATGAGGGTCCAAAAATGTTAAATGGAAAATTCCAGAAATAAACAATTCATAAGTTTAAAATTGCCTGCCATTCTGAGTAGCATGGTGACATCTCACACTGTCCTGCTCTTTTCTGTGTGGGGTCCTCAACCATCGACATCCTCATGGCCCCATGATCCAGGATCTGGGAGGTGCATGGTCCTCCTTCTCACGTATCATCAGAAGGTCAGTAGCGTCCTCACACCATCACAATACCCGAATCGTTCATCTCGCTTCATCTCGTCATGTAGGCTTTTCATCATCTCACATCATCCCAAGAAGAAGGGTGAGTACAGGAAGGTAAGCTATTTTGAGAGACAGAGAGACCCCATTCACATAACTTTTATTACAGTATATTGTTATACTTGTTCTATTTTATTATTAGTTATTGTTGTTAATCTCTCACTGTGCCTAATTTATGAATTAAACTTATCAAAGGTATGTATGTAAGGAAAGTGCATTGTCTATATACTCTTCAATTTAGTACTCTCTGCAGCCTCAGGCATCTACTGGGGGTCTTGGAATGTATCCCCCATGGATAAGGGGGGGAACTACTGTATATATATATTGCCCACTTTTATATGATGTATTGTGCCCATTTTTAACTGATTATTTGGGCTTTCTTTATTATTTTATAGTCTCTTTATATACTCTTAAAAAACTTTAACTATAGTTGATTTACAATATTGTGTTAGTTTCAATATATACTCTTTTTTAAGCATCTTTATTGGAGTCTAATTGCTTTACAATGGTGTGTCAGTTTCTGCTATATAACAAAGTGAATCAGCTATACATACACATATATCCCCATATCTCCTCCCTCTTGAGCCTCCCTCCCACCCTCCCCATCCCACCCCTCTAGGTGGTCACAAAGCACCGAGCTGATCTCCCTGTGCTATGCGGCTGCTTCCCACTAGCTATCTATTTTACATTTGGTAGTGTGTATATGTCACTGCCACTCTCTCACTTCGTCCCAGCTTACCCTTCCCGCTCCCCGTGTCCTCAAGTCCATTCTCTACGTCTGCGTCTTTATTCCCGTCCTGCCCCTAGGTTTTTCAGAACGATTTTTTTCCCTTAGATTCCATATTCAATATTTACTCTTGATTCTAACCCCTTTTTTGTTACAAAAGTATCATCTTGTCTTTTCACTGTCCTCAAGTTTTTAAAGGATGAACAAAAGTTCTTAGTTCTAAAAGAATCAAAATTGTCAGTCATTTAACTTATGGTGTATGCCTATCATGTCTTAAGAAATCCTTCCCTACCCATGTTAGGATAAATATTCATCTCACTTTTCTACTACAAATGTCGCTGTTGGAATTTCATTCAGTCTTTGAGCTGCCTGGAGTGGTGTGAATAGTGTGAGGTAAGGGCGCAATTTCCTTTCTTCCATGTGGAAAAATATTTTTCTCCAGCTTCATTCATTGAGTTCCTATTTTCTTTCTTTTTTTTTTTTTTTTTTTTTTTGCGGTACGCCGGTCTCTCACTGTTGTGGCCTCTCCCGTTGCGGAGCACAGGCTCCAGACGCGTAGGCTCAGCGGCCATGGCTCACGGGCCCAGCCGCTCCGCGGCATGTGGGATCTTCCCGGACCGGGGCACGAACCCGTGTCCCCTGCATCGGCAGGCGGACTCTCAACCACTGCGCCACCAGGGAAGCCCTCCTATTTTCTTTATCGGTAAGTGAATTAGAGACTGCTTGGTGGGAGACCAGAATGGGCAGAGACACTTTGAAAAAGTTTGTCATCATCTCGTAAAGTTGAACATTCATACCAGGCACATACTGAGGAGAAACTCCTGCCCGAATCTATCAGAAACATGAAGAAGAATCTTTACAAACCAACACTGTTAGGAATAACAAAAGCCTGGAAATAACCCACTGCCCACCACCTGGACAGTGGATAAACAGATTGTGGCAGGTCACATGACGGGATGTGATACAGTGGTAAGAAAGAATTAACCACAGCCATCCACCATCATATGACTACATCTTGGCAACTGAAAACATCGAGTGAAAAATATGAACCCCAGAAAATTTCATTCAACTCGATAAACTTTGGTCAAAGTGAAAAATGACTAAAACAAAAGAGTATGTTTTTAGGAATATGTGTGTATGATACAATTATGCATCTTTTTAAAAAAATACAAGGCTAAACACAAATTTCAAAATATAAGTGTTCCTCTAAAGGGGGAGGGACATGAAAGTGGATGTGAATTATTGTTAATGCTCTGGATCTTGTGATGCGTGGGCAGCTCACTGGGTTTATTACAATACTGCACACACTGTAGGTCTATGCCTTTCCCATGAAGAGAGGCTGACAGCCCATTTCTGTGAAGCTGAGACTGGGGAGGGACTGGCGGGGAGAGAGGGGCTGGTTTTCTCTAAGCAGTCTTTCCCGAATGGCCCCGCTCTGGCCTGGGGAGAGACAGGAAGGAGGAGCTGTCAGTTTCATAGCCATCGATGATACACATAAACCAAACCCACTGTGTCCTTAGCAGAGTCTGGGGACTAATCTCCGAGACCAGGCATTGTAATTGTATAGGAAGAGTACATAAATAACAACTCCAAAGTTTCAGCGAGAGTAAAAGAAATACAATTTTAAAAGAGTTCAGGACACGCCACCCCAAAATATGCCGCTTTGTCATATTGATTATTTGGAGCTGAAGCCACTGGAAAAGCAGCGAACACAGGGAGAGGCTTTCTCTAAATTCCCCCTCTCTGCCTGAAGACAGAGTCTCCAAAGGGAACTCAATTGTCTTAAATCCCCTCCCCAGGAGTGTCGTCAGCTGGGAAGACGGACTGTTACCCCAGGAGAAGAGACCAGAAGTCGGCACCACACCCAGACAAACGTCCTCACAAACTCCTGTCTCCCGTCTGTTCCTCCAAGTGTCCCTTCATCTTTCCTAAGTCATTTGCTCTTCCCTGAACTGGCTACATTCCCCTGTTGAGATGGTACAGAAGCTCTCAAACTGCACCAATGCATTGAGTATTCACCTTTTTTTCCTGGGATGTCCCCATGCACATAATATTAAAAATGAATACATGTGTACACCTTTTCTACTCTTAATCTGCCTGCTGTCAATTTATTTCAGAGACCTAGCTATCAAACCTAGGAGGGTGGAGGAGAAGTCTTTCCTGCCCTACGGTTCATAGAGTATCATTTTGTGACCACACGGTCCAAGGCTGCTTTACTCTGAAGACAAAAGAACTCCCATTTAGCAAAGAGTGTGGAAACGAATATTTCTGCTAGGGAGGGAGATGCATGAGGGAAGGGATGTGGGAACAGATGTATATGTATGACTGATTCACTTTGTTATAAAGCAGAAACTAATAAAAAAAAAAGAATATTTCTGCTGCATTAACTGTGTGCCTGCCAGGCACCACGCTGGGGGCTTTTGGGAGGTTGTCCCATTTCAACCACGGGGCAAACCCCACCCATATGACCCTCCTGGCTGGTGTCTGCATCTCTCCTGGTGTTCATCTCTAGTTTGACTTGTGCGTTGCAGGAGATGTTCAAAATTTCCTCTCAGGGACACAATAAAATACAAACAAATTGTGGGACATTCAGACCATGGGTGAATGAAAAGAAACTCCAAATACACAAAACTGAGACAGGAGGAGAGGGGGCGGTGGACAACCTCTAAAAGAATGATGTAGCCTTTGAGGATTCAACAGAAACAGGTTAGAACCAATGAGGCTCAAGATGGTGGAAGATCCAACTTCCAGTGGACCTTGAGCCTCAGTGTATGCTCATTGTAACACATCAGCATGTTAAACGACACACCCACAGGCTCCAGGGCTGTTCTGAGGCCGACCATAAAAGGCCATAAAGTGCGCGCGATAGCCCAATTCCTGGAAATCCCTGCCCATTCTCCAAAATAGTTGGCATAATCCTCCCACTATGAAATTACCCAGCTCATAAAAACTAACCACCACGGGCTTCCCTGGTGGCTCAGTGGTTGAGAGTCTGCCTGCCGATGCAGGGGACACGGGTTCGTGCCCCGGTCCGGGAAGATCCCACATGCTGCGGAGCGGCTGGGCCCGTGAGCCATGGCTGCTGAGCCTGCGTGTCTGGAGCCTGTGCTCCGCAGCGGGAGAGGCCACAACAGTGAGAGGCCCGCGTACTGCAAAAAAAAAAAAAAACAGAAAAACTAACCACCCCATATTTCAGGGCCTCTCTCTCCTGTTGAGACAGACCAAATTCTGTCTATGGATTGCGTATCTCTCTAAACAAACCTGCTTTCCCACTTAGTTCTCAGGGCAGAGCCCCCATGCCTGCTTCCTTGTATCCCTCACAAGCGTCCTATGTTAATAAATCTACTTCTTTGTTGGGACTTCCTTGGCGGTCCAGTGGTTAGGACTCCGCACTTCCATTTCAGGGGTCACAGGTTCGATCCCTCGTGGGGGAACTAAGATCCCACATGCTGTGCGGTGCGGCCAGAAATAATCAATCAATCAATCCATCAATCTATTTCTTACCTATCACTTTGTCTCTCGCTGAATTCCTTCTGTGCTGAGACATAAAGAAGCTGAGCTTCACTAAGTCCTGACACCAGGTGAGTGATTTTATATAAAGGCAGTGGGTTCGAGTCTCAGCCCGTGAGTTCAAGTCCCAGTCTGAGGTGTGCAGTTTCACAACATTCTCTATGAGTTCTCTATAGGAAGTTCAAAAACAGGCAAAACTAACCTGCAGTGATAGAAATCGGAACAGTGGCTGCCTTGGAACAGAGACTGGATTGATGGAAAAGGGGATGGGTCTGGTCTATAGCTTGATGGGGTGGGGACTGCACAAGTGTTTAAATTTGTCACATGTATTGTGCATTTCACTGTATGAAATTGCACCTCATTAAAAAATGTTTTAAATCTTAACATTTTAAGAAGAAACTTTTAAAACATTTTAATAAAACAAAACAACAGTGCAGGGTCTGAAGAGAGCCAGCCTGGGTTTATATCCTGTCTCTATGAGTTTTCTTTGGCTGCTGTAATAAATTATTACAAACTTACAGCCTTAAAACAGCAGAAATTTATTCTCTCATAGTTCTGGAGCTGAGAAATCAGCATCACGGAGCTGAAACCAAGGCGTCGGCAGGCCTGTGCTCCCTCCAGGGGCTCTAGGGGAGAATCCATTCCTTGCTTCGTCCACCTTCTAGAGGACACCTGCATTCCTTTGTTCATGGCCCCTTCCTCCATCTTCAAGGTCATTTGTGTACCATCTGCTTCAGTGATCACATTGCTTTCTTCTCTCCTGTCTGTGTGAAATCTCCCTCTGCCTTCCTTTTACAAGGACATGTGATAGCATTCAGTGTGCATCCTGCTAATCCAGGATGATCTTCCATGTCAAGATCCCTAAATTAATCACACCTGCAGAGTCTCTCTAGCAACACTTGCAGGTTCCAAGAATTAGGATGTGGATATCTTTGGGTGTCAGTGTTCGGCCGATCACATGCACCACTTATTAGCTGTGTGTCTGTGGGCAAGTTTCCTCACCTCTCTGTGCTTCAACATCCTCATTTTTAGAATGGAGATAATAATAGTACTTACATCATGGTTCTGAGGATTCAATGTGAAGTGCCGAGCACAGGGCCTGGCACATAGTAAGTGCTCAACAAATGATAGTTATTATTTTATTATCATCTTTATTATTATGCCCTTTAATTGTGCTAGGCGCATGATAAGTGTTGGGAATGCAAGGTGAAAAGACACAGTTCCTGTCCTCAGCAGGTTATAATCCACTGGAGACACAGAAATGCAAACACCGTGTATTCATTTGCTTGGGCTGCCGTAACAAGTACCGCAGGCTGGGAGGCTTAAACAATGGTTTATTTCCTCCCAGTTCTGGAGGCTGGAAGGCCAAGATCAGGGTTGGTTCCTCCGAGGCTTCTCTCCTGGCTGTAGACGGCCGTCTCCTCCCTGTGTCCTTACATGGTCGCCTCTCCGTGTGTGTCTGTGTCCTGATCCCCTCTTCTTATAAGGACACCTGTCATGTCAGAGTAGGACCCACACTAACGACCTCATTTAACTTTAGTCACCTCTTTAAAATCCCTTTCTCCAAATCCAGTCACATTTTGAGGTACCAGAGGCTAAGAATCCAACCTATGACTTTTAGGTGGACACAGTTCAGCCCACAGCACAATGTACAGCCAAATAATTCCAAAAGGAAAGCGCAACAGGGTCAGGGAAAGGTGGGGAAAGGGATGGCATCTCCTTGTGGGCACGTGGGGTCCTGTGAGCCAGGTCAGTGACCCTTCATCCCAAGAATCAACCACTGACAGAGGACAAACAGGGAAATAGCTGTCTGGGTACAGAAGGATAGAGGCTTGTGGAGGGTGTGGGTTAGCGCTGAGTTACTGCCGCGGAGGTGGGTGGCAAGGGACAGGTCCGGAGAGGCTAGTGGAGGGGAGGGCAGTGAGGAAGAGAAGTCCGACTGTCCCACACCTCCGCCTCCCATCACGTGAGGGCGGGGGCCCCAGGACTCGGCCCACACCTGATGCCGTCCCACGTTCAAATCAATGAATGGTCCTCAACCCTGGAACCTGGACCCACCTCTCACCATTCTGGAGACGCGTTAGCAGTGCAGGATCTCGCGCCCACCTGGACCCACTGCATCGGAAACTCTGGAGCAGGGGTGGGGGACAGGAGAGAGATGGGTGTATGGGTGTTCTAACAGGCCCTCAGGTGATTCTGGTGCTGACTGGAAGTTTCAGAGCCACTGCTATAGTTATATAATTATGCTGGGCGGTTGAATTTAAATTGAGCAGCCGCATAGACCCTGAATGGGGACTCTGAGACACCGGGCTGTGGGGCAAATCTCTGTGAGCTTTGGACCAAGGAGACCTCAGCTTGGATCCAGCTTGCACACAGCACGTGCAGGATGGGAACCTGGCCCTCATCTCAGGTGGGCGAGAATGAGATATTCTCCATACGGCTCCCAGCAGAGCATCTGGCATGCACTGGCTAGCTCCTTCCTTCCCTCCAGCAGCCCTGTAGATCACGTGTATGGCATTCTTTTCTTTTCATTTTGCTCCACCCTGCTTTAAGAGAACTTGCTTCATAGATATGTCTATGAAACAAAAACAGACTCACAGACATAGAGAACAGACTTGTGGTTGCCAAGGGGGAGGGGGTGGGGAGAGGGAGTTTGGGATTAGCAGACGCAAACTATTATACATAGAATGGATACAACAAGCACAGGGAAATAAATTCAATATCCTGTGACAAACCATAATGGAAAAGAATATATATATGTATAACTGAGTTACTTTGCTATAATAAGAAATTAACACATTATAAATTAACTATACTTCAATAAAATTAAAAAATAAAATAAAATTATGTAAATAATCTAGAAAAAGAGAGAGAGAACTTGTAGGGAGGGGGCTGGGGAGAAGACACCCCATTTTCTTCCCTTTGGAGTCATTCCAATCCCAAAGAGGGCCTTGGTGGTCCTTCCTCACATTTGAAGCCCAAATCAGGCTTAGGACATCTCCAGGGCAGACATGAGAAGCAGCAGAGAGGGATTCGGAACAGAGCCGGACAGCCACTTCTGCATGAACGTGACCAAAGGGGCATCTCAGGGCCTGACTCAGTGCATTTGTGTGCTAGGGCTGCTGGCACAGAGCACCACAGATGGAGCAGCTTAGAACAGCAGAAATTATTGCCGCACAGTTCTGGAGTCCAGGAGTCTGAAATCAAGGTGTCTGCAGAGTCGGTTCCTTCTTGGGGTTTCGGAGGAAGACTCCTTCCTCGCCTTACCCTACTTTCCAGGGGTCGCCGACCAGCCCTGGTTTTCCTAGGCTCGGAGAGCACCGTGTCCATCCCAGGCTCTCCCTGTGTCTCCCTCACCCTCTTGCCTGTGTCTTCTTATGAGGACACCAGTCAGGGCTTCAGGGCTCACCCTGACTCAGTCTAATCTATGTGAACTTGATTCCATTTCCAATAAGGTCACATCCGCTGGTACCAGGGGTTAGGACTTCACCACACCTCTTTGGGGGACACAATTCAGCCCAGTGCTGACATAGCTGCGCTGACTGATGTCGCCCCTTTGACCCCCTCTGTAGCAGTGGGCAGGTGGGTGACCGGCTGCGGCCAGCTGTGAGGTTTCTCGAAAGTGTTTGTTCCTCAAGGAAGGAGGCTTCACTTGGGAGCAATCAGCTGGACCCACACACCCTTAAAAAGCGGTGGCACCTTCTCGGGACCTGCAAAATAGAGAAAATCAGGAAATGTATTTGGTCGTTTTCTGAAACCAGCTATTGCCTATTTAGCCCCATTTAACTGAAAAAACAAAAAGGAGAAGCAGCAACTTAGATCTTTATGACTTTTTTTTTTTTTGGCCTGGCGGCTATTTAATCAAATGAAGGGTGGATGGGAACAATAATGAGGGTGGTCTGAAAATAAATGCCTTAACTGTCCTCTGCATCTGGTTGGAATGTACTGGAAGGAAGTCGTATACGGTTAATGATGTGTTTGTTAGGATTTAAGTTCCCTGGGACTGTTCGGGGGCCATTTCTTGAAAGGCTTGCTTTTTTTTAGAAAAAAAAAAACCCAAAAAACCCCCAAAAACCCTGCTGGGTTGGGGAAAAAAAATGAGCTTAGCCAAACCGCCACAAAACTTTACACATTGCACCCTGCTGTGCTCTGGAGAAAGGGACAGAGAAAAGGGTAACCTCACTTCCCATAAGCAAAGTATTGCACAACCTCAGAAGGAAGGACCTGGTCTGGTCTTGGGGACGGTGCCCCTTCCGGAGTTTTCAAGTCTCTGTCTGCTTGAACGTGGCTTGTTTCTTTTAACAGAGTAGGTGACAGCTGCTCATCCTAACACGGCCTTTGTCATTTGACCTTTATTCCTTTAATCCAAAACTATCTTCAAAAATGTAAATGTCCGTGGGAAAACATTCTTGCAAGAGGATCTACAAGACCCCAGTGTCTCTTGAAGAGCCTCCTAATGCACAGGCTGCCAAGTTAGCCCGTGTCCCGTGATTTAGCCACTCTGACCACCACTGATGTGGTCTGTCCTCCAGGCTGGCTGGTGGCCAGTAAAGTGACCTGACACAAGAACTCTGCCCTAAGGCATGTGGTGAGCTGAATAATATCCCTCCCCCAAAGATGTCCTAATCCCTGGAACCTGCGAATAGGTTGGTTACCTTATATGGCAAAAGGGACTTTGTTGATGTGGTTAAGGATCTTGAGATGGGACTTTATCCTGGGTCATCTGGATGGCTCCTACATGCCATCACAGGTGTTACAAAAGATAGAGGGAGATTTGACACAGAAGAGAAGGCAATGTGATGAGGCAAGCAAGATGCTACACCGATGGCTTTGAAGATGGAGGAAGGGACCACCAGCCAAGGAACCAAGGGGATGCAGCTCTAGGTGCAGGAAAAGGCAAGGAAACAGATTCTCCTCTGTAGCCCCCGGGACAGAGAGCAACCCAGTGAAACTGGTTTTGGATTTCTGAACTCTAGAACTGAGAGAGCATACATTGCTCTTGTTTATAACTCCCAAGTTTGTGGTAATTTGTTACAGCAGCAAGAGGAAACTAATACCTCATGCTAAACAATTTCTCCGTGAAGTAACGAGGTCCCCATCTCTGATGGTGATCAGAGACCAGACTGCTTCTCAGAGTGTGTCCATAAAGGAGAAGGTGGCTCTGGGTGGCAGGTCACATGGGAGGACTTTTGAACCCTTCCCAGCCCTAAGACTGTTGTATTAGACAGCTCGGGCTGCCAAAACTAAGCACCATAGACTGAGGGCTTAAACAACAGACATTTATTGTCTCACAGTTCTGGAGGCTGCAAGCCCAAGATCAACGTGTTGGCAGGGTTGGTTTCTCCTGAGGCCTCTCTCCTTGGCTTGTAGATAGTCATCTTACCCTGTGTCCTCATATGGTCATCCCTCTGTGGGCATTTGTGTCCTAATCTCCTCTTCGTATAAGGATACCAGTCATATTGGATTAGGGGCCACCATATGACTTCATTTTACCTTAATTACCTCTGTGAAGACCCCATATCTGAATACAGTCACATCCTGAGGTACTGGGTGTTAGGACTTCAGCCTAAGAATTTGAGGAGGACACCTTTCAGCCCATAGCAACTGTGGCATGATGACATTACTGACATATCTACGTAAGGATGTTTTTAGGCACATCCCTGCTTTGAATTTAGGAGCTCTAATGACTGTGTATAAAAGGGGGAAATGTCTCAAAGTGAAAACCCATGATGCCAGCAAGTTCCTACAGCTTTAAGCCTTGCATCCAGGCACTTCCCACAGGGAGGACCCAGCTGGGTGTGTTTCAGTTTCTGGGAGCTCCAAGCAGCCTCAGAGCCCGGGGTGGTCTGCCTGCCCGTGTTTATGGCTCTGACCCATCCCGAGACTTCTCCTGATGCACTGCAAACCACACTTGGCTGTCCACGATGCACCCGGCCTCTGCCAGAAAGCCTGCCAAACAGACGGAAAACCCACCCCACAGACTGAAATAGAAACTCATTTGTTTTCCAATGTGTAACAAAGGAGAGAGGTATTTAATTTTGAAGGGAGCTGAGCCAGCTTTCCTATGGGTCATTTTCTTTCTGGCACAAAATCCTCCTTAGTAGACTCCCTGGGATGGTCTTTCTTCTTATCTATCCATCAGCATTTTGAATGGGATAATTCTCTGTTGTTAGGGGGCCACCCTGTGCACTGTAGGATGTTAGTAGCATCCCTTCCCCTACCCATTAGATACCAGTAGCACCCCGCCCCATTTGTGCCAACCAAAAATGTCTCCAAAAAAATTGGCCAATGTCTCTGAGGGGATAAATCACCCCCAGGGGAGAAGGACTGGTCTGAATAAACCATTGTGAAAAACAGAATGCATGGAAAGAATCAGCCGTGTCCTGGCTTTGCCCTCTTGTTGAGACTACAATAAGCTGTGCGTGGTATGTGGATAATGGCCTGGAATATTTAAGGTGGATGGAGGGACTAGCAGAGAAGGTAACTGGTCCCATCAGCCATATGTAAGGGGCACAGGAGGCCAGCCTCCTTGGGTGTTGAATCAGACTGTTCCTCCACTGGCCCCCTGGGTGGTTTGGGGCTGCTGGTGAGAACAGCGCCCTCAGAGGACACGTGGAGTCTTTACTCTCCTCACTGATGCTCTGAGTGAGGGAGCCCGTCCACTGCTGTAAACTCAGCCTCCAGAAGGTCCCGCCTTCCCTCCACTGTAACCATACACTTGGTTGCTCCTTAAACACCCCAGGTGCTTCTTGTCACAGGGCCTTTGCACTTGATGCTCCACCCCTATATAGAGATTTCCTCCTGTGTCTTTGCTTTCCTGGCGTCTTGGCATCTCTGAGGTCTCAGCTTGGCTGTGGCTTGACCACCCACCTAAAACTACCACCACAGACTTAAAGAATAAACTTGTGGTTACCAGGGGGGAAGGGTCGGGGGGTGGGACAGTTAGAGAGTTTAGGATTGACAGGTACACACTGCTATATTTAAAACAGATAACCAACAAGGACCTACTGTCTAGCACAGGGAACTCTGCTCAATATTATATAACAACCTAGATGGGAAAAGAATTTGAAAAGAATAGATACACACATGTATATGTATAACTGAATCACATTGCTGTACACCTGAAACTAACACAACATTGTTAATCAATTATACTCCAATATAAAGTAAAAAGTTAAAAAAAAAAAAACCACCCACGGCCCTCTTCAGCATGTCGCTTTGTTTATTTTCTTCATAGCATTGTCCTTATCTGCAGACAGAGATACGGAGGCTTGAAGCTTCACCAGGGGTTGCCCCTGCCTACCTCCTCCCTTCTGGTTCTTCACAGTCCACAGAGCTTCTGCAAGTCTAGGGCAAGCTTCTGCTCTCCATTCCAGAGCAAGGGACATCCCTCCACTCCCCCATCCTCATCCTCCCATTCAGAGCACCAGGAGGGCTTTTCCCGGCATGCTCTGGGGTCTGTGTTGGGCTTGTTCATTTCTGTGCAGGGCTCCAACCACACCTGCCTTCCATGACCACAAAATGCATAACTGTTGGCAGGGGCTTTCCTGTGGCTTATCCTAGGACCCCCAGAAGAAAGCACATCCTTCTTTCTGCCCAGACTTTAAAGGAGGGCAGGAAAGAGTGGTGGGGGAAGGTCAACAGAGGGGATTTGGCAACAACCATACCTAAGTCATTTTCCTGCCCTGTTAAGAGCCTGTTGTCATGGCTGATGCAATATGGTACCCAGCCTGGCATCTCAAGTGGCAACAACCAGACCCAGCCAAGCCCCTTGCCCTTGGCACTGTATTTGCACTGTATTATACGGCTGCTCCCCCAGTCCTGGCCAGAAAGAGACCTTCATAATTAGGTGTCCTGGAAACTGGTGGTAATTGAGTTCTTATCCATCTTTCCCACCCTCTGGCCCCTAGGGTACATCACTGCTATGGTCTAGAAACATGAAGGAGAGGGGTTAAACCAACCAACGAGTGTGTTAATATCACTCCAAATTAGCCCCAATTAAGAAATTGAGAATGACCTGCACGTGAAAAACACGGGACAAGACTTTTTATTTGTAAACTTTACCTGACAATTGGATATTTGTTTGGTCCAATCAATCCTTATTTCTCCAAAGTCCATGCAGGTGCATTGTAAAGAGAGGAAAGCAGCTCTTCCAGTACAACGAATAAGATGTTCAGAACAAATCTAGCCAAGAAAGATTATAACATATTTAACAGGGATTATTCTTGGACTGTTATGACTGGTCACTCCCCCAGCTGTATAAATCTTTTACCATGTCATTCTGAAATGTGTGAGTGCCTTAAAGAGAAAACTCAAAAATACATACGATATGGGTGTTTATGACCTCTGCAGTCATGCCAGAGACTCTTTCAAGAATGAAGTTCTCAAAAGACCATTATTCTAGTGGCAAGAATAAAAGATCTTTATTGTTTCTTTCAACCACAAACAACAGAATACTTCTCTTGAGGTTTGTTGTTAGCCCAGTTCGTTGTCCTTAATGGGCACACAGGAAGTCTGTTATTATGAGCAACATTGCTTTATGGGGCTTATCAAAAATTATCTCACACACAAAGTGCTTCAACACTTGGGCTGGCCACACAGTTGAAACACAGAGCAAGCAGTCTGGAGATTAGGGTTAATTTTATGGCCAAGTTGGAGGGCTCTATGTCTTTGAACGCTTTGTTGCAGATGGTTTATGACACAAGAACAAAGGGTACCAGCCTTAACTTATTTTAACGACTACTGTGACTTAGAACAAATCTCAGGAGCCATCGAATTTCAACAGTTGAGACTTTTTTCCCTGGAAAGCTGGCTGCACCTGCCCCCTGCTAAGACCATCCATCGCAGAGTATAAGAAAACCACCTCCCTCAGCTGGAACTGTGCCAGTTCTGGATGAGAGGGGACTTAGGTCTGCCATGCCTTAGCTTTGAAGAACCAGGAGCACGGCTATTTCTGGAGCAGCAGGGTTGGTAAGATCAGAAACAAGCAGGGGGAAGCTTGGGACACAGGCATTGCTCAATGTCTGCTCCAGAGAAAAGGGAACCTTGCGTGTTTTTCAGGGGAGAGTGTAAAATACACATAACAAAAAATTGATCAATTTAACCATTTTTAAGTGCTCAGTTCAGTAGCATTAACTACACTTACATTGTTGAACTACAATGATGGCATCCGTCTCCAGAACTTTTTCATCTTCCCCAGCTCAAACGTCTTATCCATTAATCACTAACTGCCCTTTTCCCCTCCCCCAGCCCCTGGGAACCATCATTCTACCTTTTTCTCTATGAATTTAACTACTCTAGGGACCTCATATCTGTGGAATTATATAGTATTTGTCTTTTTGTGACTGATTTATTTCACTTACATCATGTCCTCAAGGTCCAGCCATGTTGTAGCCTGTGTCAGAATTTCACTCCTTTTTAAGGCTGGATAATATTCCATTGAGTAGATATACTACATGTTTGCTTAGCCATTCATCTGTCATCTCGTGAAAAGAGAACTTTTCATATTATTAGTTTGTGCAGGGATATGACTTATTCCAAAGAGCATTATGCAACTTACCTGAATAATTTGTCCAATCTCTTTAATCTGATGGAAAAAACTAGACCATGAAAGACAAAAGTAAGTGGGGCAAACAGCACATATGTAAATAGGGGTGTCATTTTCCCCCTATTCTTTTTTGTTCTGGAAGAATATTCAGGGTACAGAGTCTACATTTCAAAAATAGAATCTATGAGTCTAATCATATTAACTCAACAGGGAGCACAGATGTCAAAACAGCCTCTGTGAGTCATTCCTTGGATTCTAAAAGGAATTAGTTTCAGATAGGAGTTTGCTCTTCTTTGAGGTTTGTTTTAAAGAAGTTCCAAAAGCAAAAAGCAAAATAACAAAATGCCTGGATCTCACAGCAGCTTTGTGAGGCGCTGGCTCTGGCCAGAGGGGATGCTCTTCCTTGGGCTGCTCTGGCTTGCGGATCATGCTAAGTCTCTATTTGATTTAGAAAAGCATGATGCTGAGGGAGAAGGGTGGGGCTTGGTGAAGAAGTGGAGTGTGAGAAAGGACACAAAAAGGATCTGGGTATTTTGAAAGGCCATCACCATGTTTGAAAATAAATCCCATTCGGAAGCACCAGTTGATTCACTGACTTTTCTGTTTCTAGTTGTCAGCCTAAGTCTAGAGCAAGCTTAAATTTAGGACTTCAGTGTATTGCTGCAGAATTACATCATGTGTGCCACTCTGTGGGCCAGTGATAGCTGCTCGGTTAGGGCTGGACTTCCTGGTCTCCGAGGCACCTGCCCCCTCTCCTTCCCCCCCAAGACGATTAGGTGGCGTCTTGCGTTTCTGTCTTGTGTGTAAGCCATCGCTGAGTTGTCTCATTGGCTCATCCTTACCCATCCCCTATGCCTCGGGAACAAAACCTCTGTGTCAAGAATAAACAAGCCCATGTCTACATCACCACAAACACCCCTGTAGATCAGGGTGGATTCCCATGAGGCTCTCCAGGACCTGCAAACAACAGAACAAGTGTGCTTTGGTGACTTCCATTTTCTAGATCTGTGTGGGCCAAATGGGCTGCTGACATTAGCTTCTTTTTTTTTTCCATGGCCAGGTAAGTTTAGTGATCAAAGAAATTAGGGAAATCCTGGGTTAACCAATGACAAATACGCATATTTACTGTAGGAATTATCATACATTTAATATGTATTGGGAATCTCAAGGAGACAGATAAGAGACAACACATTTTCCAAATGTGTTTATTCATCAAACCCTGCTATCAAGGAACACAGTATCCTCAGAAAGCACTTAAGAAAACCCCAGTTTAGATACCTGTTAAATTCAGTAATTTAATATTATGTCCAACACATAGTAGGTAATCAATAGAGTATCAATAGTGCTTCAGGCACTATTGCTGTTAAAGGCACCAATAATCCTAGACTCTCTTTCCCAACCCACCCCCAGGGTCCCCCCGTTTTGGAATGCCAGCTTAGTCTTGATATTTTTGGTACAGGGAAAATAAAAGAGAGGGAAAATGAGGAAATGGTAGGATTTTCAACAGAAGGGTTTGAGAGCTACTGTTGCACAAAAAAGACAGAGGGAAAGCAATGAGGATGTCCACCCAGAAGAGAGGGGCAGAGTTTGTTTGGGCAGGAGAGAGAGTCTCAAAAAACTGAAATGTGAGACACAGAGAGAAGAATGGAGAAGGAAGGTAGGAAAAAGTGGCATTGTGTGTGGTGATGGAATCTTTCTCTGGCCTTCCCAGAGACTTCATCTGCTCTTTGCTTTATTCTTTGCCTGCTGGGTTGTTTGGTTTTTGAATCAAATACGGTGCCATGGCTAGCTTCAGGGTGCCAGCAGATCAACCCAACTTACTGCAGGTTTCACTGATAACAATACTGTTTAATATTATTCTTATCCTCATCCACCCATAGGTAGGTCTTCTTGCTTGCTCTCCCCAGGAGAGGATATTGGAATTGGAACCATAGATCTGAGTACTGGCCACCTTGATTGAGTCAAATGCCACCTAAAGACCCAGAGTCTCTAAACTATAGAGGAGAACTAGCCAAGGAAAGCCAAACCCAGACAATCCAAGGGATTCCCTTTTCTGAGGTCTTGGACAGCAAGATGAACATTTGTTTCTAGCAGGTAAACCTGACAGGTCTCCTCTGGTCTCAGCCCAGTAATCAGGATGTAGGAGCACATCCAGGGGAGTCAGAGCAGACCCCCACCTGCATTGTTGCTACTCCCCCTCCCCCCAAAAGAAAAATAACGTGCAGATTGGTGCTTCAGCCATGGTTAGATTCCATTGGTAAGTCTGACCCAGGGGTTCTGCCCAACTTTATGAAATCAAATGAGTGCATTTTGTTTCTTGCCTTTAATTTCTGCCTAAAGCATGTCTGAAGGTGACCTCAAGGTCTGCTTTAAAATCAATCTCCAAAGCACAAAAGGATTCTTTTTGCACCTTTTTTTCTTCAAGGAACTCACAAATCAAGCTCTGATAAGCGCAGTTGATGATTAAACACAATGAGCTGGCTACCGGGAGAGCTTTGATTTGCTTTGAAAAAGGCTCTTTGAGCTTGGTTGAAAACCAGAATCTGTTTTGTTTTTGTTTGTCTCAGCCTTTTCTGTTGGAGACCTTGATTTAAGTCTTGAAAGGATGGAGGTTTGCTGGAAAGTTCTGTCGGTTGAGGCATCTGTCCTTGGTGGGGATGGCTGAGGGGTTTACATGAAATGGTCATCCAGCCACCTTGGGGAACGCCTGGTGATGGTGTCAGCCGAGGACATTTGGGGAAAAGATTTGTATATGATGCATCTTTCAATATTTTAATTTCTTATTTTAAAAATTAGAATATGTTAAAAAAATAGAGGGGGAGGAGGAAAAGGAGGAGTATCGCAGAGAAGTGATATCATGACTGTGTAATCCTTGAACAGTCAGTTTTGAGTTGACCTTCTAATAAAGGAGTTATCAGAGAGATTTTTCTTTCATTATTTATGTATTTGTTCATTTCTGTCACAATTTTCCCTGGTGCTGACCAGGCCTGGCAGCAGTTCAGGGGCTCACATGGGAGATTTTTGAGATGTACTGTCATTGGGTCCCCCGACCAGAGAGGATAACACAGCCAGAACGGTGGGTGTGGGGGGCAAAGGGCTCTTCAAACACAAATCATACCTTTCTTTTTAAAGTGAGACATGGCTGAGGGGAAAATACCAACCAGTGTAGAAAGGATTATCTTAGAAAACAAGAGTTCCCTGCCCTGCCCTCTCCACTGTGGTCTAGCTCTACAGAAATAACCATTTTAAATGAAATTTTAAACTATGTCTGTTCCTAGTCCTATGGTAACCACTGCCAGGTTGCTAAGTAAAATATGTATACCACTTTAAAAAAGACCCATTTTTGGCAATACCTATAGACTTGTTGTCATGGGAAATGAAAATGCCCTTCTCTTCTCTCCCACCAATATAATTATTACATGATTTGGGTTTCTCAGCTGGTTGACTTTGTGAGTTAAAATAATGGATTTGTTGCCTCTTCAAGGGTCTCTTAGGCCCTCACTTGCCAGGATAAATATATTAGTGTCCTGACCTTCCTCACTTCTCCCCCAACTCCCCAGACTCATTGCAGCCTCTCTCCACCCACCCCTCACCCACCCTAGGTATCACGCTGGCTTTGGAACCCACATCAGCTCTCACTTGCTCCCTCTCTAGAAGCCAGACATCTCCTCCTCCTTCCCAAAGAAGTTAACTGCACAGCACTACCTCTCTTCAGAATTTCCTAGCTTAGGGCATTTGGAAAGGCCTAGAATATACCATTTTAGCAGATGGCTGTGATGCAAGTGGTCTGAAAAATGTACTCTAAATCCTAGAGAACAGGTGACATGAAACAGCAGTTCCTGTCTGGGTAAGGACAACCAACACTAACACAGGAAACTAAAATGGGGTGACCGTTTTTGCAGCCAACCCTACAGAAAAGTAGAATACATTATGTTCAAGAATATCATTAGGGGCTAGAGTTCCTTCATGCCACAAATGTTTACTGAACTAGTTCTGACTGTGTATAATGCATTTCCTTTTTGATTGTGTGCTTTTTTTTTTTCAAACTTTTCAGATGCTTTTACATATTTCTAATTCCAGGAGTGTTTACTCAGTGTACCGTGTCAAGATAAAGAAGGTCTCCATAGATGGGTGCAACAGGCCCTGGCCTGTGCTGGCTGGGCGTGAGGGGTGCCTGCAGCACCTCTGTTGATGAAGCAGAAGGCAGGGAAGGCCTTTAACTTCTTTGTGATTCACATGTGGATAAATAGGCGAGGATGAGATGGGACAGCTCTATTTTAAGGAGTCAGGTTTGCTTGGCTAACATAAGCTCATCTTCCTTCTTTCCTTCCTTCACCCTTTCCTTTCCTTTCCCTCCCTCCCACCCTTTCTTCCTTTGATCAATCCTTATTTCTAATTAAAAGAGCTAGAAAACAAAAATGCAAATGTCAACACCCTTATAGGCATCCCTTTGATTAACTCCAGTAACTAAAATAACAGAATCATCATGGTATCTCGCTGTTGTGATTTACATTTCCTTGATGGTATATGACATGGAGCATTTTTTCCTATGCTTACTTGCCATCTGTATATCTTTTTTTGGTGAGGTAGCTGTTAAGGTCTTTGGCCCATTTTTCAATTGAGCTGTTTGTTTTCTTATTGTTGAAGTTTTGAGTTTTTATATATTTTGAATAACAGTCCTTTATTAGATGTGTCTTTTGCAAACAGCTTCTCCCAGTCTGTGATTTGTCTTCTTTTTCTTTTGACGTTGTCTTTCACAGAACAGAAGTTTTAAATTTTACTGAAATCAAGTTTATAAATGATTCCTTTCAGGAATCATGCCTTTGGTGTTGTATCTAAAAAGTCATTGCCATACCCAAGGTCATCTAGATTTTCTTCTATGTTTTCTTCTAGGAGTTTTATAGTTTTGTGTCTTCCATTTAGGTCTATGATCTATTTTGAGGTCATTTTTGTGAAGGGTGTTAGGTCTGTGCCTAGCTTCATTTGTTTGCATGTGGCTGTCCAGTTGTTCCAGCACCAAGTGTTGAAAAGACTATCTTTGTCCCACTGTGTTGCCTTTGCTTCTTTTGTCAATGATCAGTTGACTGTGTTATACAGGTCTACATCTGGGCTCTGTATTCATTCCATTGATCTATTTGTCTGCTCTTTCTCTGATACCACACTGTCTTGATTACTGTAGCTTTATAGTAAGTTGTGAAGTCAAGGAGCATTCATCCTCCAACTTTGTTCTTCTTCGATATTGTATTGCCTATTCTGGGTCTTTTGCTTCTTCATATAAATGTTAGAATCAACTTGTCATCATTTGATTTTTCTCAGGTGCACGAAACTTATTATGGAAAAATAATCCAGGGCAAGGAGAAGTGCCTACAATAAGCCAGAATTCTGCATACAACCTCTCACTGAATCTTTACAACAGCCTACCAGGGAAGTATTCTTACCATCATTCATTGGGAGATGGGGACGCCAAATCTAGAGGGGGTTAATTAGCTAGTAAATGGCAGAGGTAGAATTTGAACTCTTGATACTATAACCAGGTGCCAAAAAACACCCAACACACACCTTCACACGTAAATCGACCTGGTTGTGTGCAGGGGGCTCAGGTTCGATCCCTGGTGGAGGAACTAAGATCCCACAGGCTGTGCAGCAAAAAAATAAAAAATGAAACAGTAATTAAAACAAAACCAAAAAAGAATCCATCTAGGTCCATCCAAGCTAGTACTTTAAATCACTTTGACCTAAATACAATGCACCTGGTTAAACAGTGTTTTTGAAAGGGCACCCCGAGTCCCTGCCTAGTACTGAAAATGTCCACAGCAGCATTCAGAAATTTGTATTAGTTAATAATCCCAGTTGAAGAAAAATGGGTACGATTTCCAATGAAGGGCTCAGAATAAAGTCCTGGACATAATAATTCTCATTCTCTCTTCTGAAGCTATTCTATAGGCTGTGTCTAGCTGCTTCTGTCGCTGTGCCTCTTTTCGGCTTTAGATTTCTTGATCTTCTCTTTAATGCCTTTTAAAAAAAGAGGTGAGTGTATTTTTCTGTGCTTCACTTAATGGGCTAAAATAATCATTGAGCCCTAGGACAAACAGCTAGCCCAGACTATGAATAAAGAAGCCAGTCTCATTATCCATTCATCCGATGATGGACACTTAGTGGGATAGGGAGGGTGGGAGGGAGGGAGACACAAGAGGGAGGAGGTATGGGTATATATGTATATGTATAACTGATTCACTTTGTTATAAAGCAGAAACTAACAAAAAAACCAAAAACAAACAAAAAACAAACAAACAAAAAAGAAGCCAGTCTCCGTTGTGTTGCCCTTGGCTTTGAGTTAAATGGTCCCTCTTTCAAACTTCCTTTTTCAGTGTGTGGATCTGGAGAGCGATGGGGTCACAGAAAGCTGCCTCCACAAAGGAATGTTCTTATCCACGGTGAGACAGTGACCTTAGCACGTCTTTCCAGTTCTGAGGACCAGGCCTTTGGATGCCAAGTCCCACTGTCCATCACCATCACTCCTTTTCAGAGAGGAAGGATGTTTGCTTCTAAATAGGGGTTTAATTTGGAGAAGAGAGGCTGCTCAGGATCAGCTTTCCAGAAACACACACACACATGCACACGCACACGCACACACGCGAATACAGGTCTTTGAAGCTCTTTCACGTGAGAAAAATTCTCTTTTCCATCCCATGAGCATCATAACCATCTCCCCACTGGTGAGTTCATGCAGCGTGCGAACTGGTTCTCAGACATGGAAAGATTCATCAGCGTGGGGCACTGCAGGCTCCCACCTGGGAGCGAGACATGTTGATACCGTCATCATGAATCAGAGGCGGATGCACCCCGAGCCCTTCCTTTGCTGGCACAGAGGCAGCTGCTACCCTGTGACACTGCCACACTGGCAGTTGGGGTCCCTCCGCAACCCCCTCACGGCTGTGCACGGCCACTGCACTTGGCTCCCTGGGTCACAGGCAGGAGGCCAGCAGACTGTGCCCCCGAGAGGGCGGGGTGTCCCGAGAGGTGACCTCACGTCACCAGCCACCCCGCTTCTTCCTTCCTTCATTCTGCAGCTCCTGGAGAGCTGGGCCCTGCCTTCTGGCCCCGGCTGACCTCCTTCCCGGCTGGTCTTCCCGGAGCCAGGAGCCAGGGCTGCTGTCCCCTCGCGGCTCTGCGGACCCCGCCCGTGGGCGGGGCTGGGGGGGAATTAGTGAATGTGTGTGAATCTCTTTGAAGACACGAGTGCTCCCCAAACGATGTGCTGACAACGACAAGACCAGCTGCTGACAATGACAGGACCTCGGGGGCTGGTCTTCCTGGTAGAGAGAGTGGACTTTGTGTTTTCCCTTCTTTTCTTTTTTGGGGGAAGCCGAATCCCAATAGGCTCAGAGAAGTCAAATAGCTGCTCCCATTTCTGAGGAATGCAATCAGCTGGGGGGGAGGTGTGCCTGTGATGTGTGTGTGGTGTGCGTTGTGTATCTGTGTGTGCATGCAGTGTGTGTACCCGTGTGTGTGATGTGTGTACGTATGTATGTGTGGTGTGTGTGTGTGGTATATGTGGACTTGTGTGTGTGGTGTGTGTGGACCTGCATGCGTGGTGTGTGTGTGTGTGTTTCTGTGTGTGTGGTGTGTGTGGTGTGCGTGTGTGAGTCTGTGTGGTGTGTGTGTTTCGTGTGTGTGTGGTGTGTGTGTGATGTGGACCTGCGTGTGTGTGTGTTTCGGTGTGTCTGTGTGGTGTGTTTGTGTGTGCGTGGTGTGTATGTGGTGTGTGTGTGGTGTGTGGTGTGTGTGTGGGGTGTGTGTGATGTGGACCTGCGTGTGTGTGGTGTGTTTCGGTGTGTCTGTGTGGTGTGTGTGTTTGGTGTGTGTGTGGGGTGTGTGTGTGGTGTGTGTGGTGTGTTTGTGTGGTGTGTTTGTGTGTTTGTGTGTGGTGTGTGTGTGGGGGTGTGTATGTGGTGTATGTGGACCTGCGTGTGTGTGGTGTGTGTGTTTGGTATGTGTTTGTGTGTGCGTGGTGTGTATGTGGTGTGTGTGAGGTGTTTGTGTGTGGTGTGTGGTGTGTGGGTTGTGTGTGTGTGGTGTGGGGGGGGCGCGTGCGTGTGTATGTGTGTGGTGTGTGGTCTGTGTGTGTGGGGTGTGTGTTTCTGTGCGTGTGTGGTGTGTGTGTGGTGTGTGTGTGGTGTGTGTTTCTGTGCGTGTGTGGTGTGTGTGTGTTGTGTGTGTGGGGTGTGTGTGTGTTGTGAGTAGTGTGTGTGGGGTGTGTGGTGTGTGTGTGGGTGTGTGGTGTGTTTGTGGTGTGTGTGGTGTGTCTGTGGTGTGTGTGTGGGGCGAGTGTATATGTGTGTGGTGTGTGTGGTGTGTGGTGTGTGTGTTTCTGTGCGCGTGTGTGGGGTGTGTGTGTGTGTTGTGAGTAGTGTGTGTGGTGTGTGTGTGGTGTGTGTGTTGTGTGTGTTGTGTTTGTGTGTATGTGTGTGGTGTGTGGTGTGTGTGTGTATGTGGTGTATGTGGACCTGCGTGTGTGTGGGGTGTGTGTGGTGTGTGTGTGGTGTGTGGTGTGTGGGGGTTTGTGTGGGGGGGTGGGTGTGGGTGTGTGTGTATGTGTGGTGTGTGTGTGTATGTGTGGGGTGTGTGTGGTGTGTGTGTGGTGTGTGTGTGGTGTGTGTGGTGTGTGTGTGTTGTGTGTGTGTTGTGTGTGGTGTGTGGGGGTTGTTTTGTGTGTGTGGTGTGTGTGTGGTGTGTGGTGTGTGTGTGGGGTGTGTGTGATGTGGACCTGCGTGTGTGTGGTGTGTGTTTCGGTGTGTCTGTGTGGTGTGTGTGTTTGGTGTGTGTGTGTGGGGTGTGTGTGTGGTGTGTGTGGTGTGTTTGTGTGGTGTGTTTGTGTGTTTGTGTGTGGTGTGTGTGGGGGGGTGTGTATGTGGTGTATGTGGACCTGCGTGTGTGTGGTGTGTGTGTTTGGTATGTGTTTGTGTGTGCGTGGTGTGTATGTGGTGTGTGTGAGGTGTTTGTGTGTGGTGTGTGGTGTGTGGGTTGTGTGTGTGTGGTGTGGGGGGGGCGCGTGCGTGTGTATGTGTGTGGTGTGTGGTCTGTGTGTGTGGGGTGTGTGTGGTGTGTGTGTGTGGTGTGTGTTTCTGTGCGTGTGTGGTGTGTGTGTGGTGTGTGTGTGGTGTGTGTTTCTGTGCGTGTGTGGTGTGTGTGTGTTGTGAGTAGTGTGTGTGGGGTGTGTGGTGTGTGTGTGGGTGTGTGGTGTGTGTGGTGTGTCTGTGGTGTGTGTGTGGGGCGAGTGTATATGTGTGTGGTGTGTGTGGTGTGTGGTGTGTGTGTTTCTGTGCGCGTGTGTGGGGTGTGTGTGTGTGTTGTGAGTAGTGTGTGTGGTGTGTGTGTGGTGTGTGTGTTGTGTGTGTTGTGTTTGTGTGTATGTGTGTGGTGTGTGGTGTGTGTGTGTATGTGGTGTATGTGGACCTGCGTGTGTGTGGGGTGTGTGTGGTGTGTGTGTGGTGTGTGGTGTGTGGGGGTTTGTGTGGGGGGGTGGGTGTGGGTGTGTGTGTATGTGTGGTGTGTGTGTGTATGTGTGGGGTGTGTGTGTGGTGTGTGTGTGTATGTGTGGTGTGTGTGTGGTGTGTGTGTGGTGTGTGTGTGGTGTGTGTGTTGTGTGTGTGGTGTGTGTGTGTTGTGTGTGGTGTGTGGGGGTTGTTTTGTGTGTGTGGTGTGTGTGTGGTGTGTGGTGTGTGTGTGTGTGTGGTGTGTGTGTGGTGTGTGTGTGGTGTGTGTGTGTTGTGTGTGGTGTGTGTGGTTTGTGTGGGGGTTGTTTTGTGTGTGTGGTGTGTGTGTGGTGTGTGTGTGTTGTGTGTGGTGTGTGTGTGGGTTGTTTTGTGTGTGTGGTGTGTGTGTGGTGTGTGTGGTGTGTGTTTGGTGTGTGGTGTGTGTGTGTATGTGTGTGGTGTGTTTGTGTGGTGTGTTTGTGTGTTTGTGTGTGGTGTGTGGGGGGTGTGTGTATGTGGTGTATGTGGACCTGCGTGTGTGTGGTGTGTGTACCTCTGTGCATGTCTTCCTTCCCGGGGCATGCGCCCTCCCTGACTCTGGGCTGTTGGGGCTGGCGAGGCAGGTGTAGGGGGAGAACGGGGTGCGGCAGGGATGGGGCGGGCGGGTGGAGGAAGGGAGGGAAGACGGAGCGGGGGTGGGGGTGGGGGTAGGGCGGCTTTGGGAAGCCGGGCTGGAGGCCTGGCAGGGAGGGGCGTGCCGCCTTAGGTGATCTGCTGCGTGGCCTTGAACTTTTATTCCAGGAACTAAGGCCGCCCCCGCTCCAGGCCCGCTGCCAGCGCTGCACCGCCCACGTGGATCAGTCGGCCAACGTGAAAGGAATTAGCTTCCAAGTGACAGGGAGCTTTGTTTTTTCTTTAAGCCCCACCCCCACCCCCTCCCCGGCAGCCCCAAGTGCTGCTTCTCTTGTCTTTGTCCTGATTTCTGCAGACCTGGGTCAGCATCCCCCTCCCGCCCCGGGAAAGGGTCTGTCAGTGCTGACGCCGCCCCGTCCTCCTCTGGGCGCCCCGTCCTTCTCTGGCCACCCCGTCAGCTGGCGGGTCGCCGCTGTCACTCCCCGCGGATGCTGTAGCGTCCGCGCCCGAATTCTTCGCCAGGAATCCTTGTCCTCCTCCGGACGCTGGACGGCTTGGAAGATGGGGCATCTGAGGGCAGAGGACGGCCCTTCCCACAAACTCGGAGCTGATGTTGCGGGCCGGAAGGGGTGTCCCGCGCGGTCCCCACCCGGAGTGCCCCCTCCCCGCTGGCCCGCCCTCTGGAAAGCGTGGCCGCTGGGACCAGAGGCCGGGCTTGGCCCTAGATGCCCTCACTGCCTCTGCACCTCCTTTCTGCCTCAGGATCCACGAGGGCAAAGGCCCCGTGTGGCTTCTTTTCAACAAAGTAAGATATAACTCCCACACCGTAAAATACGCCATTTGAAGGTGCACAATTCAGTAGTTTTGAGTGTATTCACGAAGTTATGCACTAATTCAGAACACTTTCATGATGCCCTGAAGAAATCCTGTACCGTTAGCTGTCACTCCCGGTGTCCTCCTCCACCCAAAGGCCCTGGCAACTCCTTTCTCTCTCTGTGGGTTTGGCTATCCTGGACATTTCACATCACTGGAATCACACAATGTGTGGCCTTTTGTGACTGGCTTCTTTCACTTACCATAATATTGTCAAGATTCTTCAATGCTACAGCATGTATCAGTGTCTCCTTCCTTTCCAGGGCTGGATGATATTCCATGGAATGGCCAGGGACCATGATGTTTGTTTATTCATCAGCTGATGGGTTGCTGTGGCTTTGGGCAGGATTTTTGTTGTCCACTGTTGGAAACTTCCAGTAGACTTGGATCAATGTGCACATCATTTGTTTGCTGAGCACATAAGCGAAGGATACCTGGGTTAGAATATCTGAGTCATGATGCTTGACTCTGCCACAGATGGGGAGCTGTGTGCTCCCCCAGCATCTCTCCACCTCACCTGGCCTCGGTTCCTCCATCTGTCAAATGAAGGGCTTGAACCACATGGCCTCTATCATCTGGCTCTAACATTTTAAGATATTTTAGAAAGCAATTAGCATAGTATCTTTTGAAAAAGGTAGAGAAAAGCAAGCTGCAGGCTGACATGATTAAGTGCATCCATAACTGAAACTGCTTTTTAAATGATAATCTGGGTCAAGCCACAGAAGACGCTTTTGTAACAGGTTTCCAAATGGCAGAAGATTACCGTGAATGACGGGGAAGGAATGATGTGTCAAATTAAAAAGATGAAATATAACAGGAATAAAAATAAAGTGTGGCATTTAGCGCCAAAACCCAACAGAACAGCTACTGGCTGGGGCTACTGGAGAGGAGACCAAACAGCGCCCATCTACAAAAGGATTTTAGCTGACTCTAAATAAATCTCATTAGGAGCCACATGGGGTTGAGCTGCCAGAAAAGAGCCAATGTGATTTTAGATTATATTAATAGGAGTATAGTGGCTGAAACAAGGGAGGTGGCCCTGGTGAGACCACCCCTGGTACGGCTGCCACATTCTCAGAGGGAGGCCACCAAGAAGAGCAAGCCTGGAGGAAGATGGGCAGGACGGTGGAGCTTTCCAGAACCATGATGTCTTAGGAGGTCTAGGGTTTTGGTGTGCAGAGGGAAGCCAGAATGCACTTCACAGACGTGAAGGAACGGCCCATGACAACGCGAGTCGACTTCTGCCATGTGGACCTGGAGGGTGGCTGGAGCCATGAGGTGGTGGATTGCTACCCAGGGTGAGGAAGAATTCTGTGACAGCAAAAGTCACTGGAACATGGAGAGATAGACCACCTGGTTTGGAGCAGTGGGGTGGGGAGCCTGATTATCAGGGACAGTGGCTGTGGCTGGGGACCGAGTCATGACTTGGAGGATGCTTTTCATTTATGGGATATAGATGGTGGGGAGGGGGAGGGAGAAGGGGGGGAGAGGATGGGGGAGGCCTGGAATCCCAGGATTCCTCCCTGCCACTGGGTGCTGCCAGCCAAAGAACAGCATGCTGCCTGGACTCGAGTTTAGACTATTTATGCAAATGCATTGTTCTTTTCAGTCCTTGGAACTCTCAGAGGTAAATTACCTGCTGAGGCAATTGTGGATTAATCTGAGGCAATCAGCTATCTCTAAGTCCACCCAAGCCCGCATTTGAATCAGATAGGGTGATTCATAGCAATCTGAAGTCAACTTTGAAAGCTGGGTTCTTCCTGAAACACCGGCCCAGTGCCCTTGATGACGGATCAGACACAGGGCTGGGCTCTGCCTGGGATTGGCGCGGCTGGTTGGCGAGGTTGCCTTTTGCGCCCTAAGAACTTTGGGAGGAGGGACGGGAGCCCTGTGGCTGCTTCCTGGTCCCGGGTCTGAAAATCACTTAATTTAACACAGTTGGCAATTCCTCCACCTAAGTTGCCTTGGCCTTCCTTCCACAGGCAAAGGGTGCGGCCAGTGAGGTGGACGGCCTTGCTCATACTGGAGCTGGTCCGTGGCGTTCGCGAGGTCAGTGGTCATTTCTTACTGACCCCGGTGGATTTGGTGATCCTGAGGCCCAGATCCATCTCTGTAGGGGCAAGTGCTCTAAAAGGGAGTGCCTTCTGACCCATAAGTCCTTAAGTACTGAAGTCACAGATGGCCAAGGCGAGGTGACACTCTTAATTGTTTGGATAAGATTATCCCTGTCACGCTTGATGCAAATAAAAGGCAAAGCCCAGTTGGGCTTGAGTGACAAGGGTGGCTGCTTTTCCTAAGGAGGAAGGCTGGCTTTGGGGCGACCGTGCATCTCAGGGTGCACACAGAGGACTCCTTACTGCCAGTTCTGTAGAGCCCAAGGCTGCCTGGTCCTTAGCTGGAGCTCAGCCACTTGGAGACCAAAAGCATGCATCCCAACATTCTTAGTAGACAAGGCCACCCTGAACTCAGGAAACAAAAGAACAGGAGAGAGAGGAATCATTAGGCAAACACCGAGGGATCCTAAAACCAACTGCTAGCAGCGTACGGATCCGGGAAGCCCAGGATCTCCTGGGAGATCGCTAAGAGCAAGTGCGAGATGGAGATGTGTGTCAGCCTCACGTCTGAGTTGTAAATGCTGATGGTCCAGATGTCAGACGCAGGCCCTCTGGGGGCGTGGCCGAGGCCGGGTGATTCAGCCCCATTACCTGTGATGGAGACCTCAGGCCTGGAGCATTCTGCTCAGAGTTGCAGTTCCCGCTAGCCATGACCACATGGCTCCCGTTCCTGGCACCGAATTGGCTTTGGGATGCGTCCAGGAATATTCCTGCTCTCCGTGGGCCTGAGTCTTACATCTAGAACTGCTCGTCCATCTTCCTGGGCTCCTGGGAACTGCCCCCCACAGGTGGATCTGGGAAGGGGAGAGTTACTCTCCGAAATGTGAACAGTGCCAGCGCAATGCCAACCGCCACTGCCCTGCACAGCTCAAACAGACAGGAGCCGCAGAATTTGGGTGTGGGGAGTGAGGGATGCTTCTGACAACCCTTACACTCCCTCCTCAGAATCCCTGCCGCTGGGCTTTCCTCCTCAGCTTGCCTCGGGACAGCGCCCACGGAAGGGAGAGCTAGCGGGCAGGTCCCAAGACCCAGCGGGATGGCGTCCAAGCCTCTGCCCTGCAACGTCCACGTGCTGTTGCTCCAAACACCTCATCTTCCCCCCTCAACACCTCCCAGGCCTTCCAGTTTCCAGGCTTTGTACCTGCTTCCCACATCCCTGGTCCCCCCCTGGCCTTTTCTTTCCTGCTGAGAAAGAGAAAAGCCAGGAATCTGGACTCAGGCCCACGTTGCCTCTCCTCCTGGGGGGTCCATGTGTCCTGTTACCAATGAGGGGTTACCAGGGCCTGAGACTTTCAGTGCTAAAATCAGGACAGACCCTGACGAAGCAGACAGTTGGTCCCCCTCCCTCCTTATTAGTTGCTATGTTAGGGTCTAGAACAGTGATTTTTACAAGTCTTTTGATCCTGAGTCTCCTGAGAATCTAAAGGCCATGGGCTTTCTCTTCTGTTTAGCATACATAGGCCCTTAGACACACCACTTTACATACATTTTCAGGGGTGCTGAGCTACCCTTAACAATTCAAGGGGAATTTGGGGGCCCAGGGACCTGTCCAGAGACCCAGGGTCAAGATACAGTGCACAAGGAGGAGGCTTGGCCTGGTGGTCAATTGTATGAGCCCAGGGGGAGGACTGACCCCACTTTCTGGTCAAGCTCTACTACTTTCAGCTGCAAATCCACGTTCAACCTCCCCAAGCCTCCCTGTGCATCTGTAAAATGGGAATTAGACCTGCTTCATATGGGTGGAAAAGACTGTTAGTAACACAAAAACAGTGCGAAATATACAGTGTCTGGCGCATCTGGATTCACGCCTGCACAAACCTGTCTAAAACACGTATATTGAGCTGCTATGTGTCAAGGACTGTTCTAGGTTAGAGATACCGCAGGGAACAAAACAAAATCCTTGCCCCTGAGAGCTGACATTTTGGTAGGCTGAGGCTTAATAAGTAGTAGCTGTTTTATTCCTCCTGTTATTCTTAACGGTTGGATTCAGAACTTACCAATACACCCACTTCTATGCCTACTCATGGCTGGTTACCCAACAGCTTTGTCCTCTGCAGGGGTGAAGGATGGCGAGCTTTTAGATCCAGGGAAGAAGCCCCCTGTCCACCTTTACTAAAACACTGTAATGGCCTTAATGCTTTTGTACCATAGTTTTGTTTTTTACTGATATTTTAAAGAAGCCAATTTGAGTCTTCATCCTCATATTTCTTTTTTAATTATTTATTTTTTACACAGCAGGCTCTTTTTAGTTATTTATTTTATACATATTAGTGTATACATGTCAATCCCAATCTCTCAGTTCATCCCACCACTACCCCCCCCACCCCCACCCATCTTCATGCTTCTAATGAGGAGCTTTCACTTCTTTCTTCCAATAGGTTATTTAGGCCTCCTATGACTTCTTGCTGAGCTGTGATTTTTTTATAAGCAAACAGTTCTCATTTGTCGAGGACTGACAAGGAGACCCCAGATGGGACCACCGGGTCACTGAGGCACAAAATAAACACTCTAGCCAGCAATCCACCAATCCATGCAATTTCTGTTTATAGACTCAGGGATCCGATCATTGTCCGTATTCTGATTCACTTTTCCTGCTCAGCTGAATGTGGTTGCCCTGGGAGCAGTTCCCAGGTCCCAATTTTGAGCATGGAACCACTTACCCCAGGAAATCTGGGCGCTCCAGAAGCCAGTGAGGGAGTGGCCAGCACTGCCAGGCGCTGGTCAATTTCATCCTGCAAGCGTGGGCAGGCGGGGCTGGCCTGAGGGCAGCATGGCAGCTGGAGAGAGCTCTGGCCTGAGTCCTCAGCCCGCCTTAGCTGACATCGGAGCCTCGCAGCAGGGTTGCTGACGTGTACTGGCTGGGCTGGCTGTTTACTAGATTGTTTTTTAAGAGCTGCACTTCTAGTAAGATGTGAAAACACGCCACGACACCCTCATTTATAGCACTGAGCATGTCACTCGGGCAGCATGTGGGCCAAGAAAGGGAGAGTCCAGGAAAGGTGAGATTAGCAGACAGTCGGGAAAGTCACCTGATGTGAGGAGAGACTGGGGTAGACCAGATGGCTGCATCAGCACTGTCCGGGGACATGCACAGGCTGCACCTTGGAAGGGTTGATTTGAGCAGAATTTCTTCTTGAGAAGGTCCAAGTAGCCTAGTCTGGGAATAGGAACTGGCCTCAGGCTAGCTGGTTTCCAGAGTGACACGGGAAAGTCATTTCTCCTCTTTGAGCCTCAGTTTCCCTACCTTTGTGATAAGGGTGTCCAGTCATTGATTCCTTAGTGGGCAGCAACCAGCCCAGGGTTGGCATGGGGGCTCCTGGGTTCCCGTCCTCCATCTTCCTGGCTGTGGGACAGTGGGAAAGGCCTTACCTTGTCAAGACACAGTCTTGTCATGTGTTAAGTGGAGACATTTGTGTACTGTGATCTCTTGGTGCTGTTCTGAGCATTTTTGTGATAAAGCACACAGAACGCTTAGCAGACAGGCAGGTGCACAGCAAGCACTCAATACCCAGGAGCTTTTATCAGCATCAGCACCAATAATGAGTGTTTGTGGAGGACTCTGTGTACAGGGAGCACTGTGTGCTGGGCAGGGAGGTTCTGAGGTCCCTTCCCGCTGGAACATTCCATACCTGTGATCTAATAAAAGGCCACTGACCCTTTGCCTCCCTCCTGATGGAAGTTACAAAAACCTCCATTTCCATTGCACTCATATTCATAAAACACAGTCCCTTTTTATTTAAAACCATTTCCCTAAGGCAAAGGTCAAGCTGTCCATTTGGGGTGAAAGACGATGATGATGATAATAGTAATAAAAATAAAAACAATAAGTTCCTTTTTACTTGGTACTGTAGACTTGAAAAGCATTTTCAAGTGCTTTATCTCATTTGGATCGTCCCGACAGCCCTGTGAATGTGAGGAGGGCAAGTATTTCCCAGGAGCTGCAGGTGAGGAAACTGAGGTCCAGAGCAATTTTCCAAGGTAACATGGATAATGAGGGCAGAGGGGGGACTAGAAATCGTGTCCTCCAGCTCCAAATCTAGCGTCTTTCTAAAGCAAAACCATAGAGTAGTTGGCTTTTCCAAACCTGGAAATAAATGCAAAGAGGTTTATTATTTGTCTTCCCATCTTTGCACATGGTTGGTTGGTTGTTGGTTGTGGACAAACAGTCCAGATGTGCAGTCTGGGGGGGTGTGCAGGTCACCCCATGCAGGCGATAGGACCCAGCACTGCTGTGGCCCATTACATGTTCCAGGAAGACCCTTCCCTAGAGGTTGCCTCATGTGGAAGTATCCTGGGTCATGTGTCAGCATTCCACTCCTTTCTGGGCCAAGCTGTGTGAGCCCTTGAGGAGACCAGAAATCTGTGTTGAAGCCGAGGAATGATCCAGTCCAATTCTCCTAGGGGACAGGGAGATATCCAAGCTCGGCAAATGGAGGAGAGTGATTTGGTTACTAAAGGCACTTGTGAAGAGTGGAATAGACCTTTAAAACAATACAAACATGAGTTTTAACTGGAAATGACCCAGCAAAAAAGACAAGAGCAGAGACCCTGGACAGGGATGCCGGCGGCCTGAAGGGCTTCGCCTAAGTGCCCTGCCACCCGCTCCTGCAGATCTGACAGGACAGGAGGGAAAAAGCTGCAGGAACAAGTCTCATCAGGCTGCAGGGGGCCCTTCCCAGACACTGCTGGCATCCTGGACCCCATGCTGCCTCCTTGCTCACATGTAAGCAGTTTATCTCAGGTCTTGTTTTGGCTTAGAAATCCTTTAATCTCCCAGGATTGTTTTAATGGATCAGCCTCTATTTTTATTCTTGGATGGCAGAGTGCATCAGAGACTCAGCCGAGTCCACTGGACGTGTGGAGACCTGTCCCCAGGAGCACTAAATTCCTTGCAGCTTCCAGCAAGTTAAGGACAGAGCCCAGAGACTGAAATGAAAACACCAACAGGAGGAGGCCTGCTCTTAACCACCAAGTTTGGGGCATAGTAGGCATTCGGCAAATATTTGCTAAAAACAAAGATTGAGGGGTCCTATGAATTCCTAGCAGTTTTCTGCCCCTGGTGCACAGCGTGGGGAACGTGTGGCCATGGCAGCTAGCAGGTCGGTTTCTGAATTAATGAGCCTGATGCCTATAATTTTCCCAAAGCCAAATATTTGTGGGTATGGCTACATGCCATGGAATTTCTAGACTTTGTGCCTTCCTTTTCTATCCATGGAAACTTTGCTTTTCTTTCCTATACGTGGTCACTTCGTTTACCCTCCTCGGTTTCTCTAAGGGGAGCCCTGGGGCATGTGGACATTACATTGAGCCTATGCGTCCTTTTGGCCGCCTTCTTTTTATTTTATTTTATATTTTTTATTTTATTTTACATTTTCTTATTGAAGTATAGTTGGTTTACAATGTTGTGTTAATTTCAGGTGTACAGCAAAGTGATTCAGTTATGCATACATACATATATATATATATATATATTCATTTTCACATTCTTTTCCTTTATAGGTTATTACAAAATATTGAGTATAGTTCCCTGTACTATACAGTAGGTTCTTGTTGTTTACCTATTTTATATATATAGTGTGTATCTGTTAATCCCAAACTCCTAATATATCCCTCCCCCTCACCTTCCCCCCTGTTAACTATAAGTTTGTTTCCTATGTCTGTGAGTCTATTTCTGTTTTGTAAATAAGTTCATTTCTATCATTTTTTTAGATTCCACACATAAACAATATCATATGATATGTGCCTTTTTCTGTCTGTTTGCCTTCTTCTCAGTGCTTATCAAAATCCAGTCTGGACCCTATAAACATGGGATTTGGGTTGTTCTGGCTGCCATAGTCTGGGAGCTGGAGAGTTGCTGGACACCAGCAGGGTTGTGTTGTAGGGATGCTGCTCTGTTTTAAGCTGTCAACACCCTTCCCAAACTGAGGACTGCAGAGTTAGAAATGGGGAGTGAGAACGATGTGTCCTGTGTGGAGGCTGAAGACTCAAAGTCTGGGGCCCCAGGCACAGGGCAGTGTAGTGAGCTTACTATAATCCCAGAGGTCCTGAGGAGAATGGTTGGCCATGGCCGTGGTCAGACACAGAAGCCCACTGGTTCTGCATCTGGCTCATGCAGTCAGGAGGACCGTGCTGAGGCCATGACTCACACACCTGCCATGGCTGCCCCTTCTGAAGGCAAAGAAGGCTCAGCCCATAGCTAAGCCAAGGGAAGCATCTCTAATCTGTTCCTTATTCATGGGTGACCATGTCTCTATTGGTCAGGATTTTCCAGAGAACAATAGGATATGTATCTATATCTATGTACAGAGATTTATTATAAGGAATTCACTCATGCAGTGATGGAGGCTGGGAAGTCCTTAGACCTGCAGTCAGCAAGCTGGAGATCCCAGAAGAGCCGGTGTTTCAGTGGAGCATAAAGGCTAGAAAAGACCAATCACACGGTCAGGCAGGAGTTTCCCTCTTATTTGGCTTTTTTGTTCCATTCAGGGTTTCAACTGATTGCATGAGGGCCACCCACATTAGGAAGGGCAATCTGCTTTACTCGTTTTACTGATGTAAATGTTAATCTCATCCAGAAACACCCAGAATAATGTTTAACCAAATATCCAGGCACCCCATGACCCAATCAAGTTTACACATAAAATTAACCATCACAGTGTTCCAAACCACAATTCTCATCCTTGGAGAGACTGAGTTGGTTGAGGGTCTTGCCCAAACCAAGGGCGGCCACTATGTGGGCTGAGTAGAAGGAGTGTAGGATAAAAGCCTTAAGTAGGGACAATAGTAATTAGCAAGGATGGTTATGGTCTCTTTCATGGAGACATAGATGGAATCAGTCAGTTGGTACCAAAAGGAGAAGCAAGGAGACCTCCAGAGAGAAGCGGAGACCAATGGGCAGTAGGGGATCCAGGCTAATGGGGGCGCCATAGTGAAGATGCAAGAACGCCTGGTGCTACTGAGGCAACCAGACAACATGGAAACCAGAACTACCGTCTGTCCTGAACAGCGTCCCAGGTTTATCCTCTGTGGGGCTAGTAGTACATTAGATGCTGTCCTCCCCTTGTATCCCTTATCACCAGGTAGTTCCTTAAATATACTGTAAAACCCCAGTTCTTAAGGTGAACTGAATGAGTCTTTTCCTTACCATCAAATGAGATGAACCTTTATCTACCACACATGACAAACTAATGCCAGTGATGTTATTCTACTTGACTTTTCAGAATGATTCGAGTCCAGGTTTAAGAAGAGACTCACTCAGATGCTTTCTGCTCCATCTCCTTACTTTGTTGGCTGAGTAAGAGCTGTACTGGAGTAAGAGAAACAGAGGGGGAAGGAGATCACAAGATAGGGCTGGAGACCTTGCTGTTGTGTAGACACAACTGTTCACAAATTTCATGGGATAGAAAAATATAGGATTGGGGCTGTCTTCTGAGTTGTTTTCCCCTCTGTTTGCCATCACAGGCTTTCAGACCACTCAGTTCACTAGTCTTGTCTTTGATGTTCAGCACAGTCCTTATAAGTCTCCCCTAAGTGGAGGGTTGGGTAGGTGGAAGGAAAAGATGAAATAAATTCTTACAATGGCAACATTAGAGTCATTATTTATGTTAGCTAGAGGAGCACAGGAAAATATACCCTTATCCACTTGATAAATATTCTTAAGCACCTGCTCTGTGACAGGTAGGGTCCTAAGTGCTTAGAAGATGTCAATGAATAAAACAAAGAACCCTGCCATGAGGCACTTACATTGTCACAGGGAGAGCAGGCAACAAACAATGAATATAGTAAGATAGTAATATAATAAATAATAAGTGTAATACAGTAAGGTAATAAATATAATAAAATGAGCCAATATCACAGGATGTTGAAGGTGATAAATGCACTGGGAGGAAGGAAAGAGAACATGAGAGGAGGGTGAAGAACTTGTCTGGAGGAGGACAGAGGTCAGCCCCACTTAGAGCATGACCTTTATGAAAAGGCTCGCAAGAGGTGAAGGAGTTAGTCATTGGAGCATCTGGGGAAGCGTGTTCAGGCAGATGGAACAGTCACTGCAAAGGTCCTAAGGCAGGAGCATTGGGCATGGTCAAGGGATAACAAGGAGGCCAGTGTGGCTGGAAGCTGGAGGGAAGGGAGGGAGTGGGACGCTGGGGCAGAGGGGAATGGGGCCAGAATGTGTGGGGTGTTGGGGAGAAAGAGAAGAATCAAGGATGGGCCTGAGCAAAACATATAATAGGCAAATGGTGTTGGATTAGTTTAATCCCTGATGGAATCAGTGACTCTCCTGGTCGGGGAGGAGAGCCGTATATCATAACTCCCCCCTACCCCTGGAAAGTCTTTGAGTGGCTCCCCTCTTTAGAACACACCACTGTCTTAAGGAGGCATCCGTACCGATGGGCAATGATGTGTCTTACTCCTGGTGTGTGAGGGCAGGGAAAGGGTTGAGGATCAATGTTGTAACATGTTGAAATTAACTAATATCTCTTCTTGTGGGCTATGAACAAACTCTCTTCTAGGGCAACTCTTTATTTTTATCATTTATATTCCAACGAAGTATCCTGACCAGAAATACACTAGACAACATGGAATAATTTTTTAAAGGCTCTTAAGGGTGTATCTTAATGAAGCAACTAAGTGTTCCAGTAGTTTTCCACGTGTCCATTTCAGATCACAGAACCAATGTAAATTTCATCACTTTCAGATGGAGCTAGACTCTGAGGTGTGGTGATTATATGATGGGTAAATATCTTAGTTAATGTGGTTTTGTTCCTCAGGAGGTGAGATGTCTCTGTCATTTTAAACCTCATATAGAAAACATTCTCTGTGGCTTCATCTGGTGTTTTTAATATTCTATCCTGCAGTGATTACATTTTGGGATGTAAATTTCCCCTTCTGAGCATTTGCCAGGTACTGTAGAGGTTCATGAGTTGTGGTGAGTTATATTTTTCTGAGTCTCAGACCCTGCAGGGATGGTCCCCAGAGGTGGTTCCTGCTTCCCCTCAACACCTGACCTCACTGTGGCTTCATCGTCCAGTGCTGGCTCCTGACCTCCTCATGTGACAGAGGGACACTTTATTGGTGAAGTTGTGCTCTGTAGTGATATTAACAAGTGTTATGCACTGAATGTTTGTGCTCCCCCTAAACTCACATGTTGGAGCCCCAACCCACAATGTGATGCATTAGGAAGTGGGGCCTTTGGGAGGCAATTAGGGTTAGATGAGGTCCTGAGGGTGGGGCCCCCATGATGGGATTAGTGCCCTTATAAGAGGAGGAAGAGGCACGAGAACTTCCTCTCTTGTCATGTGAGCACACAGAAAGAAGTCGGTCACCTGCAATCCAGGAAGAAAACCCTCACCAGGAATGGGATCTGTTGGCACTTTGATCTTGTGCTTCCAGACTCCAGGACTGTGAGAAATACATGTTGTTTAAGCTACTTAGTCCATAGTACTTTGTCATAGCTGCCTGAATTGACTAAGATAGCAAGTATGAGGCTTTTTGTAGTCCTTGCTATGCAAACTCACAAATGTTTACTATTTTTATTTTTACCTTTTCTGACCATTTTTTAAACATTGAAGTATAATAAAATGCACAGCTCTTAGATGTTTAGTTCAATAAGTTTGTGCTATTGTCCATCTGTGCAACCATCACCTCTATCAAGGTCTAGAGCACACACACCATCCCAGACTGTCCCCTTCTGCCCTTTCCAGTTAGTTATTCGCCCACTCTCATGACCTTGGAAGTAACCACTCTTTGACTTCTGTCACCATGGATGAGCTTTGCCCATTCTAGAGTTTCAAATAACTGGATTCTTCCAGGATGCATTTGTGTGCATGACTCCGTCACTCAGTGTTCTAGAGATGGGTTCATGTAGTTGCGCCTATCAGTTCCTTTTTATTGTTGAGTAATATTCCACTATATGCATATACCACAACTTGTTTATCCATCTTCCTGTTGATGGGCATTTACTTTTTTGGTTATTGTAAATAAACCTTCTTGCATATACTTTTCTGTAGACGTGCTTTCATTTCTCTTGGATAAGTACCTAGAAATGGAATTTCTAGCTCATAGGGTAGATGACTACTGAACTTCAAAGGACATGCCAAACAGATCTCTAATGCAGTTGGACCATTTCATTCTCTCCTAGCAATGTACAAGTGTTCCAGTTGCTCTGCATCCTGGCCGACATTTGGCATTGTCTGTCTTTTTTATTTTAGCTCTTCTAGTGGGTGTGAAATGACATCTTGCTGTAGTTTTAATTTTCATTTCTCTGATGACTAATACTGTTGAGTAACTTTTCATATGCTTACTGGCCTTTCATATATCTTTTTTTGTGAAATGTCTGTTCAAGTCTTTTGCTTATGTTTAAAATTAAGTGCTTTGGTTTTTCATGTTAATTTGTAGGAGTTCTGCTATTTCTTTCTGTACTTGTCTTTTTACCTCTTTACTCTCTAAATTCCTTGAGATATTTTACCAAGGATTATATTATCTCACTGTAGAGAGATATTTCTCTCTACAGTGCTCACCACAATTCTTTGTCAGTAGCAGGTACTTAATATTTATTGGATTGTCAGCAAGCGCTAGGCTCTGCCTGTATAGTATAGTGGTATAACTTGTTGATTTTCTTAAAATAAGTTTAAGTCAAGTTTATATGTTTAACTTTTTGATTGACAGTTTCTTTTACTTTTCAGCTTTTGAATTTGACATTAATCTTTTCCAGTATCTTCACCTTTGGCAAACGTTCAGTGTATTTATTTCCAAATGTTTTAAGCCAATCTTGCATATTCTACTTGAGTTTGGAAACTACAATAAACTTTATAGTTAATCTTTATAAGATTAGGAAGATCTGAAGTATTCATGATAGGTGGTCTCTTCTAGAAGTTAAAATATTTATAGTCTTAAAATAGAGAACACTATGTACTAAGAAACATCTTATGTTTTTCTCCTATTCTGAAATTTATGAGACATTTCTTAACCGAGAACTGGAGCCTAAAGGGCAGAAGAAGAAATAGAAATACTTTTATTTGAAGATGAAGATCATTAGCATTAACAAAGAGAATATCTGAGGCTTTTAAAATCTTGTCTCCTTTCCAAGTTTGTCAGTCAGAGCATTATAAATGTATGTACTACTTTGAAAGAACACCTGCAATGATGTCATTTCATATTCTTAAATTAGTTTCTAGACAGACTGGCGAGCTCGGGAAAGCCAGAGAAATATTTCCACTCATCCATTTGAACTTTGTCCCAGACTCTTTGCTCTTGGGCATTATCCCATGTTTTAGAGAAGCTCTTCAGATTGATTCAGAGAAGCATAATGTTGAATCTTAAAAATTATAAGTAGCCAACAAATTTATTATATTTCACTTGATTGGTTTTAAACTCAATTCAAAATTTTTTCAGACCTCAAAAGTTATATTTGCTTGTTGCAGATAATAGAGCATAAAAGTACAGAGAAAATAAAAAATGATCTGAAAATCTACCTCCATAAAAATAATAATTATTATTAAAATCTCTTAGGTTTATCTGAAATCATTTTTATTTTCTTGGGACTTTATATCATCTCTATTCTACAAAAAGGAATCACAGTGAATATATTCTTACAGATTCTGGGTTTTATTTATTCAGTTTTGTTTTTTCCAGAACAATTTTCACACAGCATTGCAGATTTTTAATGGTTGTGCTTGTTTTAATGTGCTTTTTGTCCATTATGTTTGTGTTGCATCTCCATCAAGCTTTGTTGTTTCCTTCATGTTGTTAATAAGAAATCTTTTCCATCCATGACAGTATGCTTTCTGTTAGCTTCTTGTTGGTATATGTAGAAACTATTGACTGTTATACATTTATTATTTTAAAAATCTGGCTCTTTTTCTAGGCTTTCTTTTAAGTTCCAAGTGTTTCAGAGTTGATTCTCTTAGATATTTAGGTTACCTGATCATATCGCTGGTATATAATACAATATTTGTCTTCTCCTTCCCAACAGTTATAGTTCCCAATTCTCTTTCAGATCTTAGTACATGAGTCAGATCTTCTTAAGCAACATGAAATACTAATGCTTGAAGCAGCCATGCCTGCCCTGTTTCTGATTTTAATAGGAATACCTTCAGTGATTCACTATTAAGTAAGATGTTGGCCATTTGTTTATGTAATTATTATGGTGGTAAAGAAGCATCCTTTTGTCCTATTTTTCCCTTAAGGATATTTTGCAATTTGGGGATGTGTTTTAGGTGTTACTTATGCCCTTTAAGCCACTATTAAAAGGGGGTGCTACTGACATAAAATATTATAATGTCAAATTTCCTAATAATGAACACTTTTGCAATCCCAGGCTAAGAAAGGTTTTCCTTGATCATGATAGAAAATTCCTTTAAGATACTATTTATTTTGAAGCTACTTTATTTAAGGTTTTTAAATTACTCCTATGTGAGGCTGGTTTATAGTTTTCTTTTCTTGTGTTATCTTTGTTAGGTGCTGGAATTAGGGTTAATGTACCATCATGAAATAGATTGTGTAGCTTTCTATCTTTTTCTATGCTTTGGAATACTTGATATGATCTAATTCCTTAAAAATTTAAAAGAAATCTTTGAGGTGCATAACTTGTATTTTATATTTCTTCTGTGGGTAGTAATCTATTAACATTTAAAATTTCTTCTTAGGTCAATTTTGGTAATAAGCCCAGAAAATTATGCTCCCTCCCCTTTTTAAAGATTTTCAATTACATTTTGCATGGAATAGAATATCATAGTTTTCTATCAGGTTTGCTTTCACCTCAGTTTCATTTTTAAAAAACCTTTTTATTATAAAAAAATTGGAGAGAATATTACAATGTAGTACTGTTCCACCCCCTGGCTTCAATAATGATCAACTCATGGACAACTTTATTCTATCCATGCCCTCATTCACTTGCTCACCTACTGCCCCCCTCCCTCATTATTTTGAACAAATCTTATCATCATAATTTTATCTGTAGCTTTTTCAGCATTTATCTCTAAAATACAAAGACTCTAAAAAATAATAATATTACTACTCACCTAAAACATAAACAATAATTCTTACTATCATCAAATATCCATTCTGTCTTCACCTTTCTCCAATTATCTTTTGCATGTTTATGATTTGTTTGAGTCCGTACTTTACAACTTCTTGATAAGTCTCCTACATTTCTTTGATTATATATTTCTCCCTCCAACTCTCTTTACCTTGAAATTTCTCACGTCTAATTTCTTATTTGCCATTTCTTTTCTTGATTATATTTGCTTGAAATTTACTTATTTGACTTTTTTCTCATTTCTATATTTGCTCATTTTCCCCTGTTTTCTTGATTATATTTGCCTAAAGTTTATCTATTATATTTTTTAAAGAATCA
This sequence comes from Mesoplodon mirus, assembly GCF_964341445.2. Taxonomy (NCBI): domain Eukaryota; kingdom Metazoa; phylum Chordata; class Mammalia; order Artiodactyla; family Ziphiidae; genus Mesoplodon; species Mesoplodon mirus. The sequence goes on along the minus strand of NC_138982.1, from coordinate 140,894,517 downwards.
AGTACATATTTAATTACATCAACTCTGACACTGTAATCTTTTCCTCCTCCCAAACATATTTATGTTACTGCAATTTTAGTTTCCTTGGGCTCCTTCCTTATCTCACCAAACCTGTTTATCTGTTTATCTCCTCATCTTATAGTCTTGGCTCATCTTACTTTTTTTTTCTTTTTAAGAAAGAGATGTTTATTTTTCATCAACTTTATTTCCATCGTCTGTGGAAGAGCAGCGAAGACCACTCAGTTGCAATGCAGCCCTGTCTTCAGGGGCAGGCGGGTGCTCCGGTCTTCAGTAGGGAACTGCTGGACAGGCACAGAGGGTAACCATGTACCTTCAGACCAGCCTTCCACCTTGGGTGGAGGAGCAGTAAACTTGGGAGCTGGATGGTCCATCCAACTTTTCCATCTCACCACGATTTCTATAGAAGTAGAGATTGGATCTGACCTCCCATGGGTGCTCCAGGAAGATGGTGCCACATGCGTGCAGGACACCCCGGACCAGGGTCCACCACGTCAGACCCACAGAGTGCACTCCAGGCCATTTTTCACACATTTTAATCCTTCCTCAAAGCTCTCATACATTACAATGACTATTCCCCTGACTCACTGGGCCACAGACTCTTGTGGAGCTGGTGAAAAACTTGCCTCTCACACAGTATACTACCTACCATCTTTCTGCTTTTATTTTTATTTTATTTTATTTATTTATTTATTTTTTCTTTTTGCGGTATGCGGGCCTCTCACTGTTGTGGCCTCTCCCGTTGCGGAGCACAGGCTCCGGATGCGCAGGCCCAGCGGCCATGGCTCACGGGCCCAGCCGCTCCGCGGCATATGGGATCCTCCCAGACCGGGGCACGAACCCGTATCCCCTGCATCGGCAGGCGGACTCTCAACCACTGCGCCACCAGGGAGGCCCTGCTTTTATTTTTATTTATTTTAAAATATTTATTCATTATTTATTTATTTATTTAGGCTGTGCCATATCTTAGTTGTGGCATGTGGGCTCTTAGTTGTGGTAGGCATGCGAGATCTAGTTTCCTGACCAGGGATTGAACCTGGGCCCCCTGCATTGGGAGCGTGGAGTCTTACCCACTGGACAACCAGGGATGTCCTATCTTTCTGTTTTTAATGCTTATTGTTTTTACTCTTTCACCCTAGCCTGCTCCTAGATTTTGATTTTCTGATCCTGTTTCATGGAGGTACCACCTTCTTGTATTCTACCAAGGATAGAAAACTATTTCCAAACTAACATTTCTTTTTTCTGTAGTAAATCATTTTCAGAAATTTCTTCATTCTCCTCCGAGTCTTCAGGATTGTGGTTTCTTTCAACTTTTTTGAATTTTATTCAAATTGGTACCATATCGATTGTTTTCCTTTTAGAAATGAAGTACTCTTCCAAGAAGAAACATTTATTTAGGCTTAAGGATGGCCTACAGAAAAACGTATTAACTGCCCTTTCATTGTGGATGAGATCACTGGTTATATTGGTCAAGCCTCATAGTGACAGATAACAGGATGCATTCTAGTTAGCATAAAAAGTGATTTATCAGATGGTATTATGACACTTACAGAATCTCAGTGAGACCCAGGGCATGAGATTTGATTGCTACACAATCAGAAACAGTGGCAACCAAAGGAAATGGCCAACAGTGTATGGAACTTTTCTAGTGGAAACCTCACTGTTGTCACCACTTACTGCTCAGTACCTAAGATATTAGGAACCAGACTTCAGAAACTCTGCCAGAGCTGCCCCAGGAGAACCAATGTGCCTATCACCTTGCTTGTGAAGATCCCTAATTTCTCTGTGCTTGGTCACTGTCTCACACTACTGGCATCCTTCTAGTGTCATGCAGGTATCTACTTGTCAGAAATTAAGTCACATACACCATCCTGGCTCTTCTAAATGAGGTTTTTAGTTTCCTAGCATCTGTAATTCTGGAAGGCTCACTAAAAGGCAGTATGAATGGCATTTGAGTGAAAAATCTACTGCACTAAACAAGTTTAGTGATAGATGGAACACATCTAGCCACAATCCCAGATCCAGGAGGTCTTCATCTCTGGTGGGTTTTGCTGCATAGGAACTGGTCTTCACAATACACCACTGATTTCCTGGGACTCTGTACCAAAGAAGGATATGAAAAAAATACAGTTCCTTCTCACACTAACTCTAGGGCTTCTCCTGCCTGAATCTTCTTCCCCTGAACTTTATTTTCTCAAATGAATTTTTTTACCAGCAATCTCTCCCCAAACCCTCCATGCCACAAACCTCCACACTCACTAGTCTTTTGAGACTTTCATTTTCTGGGTGGAACTATAAATATGTGGGGATAAAAAGGAGAGATTAATTCTGACCATAACATAGGAGTGGACCAGCTCCACCATTTCTGGTTTGGTACAGATCCTGGATACCTTAGCTGGAAACAGAATTGGTGCAAGGATGGCCTTGAGTAAATTAATTGACTTTGTTTGAAGGCTAAGTTACCTCTTAGCGTATTTCTAGGGATAATGTCCTATGACTTTATGAAATTTGAAAGTCATTCATTTACATATTAGAAGAGTGTTTTTTCTTTCTTGACAAAAATGATATATGACTTTTCAACAATGGTGCTAGAACAACTGGATATCTACATGCAAAAGAATAAAATTGGAACCCTATCTCACAACACACACAAAAATTAACTCAAAATGAATCATAGACTTGGATGTAAGCGCTAACACTATAAAACTTTAAAAAAAGAAAACACAGGAGTAAATCTTTATGACCTTGAATTGGCAATAGTTTTTTTTGGTACAATACCAAAAGCACAAGTGACAAAAGAATACATATATAAATTGGGCTTCATGAAAATTAAAAAAAAAAACTTTGTGCTTCAAAGCACAAAATGCCCAGAATGAGAGAAAATATTTGCAAATCACATATCTGATAATGGACCTGTATCTAGGATACATACAAGACTCTGACAACTCAATAATAGAAAAATAATCCAATTTTTAAAAATGGGCAAATCATTTAAGTAGACTTTTCTGCAAAGAAAATATACAAATGACCTAGGATGCTCAACATCATTAGTTGTTCAAGAAATGCAAATCAAAACTAAAATTTGACACATGTCACACACAGTAGGAAGGCTAAAATTTTTTAAAAACAGAATTTGGCAAGAACTTGGAGAAATTAGAACCCTCATTCATAATTGGTAGTGTGTGTTTTTTTTTAATTTTTTAAATAGTGAACTACATTTATTGATTTCCTTTTTTTTTCTTTTTTTAAAATTGAAGTATAGTTTAGTTGGTAGCATTTTAAAATAGTGAAGGGCAGTGACTTTGGGAAACAGTTTGGCAGTTCCTCAAAAATTGAAACAGAAAGTTACCATATGACCCAGCAATTCAAGGACCTACTCCATGTGGATTGAAAACATATATCCACAAAACAATCTATACACAAATGTTTATATAAGCATTATCTGTAATAGCTAAAGCATAGAAAATCACAAATATCCATCAACTGATGAATGGATAAATAAATATTTACTGGAATATTTCTCAGCAATATAAAGGTATGAAGTACTGATACATACTGAATATGGTTTCATTTTTTAAAGATATTTATTTATTTATTTGGCTGGGCAGGGTCTTAGTTGCAGCATGTGAGATCTTCGTTGCTGCACATGAGATCTTTAGCTCTGGCATGCAAACTCTTATTTGTGGCATGCGAACTCTTAGTTGAGCCATGTGGGATCTAGTTCCCTGACCAGAGATTGAACCCGGGCCCCCTGCATTGGGAGTGTGGAGTCTTGGCCACTGGACCACCAGGGAAGTCCATGAATATGGATGCATATTGAACTCATTATGCTATGTGAAAGGAGCCAGTCACAAAATACCAGATATTGTATGATACTATTCATAGTAAATGTTCATTATAGGCAAATTCACTGAGACAGATAACAGATTAGTGGTCACCAGGGGCTTGGAGGAGGGGAGAAAGGAGAGACTGTTAATGGGTACAGTGTTTATTTTGAGGGTGGTGGAAATGTTTCAAAATAACAGTGATGGCTGCACACATTTGTGAGTACAATTGGCCCTAAAACAACATGGGTTTGAATTGTGTGGGTCCATTTCTACGTGGGTTTTTTTCAATGGTATAGAATTACATGATCCATGGTTGGTTGAATCCACAGAAGCAGAACTGCAGACACAGAGGGCTGACTATGAAGTTATACATGTATTTTCAGTTGCAGCAGGGTGACTCCCCTAACCATTGCATTGTTCAAGGGTCGACTGTACAGTATATGAAAAACCACTGAATTATACACTTTTAAAAGGTGAATTTTGTGGTATGTGAATTCCATCTATTAAAAAAGTAATGCATGAGATTTGAATTTCACAAAGTTTATTCCTGATGTGCTCATGGCATGAAGTACAGTCCTAGCTTCAGCTAAAAAGTTAATTGAAAAAGAAAATAAGAAATTGAAGTTCCAAATTAAAAAGTTTTTAAGAAGCAAACCAAGAGAGAGCAGAAGAGAGCAAATAATAAAGATAAAAGCAATAATTAATGCGATAGAAACTTTAAAAAAATAGTATAAAGAATAAATTCAAATGTAGTTCATGGGAAAAAAACCAACAAAGAACAAAGTGGACAGCACCTACTTAAGAAAAAAGGGAGAAACACAATTATAAACACAATGACAAGGGGAAAATAATTAATGAAACCAAGGAAGTTAAAATATAATGAGAACGATCTCTGGCCAAGAGGGAACACAAGGCTCAGATTTACCCTCTCACTGTAAACAATTTGAAAACTGGACAAAATAGATTAGACAACTGTCTTCAGACATTAGACAATAGATAACATAGTACTATGATCCCTACTAATAGAAAAACAAAAAGATAGGCCTTACAATTACCCCAGCTTTCTACCTCCAGACATTTTTCAGACCATAGATGACAGAGGGTCAACCAAGACAGAGCCCAGTGCCCTCATGAGTTGAAGAGATAGAAATCAGAATTTAAGGAGGCTGGGGCTACACGAAGTCATAGGCGGATTCCCAAATAGGAAAGAGCTACTCAGAAAAAGGGCTGAAGAAATCTACATAGAGACTCCTTAGGTGTTTGCTGAGTATTAGAGTGCTTCTGGGTACAGTGAACCTTGACAGAGATAGGCCAAGAATGACCAAGTGTTGTAAGCTGACAGAGTATCAGAGTCACACAGGGAAGGAAGTGGACTATTTAAATTCTGACCAGTCAGAGTGGAGGATCCTCAGTAACAACCTGGTGCATTCATTGAAGACCCCAGAGTAGTCACACCATATCAGTAGGACTGAACTCTTTGTGGAGTGAAGTTACTCTAGACATTCCCTAGCAAAGCTTAAAACCAGAGCTCACAGGGATCAATCTGATCTTCAAGTAACTTTTCTCCTTCCAAAACAAAGTCCATCACTCTATACAGGAAAGCAACAAAATCTAGACACAAAAACATAAAATTTACTGTATCCTGCAAAAATTACCAAAAGCCAAAAAAAGTCCAATAACTAGGAGAAATATCAGTCTTTAGAAGCAAATCAGAAATTACAGAGATGATAGAATTGGTAGACAAGGACATTACATCAGGAATCATAACTAAATTTTAATATTTAAAGGAAGATATAACGAGAAGAGAAATGAAATACATTTTAAAAAACTGAATGGAAATTAAAGAGATGAAGCATACAATAGAGGAAATTTAAAAAGCATTAGTGGAAGGAATAATAATAGTACATTAAATAATTCAGAAGAAAAGATCAATGACCTTGTAGATATAACAATAGAATTTACACAAAATGAAGCATAGAGAGAAAAAGAACTGAAAAAAAATGAGCTGAGCTTCAATTATCTGTGGAAAAATTTCAAGCCCTCTAACATGATGGTAATTGAAATCTCTGAAAGAGAAGAAAGCGGAAAATTATTTGCAGAAATAATATCTCCAAATTTGATGAAAATTATTTAGCCAGAGAAGCTCAACAAATCCAAAGTAGGATGCACACACACGCACTACACCATAAAACATCACAATAAAATAGCTGAAAACCAGTGACAGAAAAATTCTAAAAGCAGAGAGAGAAGATGGACATATGTACAAAGGAGAAAAGGTAAGAATGACTGCAGATTTCTTGTCAGAAACTATGCAGTCCAGAAGACAAAAGAATGATATATTAAAGGAAGAGAGAGAGAGTGATGATGAGAGATAGATAGATAGATAGATAATAAACCCTGTCAACCTATAATTCTATATTCAGGGAAAATAATGGAAGTTATTATTCCCTTAAAAATGGAAGTAAAATGAAATCTTTTTCAGACGAACATAAACTGCAGTAATTCACTTCTAGGAGGTCAGCTCTACAATAAATTGAAGCCAAGTTCTTTGTATCACAGGAATATGAAACATGTGACCACATGAAAGCTTAGACCTATATAAAGACATGGAGAATGCAAAATATTGGCAAATATGTGGTAAATATATTTTTTTGCTTCATTTAAAAATTCTTTTAAAAGATAATTGAATATTAAAAGCAAAATGTAAAAAATGTATTGTGGATTTAATATGTGAGAAATAAAATGTGACAATAACAAAATAGCACAAATTGCAAGGGAAAAAATAGAAGTAACGTATAATGTTTTAAGAATTGTATATTGTACATGAAGTGGCATAATATTATTTCTATATGGACTGTGATATGTTAAAGTTGAATATTGTAAGCCTTAGAGTAATCACTTTAAAAATAATAAGAGACAACCTCGGCTGTCCAGGGGTTAAGACTTTGCTTTCCAATGCAGGGGGTGTGGGTTCAATCCCTGGTTGGGGACCTAAGATCCCACATGCCTCAGGGCCAAAAAGCCAAAACATAAAACAGAAGCAATATTGTAACAAATTCAATAAAAACTTTAAAAATGGTCCACTTCAAAAATAATAATAAGACTTCCCTGGTGGCGCAGTGGTTAAGAATCTGCCTGCCAATGCAGGGGACGTGGGTTTGGTCCGTGGTCTGGGAAGATCCCACGTGCTGTGGAGCAACTAAGCCCACATGCCACAACTACTGAACCTGCGCTCTAGAGCTAGCGCACAATAACTACTGAGCCCACGCGCCACAACTACTGAAGCCTGGATGCCCTAGAGCCCGTGTGCTGCAACTACCGAGCCCATGGGCCACAACTACTGAAGCTCGCATGCTCTAGGGCCCATGTGCCACAACTACTTAGTCCGTGTGCTGCAATTACTGAATCTCATACACCTAGAGCCTGTGCTCCACAACAAGAGAAGCCACAGCAATGAGAAGCCCACTCACCACAATGAAGAGTAGCCCCTGCTCACTGCAACTAGAGAAAGCCTGTGTGCAACAACAAAGACCCAAGGCAGACCGAATGCAGTCAAAAATTTTTAAAAAAATAATAATAATGATAATTAAACACGAAAAATATAGCCTATCAGGAAATAGTGAATATAAATAGAGTGGTAAAAAAAATTATACATTTAATCCAAAAGAAAGTAAGAAAAGAGAAACAAAGAAATAAAAAAGGGATGGGACAAATATAAAAAAGTAGCAAGATAACCAATTTAAATTCAACCATAATGATAATGATAACACACGTAATAGTCTACACTCCGAAGACAGATATTCTGAGATTAAAACCTGAGAAACAAAACTATGTGTGATCTCCAAAAAATCTACTTTAAATGTGATGACAAAGGTACGTAAGAATAAAAGGATGGAAATATATATACCATGAAAACAGTAAACAAAATAAAGAGTAGCTTTATTAACTTTTAAGAGAAGATGGACTTCAGAAGAAGAATTATTAATATGGGTAAAGAAGAATATTTCATACAGATAGAGGTCAATTTACCACAAAAACAGAACAATCCTAAATGTGTACATATACAAAAACAAAACTGACAGGCCTCATGAACTAGGCAGATCAACTAGTTTAGTTGGAAATTTTAGCATTCCTTTCGTAATAATTTATAAAACAAATAAACAGAAACTAATAAGTAAGGATATTATTCACCAACTTGACCTAATTGACATAAAAATGTCTACCCACACCAGCAGAATAAACCATTCTTTTCAAGTGCACAGGGAACATACAACAAGATACACCATATGCTGAGTCATAGAATAAGCCTCAACAAATTTTTTTATTTTTATTTTTTGGCTGCGCTGGGTCTTCATTGCGGTGCATGGACTTCTCATTGCTGTGGCTTCTCTTGTTGCAGAGAACAGGCTCTAGGCACATGGGCTTCAGTAGTTGTGGCTCGTGGGCTCTAGAGCGCAGGCTCAGTAGTCGTGGCGCACGGGCTTAGTTGCTCTGCAGCATGTGGGATCTTCCTGGACTAGGGCTTGAACCCGTGTCCCCTGCATTGGCAGGCGGTTTCTTAACCACTGTGCCACCAGGGAAGCCCAACAAATTTTAAAAGGATTGAAATCATACAAAGTTTATCCTTTGCTTAACAACAGAATTTAGTAAGAAATCAACAACAGAAGAATATCTGGAAAATCTTCAAACATTTGGAAATTAAACAGCATACTTCTAAATAACACATGGGTCAAAGAAGAAACCACAAGGAGGATTAAGAATATTTTGAACTAAACAAGAATAAAAATACCAGCAAAATTTGTGAGGTATAGCTTCAAAAATGAATTAAACTCCCATCTTAAAATGTTAGGAAAGAAAAAAATGCAAATTAAATCCAAAAATCAGAAGCAGGAAATAATAAACATAAATGTAGAAATCAATGAAATGAAAAACAACAGCAAAATAACAACATGAATGAAACCCAGAGTTGAGTCTTTGAAAAAAAAAATACACAATGAAATTGATAAACCTTTAACTAGACTTATTCAGAAAAAAAGAGAGAAGACACAAATTACCACTTCAGGAATGAAATAGAAGCATCACTACAGACACTATAGGCTTTAAAAGGATAAAAATAATATGAGTAATATCACTCCAATTACTTTAATAACTTAAATGAAATGATAATTTTTTTGTCACAATAATACTTTGGTTGTATTGAAGAGTGTCCTTATTTTTAGCATATATATGCAGAAATATTGGAAAGGCAACTCACTTTCAAATGGTTAAACACAATTTTGATGGTTGGTGAACTGAAATTTTGAATCTCACTGGTTGGTGTACAAATGTTCATTGTGTTCTCCCTTTCCCTTTTCTGTGTACTCGAACATATTCACAATATGAAATTGGGAAAAAGATATCCAGCATAAATACTTGTCAGCATAGAGGTTCTCACTCCAGATGCTTCATTTGAAATAGGCTGAGGGTGGGAAGGACAGTGTCCTGACCTTTTTTCCCAGAGGGCAGTGCTGTGACCTTCCCCCTGTGTCAGGATCAGGCTTCTTGGTGGGGATGCTGGTGGGCTGTGGAACGTCCTACAAGACAAACACAGAGAAGAAGGACCTAGATGACTGGGTGACCAGTCTTGCCCCTTCACCAGCAGCGAGCGCCAAGAAAAATATTTAGTAGCTTAATCTAGAGGTTTAGCTACTAACAACAACTTGGGAAATGCCCAGGGGACGCAGTCTTGGGCCTTGTTCTGTAAACAGAGGCCTGACATACTTAATTCATCCCAGAGGTTGGAAAAGGAGGCCTTGACTCACACAGACATGAAACTTAGACTAATTAAATACTAATTACTCATAAGAGCTTTGTTTACCTAAACTTCCCATAAACCAAGTTTGGTATGAAATGAGAACAGGCATAAAGGAGCAGAATCACTGCTCGGAAAATGACATAAATTCAGTCCTTTTTTCAGAAATGATGTTGCTAATTGCACAAGAATAAACAATACACGGGTTGATAAATCCCACATTTAGGGGCTGTGAACAGCTTTCCTACATTGCTAAGGAGCTGTATGTTTGGAATGGGTAAAATGAAAGGCAGCATAGTTGGCCATCTGAAGCCACTCTGGATGAAACAAGCAGAATTCTCCATATTTCTATGTATCTCTGTAATGAGAGAGTCTGTCAAGGAAATGAACGATTGCATGCTTACGATTTTAGTAAGATATAAGGAAAAGAGGCCTGGTAATGTGAGTTTCCCTTTGGCCTTGGGTGCTGGCTGATGTTTGGGCATCCAGCCACCCTCTCTGTCTGAGTGGAGACCTGAGAGGGAGCCAGAGGGAGGAACAGCATCAAAACGTTCTTGCAGGATGCAAACAAACCACTTACTACGTATTTTTTTATGGTCCATTTGTTCAAGAAATGGAGCGTCTCAATCATGAATGCTGTTATAGACATTAGATACAGTGCAGAAAAAGACAAAATAAATTGCTGTTTTAATGCAGCTTACATTGTGGTTGATGTCATAAAATCAAAATTATTTAAATAAGATAAAAATATGTGAGGAAAGCTTTGGACTTAGAAAATCTGGTCTCTCATCCCAGCATTGCAGCTAGCTTGCTGGGGACCCTGAGTGATAAGTCCTTTGACCACCCCCCTTTAGACCTCAAGGTCTCATTTATCTTGGGTGGAAACGACCACATTTCCCAAAACAGCCCTTCCAGCCTGCTCTTTGTAAGGGGAGATCTGAGTACAGTCCAGTGGGGAAGCGCTGGGCTTTGAAGTAAAGCATTTGGGTTGCTCAATTATTGAATCTCTGATCTTGGTCAAGTCATTTAACCTCTCTGAGTTTAGTTTTCTTGCTGCGAAATGAGATGATAATGTTTGTTCAGTTGAGATCCCACAAGCAAAGCAACACTCTGCTCCTGATGTGCCCTCGTACCTGGTACCTGGCCGCGGCTCCCCTGGGGAGCTTACCTGTGAAAAAGGTTTTGCAGGGTAAAAACAATGGTCATTTTGCTAGTGAAGCAACCCAGAAAGTGGGCAATTTCCCCCCAGTCGCCCAGCCTAAGAAGGCTTGGCTCACATGGAAAAGGTGTCTCACCCCCTCCCTCATTCTGAACATCTCTGGTCTGAAGAACTGGAAAATTTCCTTTAAATGAGGAAAAAAATCCTGGTGGCACATACTTTCATTATCCATACTAGTTTGTGTTCCTTTTGGAAAATGTGTCCAGTTGAACAAGTTGGGGCCATTTTTCACGCAGCCCGTCCTGGCTCCGAGAGATGCAGCAAGTGGAGCTGAGGGACCCAGGCTTGGGCTGCTGTGCATCAGCTGTGCCCCTCGGGGTGCCTCTGGCAGAGGCTGGCCCTCCTGCGTCCACGTGTCAGGGGGGGATTCCTGCGACCACGGACAACTCATCCCCCAGGGGCCTTGTGGTAGAAACCTCGAGGGCAAGGCAGGAGCAGTGGTCCAACACAATACCATCATTTCTTCTAATTTCCAGAACATGATAGATGATGAACAACACAAGACTGGGATCCAGAACTTACAGAGAACCTGCACAAATCACTAAGAAAGAGACAAGTGAACCAATTAAAAAATGGGCAAAAGTCCTGAGCCGGTGTTTTACAGTAGAGCAGGGTCCCCTCAGGCCAAATCCCGCCCCTCTCCAGCCTGGTTTATAAATAGTTTTATTGGAAGAAAGCCACACCCGTTCACTCCCATGTTGTCAAGGGCTGCTTTTCTCTACAGCAGCGGGGCTGATGAGTTGGGGCAGAGACTGTGTGGCCTGTAAACCAAAGATGTTTACTATCAGCCCCTTCTAGAAAAATCTGCAGATCCTGTAATAGAAGAAATCCAAGAGCCCACTGAGCATATGAAAAGGTGCCCAACGTTATTAGCCAAGAGGGACATGCAAACCGAACCCACAGTAAATTACCTCGTGCACCTATTAGAATGGCTAAAATTCCAGAGACTGACCAGTGTGACAATGGTGGGACAGCTGGGGCTCTCAGACATCCGTGGCTGAAGTGCAGAGTGATACCACCTTGGAAAGTGTTCTGCTGCATCCCCTACAGGTAAACACACGTCTCCATGACCAGCGGTTCCTGCGTGTGTGTAACTCAGGTGAGATGGGGGCTCGGGCCACCAAGAGACACTCGTGAGAATGTCCATAATCATCTTTATGTATAATAGTCCCAAACATGAACTAACCCAAATGGTCATCAGTTGTAGGACAAGTTGAATCAACTGTGCTGTATTCACATAATGGGACAGTTCACAGTAAACAAACAAACAAACAGTTGTTCCAGGAGAGGACATGTCACAGACACAGTGTCAAGTGAAAGAAGAAGATCCCAGCGCGTGTACTGTGTGAATCCACCTGCAGGAAGTTCAGTAGCACGTGGGGCTGGGAGTCAGGACAGCAGCCACCTCCAGCTTGGGGATTCTTGATGGGGGTTGCTATTGGCCAGGGGGCCTGCTGGGGCCTGGAAAGTTCTGCATATTGTTTGGGGAGATGTCACATGCTGGAGACGTATGTTAAAGGTCCCTTAATGGTACCCCGAACATTCAAGCACCTGCAATGCAAGTGTGGTATCTCAATAAAAAAGAAAAACATTAAAGAAAAGAAAGACTGGGAATCCTTTTGGACTTGAACCTTAATGCCAGCAGTGGCCACTGCAGAGTGAAGTTTTTTTTTTTTTAACATCTTTATTGGAGTATAACTGCTTTACAATGGTGTGTTAGTTTCTGCTTTATAACAAAGTGAATCAGTTATACATATACATGTTCCCATATCTCTTCCCTCTTGCGTCTCCCTCCCTCCCACCCTCCCTATCCCACCCCTCTAGGTGGTCACAAAGCACCGAGCTGATCTCCCTGTGCTATGCGTCTGCTTCCCACTAGCTATCTATTTTACGTTTGGTAGTGTACATATGTCCATGTCACTCTCTCACTTTGTCATAGCTTACCCTTCCCCCTCCCCATATCCCCAAGTCCCTTCTCTAGTAGGTCTGTGTCTTTATTCCCGTCTTACCCCTAGATTCTTCATGACCTTTTTTTTTTTCTTAGATTCCATATATATGTGTTAGCATACGGTATTTGTTTTTCTCTTTCTGGCTTACTTCACTCTATATGACAGACTCTAGGTCCATCCACCTCACTACAAATAACTCAATTTCGTTTCTTTTTATGGCTGAGTAATATTCCATTGTATATATGTGCCACATCTTCTTTATCCATTCATTCAATGATGGACACTTAGGTTGCTTCCATGTCCTGGCTATTGTAAATAGAGCGGCAATGAACATTTTGGTACATGACTCTTTTTGAATTATGATTTACTCAGGGTATATGTCCAGTAGTGGGATTGCTGGGTCATATGGTAGTTCTATTTGTAGTTTTTTAAGGAATCTCCATACTGTTCTCCATAGTGGCTGTATCAATTTACATTCCCACCAGCAGTGAAAGAGGGTTCCCTTTTCTCCACACCCTCTCCAGCATTTATTGTTTCTAGATTTTTTTGATGATGGCCATTCTGACCGGTGTGAGATGATATCTCATTGTAGTTTTGATTCTCATTTCTCTAATGATTAATGATTAATGTTGAGCATCCTTTCATGTGTTTGTTGGCAATCTGTATATCTTCTTTGGAGAAATGTCTATTTAGGTCTTCTGCCCATTTTTGGATTGCGTTGTTTGCCTTTTTGTTATTGAGCTGCATGAGCTGCTTGTAAATTTTGGAGATTCATCCTTTGTCAGTTGCTTCATTTGCAAATATTTTCTCCCATTCTGAGGGTTGTCTTTTGGTCTTGTTTATGGTTTCCTTTGCTGTGCAAAAGCTTTGAAGTTTCATTAGGTTCCATTTGTTTATTTTTGTTTTTATTTCCATTTCTCTAAGAGGTGGGTCAAAAAGGATCTTGCTGTGATTTATGTCATAGAGTGTTCTGACTATGTTTTCCTCTAAGAGTTTGATAGTTTCTGACCTTACATTTAGGTCTTTAAGTCTTTGAGCTTATTTTAGTGTGTGGTGTTAGGGAGTGTTCTAATCTCATACTTTTACATGTACCTGTCCAGTTTTCCCAGCACCACTTATTGAAGAGGTTGTCCTTTCTCCACTGTACATTCCTGCCTCCTTTATCAAAGATAAGGTGACCATATGTGTGTGGGTTTATCTCTGGGTTTTCTATCCTGTTCCATTGATCTATATTTCTGTTTTTGTGCCAGTACCATACTATCTTGATTACTGTAGCTTTGTAGTGTAGTCTGAAGGCAGGGAGCCTGATTCCTCCAGCTCCATTTTTCGTTCTCAAGGTTGCTTTGGCTATTCGGGGTCTTTTGTGTTTCCATACAAATTGTGAAATTTATTGTTCTAGTTCTGTGAAAAATGCCAGTGGTAGTTTGATAGGGATTGCATTGAATCTGTAGATTGCTTTGGGTAGCAGAGTATTTTCACAATGTTGATTCTTCTAATCCAAGAACATGATATATCTCTCCATCTATTTGTATCATCTTTAATTTCTTTCATCAGTGTCTTATAATTTTCTGCATCTACAGGCCAATATCACTGATGAACATAGATGCAAAAATCCTCAACAAAATACTAGCAAACAGAATCCAACAGCACATTAAAAGGATCATACACCATGATCAAGTGAGGTTTATTCCAGGAATGCAAGGATTCTTCAATATATGCAAATCAATCAATGTGATACACCATATTAACAAATTGAAGGAGAAAAACCATATGATTATCTCAATAGATGCAGAGAAAGCTTTCGACAAAATTCACCACTCATATATGATAAAAACCCTGCAGAAAGTAGGCATAGAGTGAACTTTCCTCAACATAATAAAGGCCATATATGATAAACCCACAGTCAGCATCGTCCTCAATGGTGAAGTTTTAACTAGAATTCACACTGTAATACCTTTTAAGCTTTGCCCTAAAAAGAACGAACATTTCAGAATGTACTAAAGTTCTCTGTAGTAACCCATTTCTCTCCCTCCGACCCCCATCCCCACCAAAGCTGTGAGGACACTAGCTGTGGCCCTGGCCTGATCCCTGATGTAGATGTGTTTTGAGGTGACACCTGTGGGGTGTGTGTGTGACTCATATTGAGGGAACCAAGGACTCAGGCTGATGCCAGTCCTGCCCTGGTGGCCATGGAGGTCAGTCCTATTCACTGGAAGGCAGATGTCCTGGAGGCGGCACCTCCCCAGGGTCAGCTGGTCCCATCGTGGGTCCAGGCGGAGAACACAAGGGCCATGGTCTTTCTAGGCGAACCCAAGCCCCACCTTAATGGAGCAAATACCGAGGACCCCCATTACTCCTCTGACAGGAAAGCATCCCTGCCCCGTGATGCATAGGACCCCAGCGGATGCAGGATCACAGGTGTGAGGGAAGGAAAGCTAAGGCAGCACCTTTTGGTCTCAAAGCAGGTGAATGTTTCCTATTAGGTATTGGAATGATGTCTGCTGCTCTCAGACTGTCCCTGGGAAAGACTCAATGGTTTCCCAATGGTCTCCCACGGTCTGGGATTTTGGGTCCGACTGGATCATCTGGTAGTGGAGGGTGGAGTCACATCGGAAATGTCCTGGTACCTCTCCCATCACTGAGCACGCATGTGAAATGCTGCTCAGCTGAAGTGCTCACGTAACAGGGCTTGAGGATAGGCAGGTCCATGAACGCCCTTTCCTGGTAGGTTTGACTTAAAGCCACCTCTTCACTCACCCCCAGGGAAGGCAAGGAGCCACACAGAAAGAGAGTCAGTGCAACAGACTCTGAACATGTTCCAACAAGGGAACCTGTATGAGGACATGACTGAGGTCACAGATGTGGCGGGACTGCCTCTCCCCACTTTTCCTTCCTGCCTGTCCTGGGGCAGAGACGGGCCTCCCAGGAGCCGAGCACAGCAAACAGAACAGAACTTGTCTTCATGGAGCATTTGCAGGGTTACAAGCAAGTGCAAACTATGAACTCAAGGTCATTGGTCGAGTTCATGATGAATCTGTGTCAATCCCAGGACTTTCCCTAGAAGATTACTTTAAAAATATCTAAGGTGTGTGTGTGTGTGTGTGCACATGCACGTGCACGTGTGTGTTATTTTTCTGTATTGTTTTACTCTTTCCTTAAAAGTATAAGGAGTAGCGCTTCCCTGGTGGCGCAGTGGTTGAGAGTCCGCCTGCCAATGCAGGGGACACGGGTTCGTGCCCCGGCCCGGGAAGATCCCACATGCTGCGGAGCGGCTGGGCCCGTGAGCCATGGCCGCTGAGCCTGCGCATCCGGAGACTGTGCTCCGCAATGGGAGAGGCTACCACAGTGAGAGGCCCGTGTACCACAAAAAAAAAAAAAAAGTATAAGGAGTAGATATCAGACACATTTTTCATTCTGTCCTAGGTTCAGGCCAGTTGAATCCCAGCTTAGAGGTTTTGCAAGGCCTCCATATTGAAGAATCATGTGGCACCATATTTGTTTCCTGTGGCTGCTATAACAAATGATCACAAGGGTGGGAGGGAGGGAGACGCAAGAGAGAAGAGATATGGGGATATATGTATATGTATAGCTGATTCACTTTGTTATAAAGCAGAAACTAACACACCATTGTAAAGCAATTATACTCCAATAAAGATGTTAAAAAAAAAACAATACAACAACAACCAAAAAAAAACCAAATGACCACAAACGGGGGTGCTTAAAACAACAGAAATTTATTATCTCCCCGATCTGGAGACCAGAAGTCTGAATCAAGGTGTCAGCAGGGTTGTTTCTTTCTGGAGGCCCTGAGGGAGGAATTGGTCCAGGTCCCTCTCCCAGCATCTGGGTCTCTGCCTCTGTCTTCACATGGCTTCTTCCCTGTGAGTCTGTGTCTGTTTTCCATAAGAACACCAGTTACACAGTATTAGGGGCCCACCCTAACCCAGTATGACCTCATCTTGACTAATGACATCTTCAAGGACCCTATTTCCAATAAGGTCACCTTCTGAGGTTGCAAGTGGACATGAATTTGGGGAGATGCTGTTCAACCCAGCACAGGCATCAAGTGTGTCCATCAGTCACCTCACACTGCAGATGGGTGGAAAGACCCACCTGTGACCACATCCTGAAGACAACCTCAGGAAAAGCATTCTGGAAGGAAAAGTATGTCATGAGCACAGGTGGGGAGGGCAAGGGCTGGCGAGCTGGTTGCCATGGTGATTGTGTCTCACGTCTACCATGGTCCCCCCAGTTCTCAGGGGGTCCTGCCCTCCCTCCATGGATCATTCACAGTCCACACACCCCGCACACAGGGGTCTGTGCATGGTCAGCAGCCTTTCCTCCTCCCTTGATAGTCTGGGGTCCAGGGATGACGGAGCTGTAGAGCAGCTTGTAGCTCTGGGAGGGGGTAGGAAAGGCCGCCTTCCAGGAGGGTGGCTGCCTGGGTGAGCCCTGGGTGAGGGTGCAGATTTGTCACCCTAGCAATGGGTAGAGGACCCTCTGGGCCTAACTCAAAATACAGTAGTTCACACAGGGGGTTAGCCTTTAGTGGTAAGGCAAGAGTTCTGGGTGGAGTTTTATGCCAATTGATGGCAAAGCCTCCAGGATTTAGTAACCTCACCATTATGTTATGAACCTGGGAACTGGATGGGGGGTTTGCATCTCACAGGTCATTCTCTAGCAGGGTATGTGGCTGCAGTGATGTCGTCTGTGTTTGGGGGGCCGGTCAAGGGAACTCCTTCAAGTCTCAAATTCCACAAGCACTGTTCTGTACACCTTTTTGTCTCAGAAATTAGTTGATATGGCTTGGCATTAACTTTGCCCAGGAGGAAAAAAAAAAAGAAAAAAAAATATATATATATATATTTATTTATTTATTTACCTGCAGCCTGTTTTTAATAAATCTTAATAGATGGGGTAGGAGCTGCCTTATTGTCTCCTCCCACTCAGAGAGTCCAATGGCGGGTAGAGATTTTATTTCAGCTGAAAGATTCTGTGTGATGCCTGAAATGAGATATTTAGAAGGCATGTGATATAGACCTGCCCATTAGTTCTCATCTTACAACTACTCGAATCTTCCAGGTTTTGTTCATCCTGACCTCAGGATTCAGACTTGAAATTTCACCAGCAGTGGGAACAGGAGAGAATATTCACATAGAAAACCAGCCCCACACTGGCCATCGTTGACACTCATTGACCAAAGTGCATCAGTGAGTATTTGCCAAGGTTGAGGTCAGATGTTGGTGTGGGTGAAGTGGCAGAAAACCTGTGTGTGTGGATGACGTAAGAGCTCCATGGATCGGTCCGATTAGGTGCCTTGTCTTCCGGCATTGCTGATAACTTCCAGGGGTCTAAGGATGGGGGTTCCAATCAGGACCAGCTTCCGCCTCTTCCTCGGGTCTGGTTTCGAAGGTCCAGGAGTAACTCTCAGTCAGAAATCCAGAGAGCACTTCACCACCACCACTGTTGTGGACAGAGTACCTGGGTCTCGCCCCTTGTGGCCTCTCCTCCACTAGGAGAGTGGCAGCACGTCCCCAGAAGCTTCCCTGGCAGGGAGGTGCTCCCTATACACACAGGAGTGGGAGCCCCCAGCCCCAGCCCTGCTCCCTGGAGGAGCTGCTGTGGGTCTCATGGGTTGTTGGTGAAGGCTGAGCCCTCGTGGTCCCTGCTGTCTTCCCTGGGAAGTTTGGAAGCCGGGCCAAACAATCCCCTTCCCTGAGGGCCCACAAGGCCCACAAGCCTTGGACAGAGGGTGACCCCAGAGGGAGGATGCCTTGTAAACTCAGGAACAGGGACGCTTGTCCCTGCTCTTATGCTTGTAAAGCATGAGCCCAGGTCTGACCAACTGCACCTTTGAGCTCTCTCACCTTGTCTGTTCTGATGGACGCTGTGATTCTGAACAGAGTGTTCTATTTAAGACAGAGTTTGCTATTGGCAGAATGATTATAAAAATATAACCAATAGGATTCATTCACATTCAACTGATAGAAACTCAGCTCTGTCTGGCTTAAGCCTCAAAGGGGACTCAATGGCTCAGGGCATTTAAGAGAGGAGGATATGGGACTTCAGGAACAGCTGGATCCAGGGTCCAGCTCTCAGGACTCTGGCTCTGTCTTTTGGCTTCACTGCTTTCTCTGCAGTAGCTTAGTTCTCAAATAGGAGATCTCCAAAAGGGAGGAGATGACCAATGATGCCCCAGGATTACAGGATTCTTGGTGCTCATGACTTCAAACTGAGAGAAGTTCCCTCTTTCTTAACATCTGTACTAATCTGTAAAAGGGGGCTGGGCCCGGGCCTGCAGGGGTCACATGTCCACCCTGTACTTCAGGGCTGGAGGTCATTCCCACTTGGAGGAGGGCAGCTCCCAGGAGGCAGGGAAGGAGTCAGAGTTGCGGGGCACCCAGCATCAGGCTTCCACTACCGGTGCTCAGAGACCAGCCTCCCTTAGGGGATGTGTTCCCTGGCACCTAGTGAGAGCTGGGAGACAGCAATCAGCAGAGGTTGGATGTGACAAAGAGCCTCTAAAAACCCCTGCTTGCTGACCATCTCACAACTCTGAAAACCTGAGAATGTCACCTAAGTAACAGGAGAAAGGGCTGCGAGTCCCTCTGCCCGTCCTGGGTGGCAGGCGCCATGGTGAGTCCAGAGCTTTCTCCAGGCTGTGCCAGCAGACTGGTGCACTTGACATTTAAACCATATTCCACCCCCGGGTTCCTTTGAGAGACTAGAGCATCTCTGAACTGAATATCCAGGTAAATCGAGAGAAAGATTGGGAGAAGATCCCCTCTTCTGAAACACCTGTTTCTTAGGAGAAGCACAGGGAGGGAGCAGGACCAGTCCTCCTCTGTGACCCTGTGCCTTCCACGGGGTCCCAGCTCAGAACCAGGGGTGAGTTCTTTCCAGTATCCCCACCTTTCTGACCCCCGCTTGGCGATCATAGAAAAACCCAGGGACGTGACTTTTCAGGGTCCATAAATGAACTTGGATGGGCAAAAAAACCCACAACATTTTAATTTTCACTAGCTTCCAACGGAAATGTAGCATTTTCTTCATTAATTGAATGGAGGCAACACACTACAGAAGCATTAGGAGCACCTGTGATTTCGTCACCAATCGAGATCACAGATATTTCATACTGCATTAATGCTGTTGTGAAATCTCGAAACACTGCTCCTGCTCGTAACTGCTTTGAAATCGCAGTAGATATGACACCTGCCACTGATCTTATTCTACAACATGTTAATAAAAAGCACATAGATCACTTTTCCACAACTAAATTTCAATATATATTTCAATGTACAGTAACTGGTTTCATTTGTCATCCTCTGACTTTTATGTTATGCGTTTAAAAATATGATTCTGAGAAGGGGCCCATGGTCTTCACCAGCCTGCCACCAGGAGCCACAGTACGTCCTATGTGCTGGCACCATGTTGTGAGTTTTACAAGTGTTGTTAAGAGAATCCCCACAACTACACTCTGAGGTAGGTGTGAAGAATTCCCCCATTTAACAGATGAAAAGATTGAGGCTCACAGAGTGGATAAGTTCCCCCAGGACTCAGTCAGTAAGTGGCAGAGTTGGAATTCAAATCCAGAGAATCTGGTGGGGAGCCTACCTGGCCTCCTTGACTCAGAGGTGACAGTCAAGCTCTGGTCCAGGGAGGGCGCATGTGTCAGATGTGTTCCCAAAGCCAGTGCATCCTCCAGCCAGGTTCACAGGAAGGTATGAACAGAGCAGGTGCCTGTGGGCACCGGTGGGATCTTAGAAGGCACACCCTTGAGGGAGGACAGGTGAGAACAAGAGAATCCGCCTCAGGCTATATTCGGGGACCCTTGATTTTTTCCCAAACACTCCTTCCAGTGTTCCCCCATTTTTCCTATCTGTGATATCTGACCTACATTTAGATATCTGATTTCAGGTATTTTTTTCAAAAGGAGTCATCAGAAATTTTAAAACAATAAAGAGGAGGTGCAATGTTTTAGGCTGCTAATAATATTATCAGTTTCTGATCAGTGAGAGAGGTGATATTTTCACTCTTCCACCAAAATCTCTCCATCCCTGTTGATGACAGAGAACTTGACCCATTTCTTTCTTATTCTTTAAACTGGAAAATCCCAGTTCATAGTTAAAGCTCATAATGATTGACAGTGAATAAATAATGGCTCAGAGAGGATTTAAGCTCACAATGAACCCAAAAGCTAGGGAGCGATTTCTCACTGAAGAAGATTCTGCTTCCCTGAAAGATCACAGGAGCATCCGGGAAAGCCTGAGCTCCCGCTGGGGATGCTGACTTTCCTCCCCTCCCCTCCCCTCCCCTGTCCTTCCTGATGGCTCCTGGCAGGTCCTCAGCCGCCCAGCTGGTCTCTCCCCACCCCGAAGCTCCTCTCCCTGAATCACACATCAGCAGGGTTTACTTGAAATGATTATTGCACATTGCTTAGAAATGGAAAGCAACCAAGGAGAGATGAGTAAAATATCCAGCTCACCTGCTTTCTCAGTGGAAAACACTGAATGCAGCCCTATTCCCTGTAATTTCATGAGCATATTTGCAAGTGCTCCCGGGTGGGGAGAACTTCTCCATGTGTCTCCAAGTGCCCGATGCCCACCATGTGCTCAGTCTGGTTGGGGTTGGGATGGATGTCGGGCAGATGACCTGGACTGAGGTGGGAAGAGGAGGTGAGGTAGGAAAGGAGTGATGGAGACAAAGATGGAGCGGGCGGATCAGAGAAGGGAAGGGGCGGAGATGTTGCTCTTCACAGACTCGGGTTCACATCCTGCTCTGGCCTCACCAGCTACTGAATCTGACCTGTTTCTCACCTGGAGACTGGAGACCCTGCACAGACCTCATAGGATCGGCGTGAGGGTGGTCCCCTCTGTGTGTAGACAGGGAGGTGGGCGCCCAGATGGTGGACACACAGGTGATGTGGGCCTGATGTCCTCTGTCACCTTGAGCTGCTGCTCACCTGGGCTTCGAGGACAGAGCCTTCTCCAGTGTCTGATCTCTGTCCGCGTGTTGCCATGGGAACCCTCTCCCCGTCCTCCACCTGTTCTTCACTCTGAACCCATCCTGGCCCTTTGGGATCAGATGCCCGCAGCCGCCACCAGCCAGGAGCTGTGGCACCAGAGATGGTGTCATGGTCCCCAGAGCACCTGGGACAACCAAGCTGCAGGCCAGCACTTTTCCTCCCTGAAGCTCTCAACACCGGATCCTGAGCCCCCTTGTCACCTGTTGGCCCCAGTCCCACAGTAACCAAAATGGGGGTGTCGGTGCTCAGGGCCCTGTCATTTCACCTCATTCTGTGAGTGTTCTCAGCATCTTTAGAGCAACACGAACATCATTGAGGGAGCCCAGACTTTCTGCACTTGTCACCTAATTCCTGAGCTCAAGGCGACGTGAAAAGTGGGTTTATCATTTCATTGACAGCATCGTCCTTACTAAAAACCCCACCCCCTCCACCTCCTGCCATCACTTCCTGGCTTCCTCACCGTCACAGCTTAGAGACAATAAATAAAAAGTCCCTTTTCCCAACGTCCTTTGGCATCGTTCAGCCCTGAAACCAGGCCACGCCATCATCCAGGTGGGAGTGGCCAGTAAAATTACTACCTTGGTCCCCTGTTTTTAATAGCTATCTTTTCTGTGTATAAGATTCAGATATCTTGTTCCTATATACACAGATTGCACTTGTGTGATTTTTATTTTTCCTTTTTTAACTAAAATTTTTTCTCTTTATTTTTGCATTTTCCTTAGGTATTGAAATAACAAATAAATTGTCTTACACCCAGATTGTAGTCTTTGTGTGTTTGTGTATGTCGGTGTGTACATGTGTGTATGTGTGTGTGTGCATATGTGATTTGCCAATAGAAAACTTTTATTTTCACTTCATAAAACTGAAAAATGTCTAAACAACAAACAATACTTTAAACAAAATAACAAAGGTTAGAAATATAATAAAACGAAAAATGAGGGCTCCCCTCGTGGCACAGTGGTTGAGAGTCCGCCTGCCAATGCAGAGGAGACGGGTTTGTGCCCCGGTCCGGCAAGATCCCACATGCCGTGGAGGGACTGGGCCCGTGAGCCATGGCCGCTGAGCCTGCATGTCCGGAGCCTGTGCTCTGCAACGGGAGAGGCCACAACAGTGAGAGGCCTGTGTACCACAAAAAAAAAAAAAAAAAGAGTGCAAGATGTCAACTCCTCTAAATATTCAATGAATTTAGACCATTTAATAAAAAAATATGACATTTCAGTGGTAGTGTATTCAAGGGTTTTTTTGTTTGTTTGTTTGTTTGCATTGTGTTTCAAAACCCATCTAATTTCTTGGGGGCAAATTTTAGATTACCTGTACAAATTTCTAATAACAGTTCGTAGCATACAGAAATGGTCTTTATTATTTCAAACATCTCTATGTTAAACTTCAATGATGGCTTAAAGAATAGTGACTTTTGATTTAAATTAAAATACATTAAAAAAATTTTTTTTATTAGTTTCTGCTTTATAACAAAGTGAATCAGTCATACATATACGTCCATTCCCACATCCCTTCCCTCATGCATCTCCCTCCCTCCACCCTCCCCATCCCACCCCTCCAGGCAGTCACAAAGCACCGAGCTGATCTCCCCGTGCTCTGCGGCTGCTTCCCACTATCTATCTACCTCACGTTTGGTAGTGTATACATGTCCATGCCTCTCTTTCGCTTTGTCACACCTTACACATCCCCCTCCCCATATCCTCAAGTCCATTCTCAAGTAGGTCTGTGTCTTTATTCCCGTTTTACCCCTAGGTTCTTCATGACATTTTTTTTTAATTCCATATATATGTGTTAGCATACGGTATTTGTCTTTCTCTTTCTGACTTACTTCACTCTGTATGACAGACTCTAGGTCTATCCACCTCATTACAAATAGCTCAGTTTCGTTTCTTTTTATGGCTAAGTAATATTCCATTGTATATATGTGCCACATCTTCTTTATCCATTCATCCGATGATGGACATTTAGGTTGTTTCCAGCTCCGGGCTATTGTGAATAGAGCTGCAATGAACATTTTGGTACATGACTCTTTTTGAATTATGGATTTCTCAGGGTATATGCCCAGTAGTGGGATTGCTGGGTCGTATGGTAGTTCTATTTTTAGTTTTTTAAGGAACCTCCGTACTGTTCTCCATAGTGGCTGTACCAATTCACATTCCCACCAGCAGTGCAAGAGTGTTCCCTTTTTTCCACACCCTCTCCAGCATTTATTGTTTCTAGATTTCTTGATGATGGCCATTCTGACTGGTGTGAGATGATATCTCATTGTAGTTTTGATTTGCATTTCTCTAATGATTAATGATGTTGAGCATTCTTTCATGTGTTTGTTGGCAGTCTGTATATCTTCTTTGGAGAAATGCCTATTTAAGTCTTCTGCCCATTTTTGGATTGGGTTGTTTGTTTTTTTTGCTATTGAGCTGCATGAGCTGTTTATAAATTTTGGAGATTAATCCTTTGTCAGTTGCTTCATTTGCAAATATTTTCTCCCATTCTGAGGGTTCTCTTTTGGTCTTGTTTATGGTTTCCTTTGCTGTGCAAAAGCTTTGAAGTTTCATTAGGTCCCATTTGTTTATCTTTGTTTTTATTTCCATTTCTCTAGGAGGTGGGTCCAAAAGGATCTTGCTGTGATTTATGTCATAGAGTGTTCTGACTATGTTTTCCTCTAAGAGTTTGATAGTTTCTGGCCTTACATTTAGGTCTTTAATCCATTTTGAGCTTATTTTTGTGTATGGTGTTAGGGAATGATCTAATCTCATACTTTTACATGTCCCTGTCCAGTTTTCCCAGCACCACTTATTGAAGAGGCTGTCCTTTCTCCACTGTACATTCCTGCCTCCTTTATCAAAGATAAGGTGACCATATGTGCGTGGGTTTATCTCTGGGCTTTCTATCCTGTTCCATTGATCTATCTTTCTGTTTTTATGCCAGTACCACACTGTCTTGATTACTGTAGCTTTGTAGTATAGTCTGAAGTCAGGGAGCCTGATTCCTCCAGCTCCGTTTTTCGTTCTCAAGATTGCTTTGGCTATTCGGGGTCTTTTGTTTTTCCAAACAAATTTTGAAATTTTTTGTTCTAGTTCTGTGAAAAATGCCAGTGGTAGTTTGATAGGGATTGCATTGAATCTGTAGACTGCTTTGGGTAGTAGAGTCATTTTCACAATATTGATTCTTCCAGTCCAGGAGCATGGTATATCTCTCCATCTGTTTGTATCATCTTTGATTTCTTTCATCAGTGTCTTATAATTTTCTGCATACAGGTCTTTTGTCTCCTTAGGTAGGTTTATTCCTAGATATTTTATTCTTTTTGTTGCAATGGTAAATGGGAGTGTTTTCTTGATTTCATTTTCAGATTTTTCATCATTAGTGTACAGGAATGCCAGAGATTTCTGTGCATTAATTTTGTATCCTGCTACTTTACCAAATTCATTGATTAGCTCTAGTAGTTTTCTGGTAGCATCTTTAGGATTCTCTATGTATAGTATCATGTCATCTGCAAACAGTGACAGCTTTACTTCTTCTTTTCCAATTTGGATTCCTTTTATTTCCTTTTCTTCTCTGATTGCTGTAGCTAAAACTTCCAAAACTAGGTTGAATAAGAGTGGTGAGAGTGGGCAGCCTTGTCTTGTTCCTGATCTTAGTGGAAATGGTTTCAGTTTTTCACCATTGAGGACAATGTTGGCTGTGGGTTTGTCATATATGGCCTTTATTATGTTGAGGAACGTTCCCTCTATACCTACTTTCTGGAGGGTTTTTATCATAAATGGGTGTTGAATTTTGTCAAAAGCTTTCTCTGCATCTATTGAGATGATCATATGGTTTTTCTCCTTCAACTTGTTAATATGGTGTATCACATTGATTGATTTGCGTATATTGAAGAATCCTTGCATTCCTGGAATAAACCCCACTTGATCATAGTGTATGATCCTTTTAATGTGCTGTTGGATTCTGTTTGCTAGTATTTTGTTGAGGATTTTTGCATCTATGTTCATCAGTGATATTGGCCTGTAGTTTTCTTTCTTTGTGATATCCTTGCCTGGTTTTGGTATCAAGGTGATGGTGGCCTCGTAGAATGAGTTTGGGAGTGTTCCTTCCTCTGAAATTGTTTGGAAGAGTTTGAGAAGGATGGGTGTTAGCTCTTCTCTAAATGTTTGATAGAATTCGCCTGTGAAGCCATCTGGTCCTGGGCTTTTGTTTGTTGGAAGATTTTTAATCATAGTTTCAATTTCAGTGCTTGTGATTGGTCTATTCATATTTTCTATTTCTTCCTGATTCAGTCTTGGCAGGTTGTGCTTTTCTAAGAATTTGTCCATTTCTTCCAGGTTGTCCATTTTATTGGCATAGAGTTGCTTGTAGTAATCTCTCATGATCTTTTGTATTTCTGCAGTGTCAGTTGTTACTTCTCCTTTTTCATTTCTAATTCTATTGATTTGAGTCTTCTCCCTTCTTTTCTTGATGAGTCTGGCTAATGGTTTGTCAATTTTGTTTATCTTCTCAAAGAACCAGCTTTTAGTTTGGTTGATCTTTGCTATCGTTTCCTTCATTTCTTTATCATTTATTTCTGATCTGATCTTTATGATTTCTTTCCTTCTGCTAACTTTGGGGGTTTTTTATTCTTCTTTCTCTAATTGCTTTAGGTGCAGGGTCAGGTTGTTTACTCGAGATGTTTCCTGTTTCTTAAGGTGGGATTGTATTGCTATAAACTTCCCCCTTAGAACTGCTTTTGCTGCGTCCCATAGGTTTTGGGTCGTCGTGTCTCCATTGTCATTTGTTTCTAGGTATTTTTAAATTTCCTCTTTGGGGGCCTCCCTGGTGGCGCAGTGGTTGAGAGTCCGCCTGCCGATGCAGGGGATACGGGTTCGTGCCCCGGTCTGGGAGGATCCCATATGCCGCGGAGCGGCTGGGCCCGTGAGCCATGGCCGCTGGGCCTGCGCATCCGGAGCCTGTGCTCCGCAACGGGAGAGGCCACAACAGTGAGAGGCCCGCATACCGCAAAAAGAAAAAAAAAAAAAAAAAAAATTTCCTCTTTGATTTCTTCAGTGATCACTTCGTTATTGAGTAGTGTATTGTTTAGCCTCCATGTGTTTGTACTTTTTACAGATCTTTTCCTGTAATTGATGTCTAGTCTCATAGCATTGTGGTCGGAAAAGATACTTGATACAATTTCAATTTTCTTAAATTTACCAAGGCTTGATTTGTGACCCAAGATATGATCTATCCTGGAGAATGTTCCATGAGCACTTGAGAAAAATGTGTATTCTGTTGTTTTTGGATGGAATGTCCTATAAATATCAACTAAGTCCATCTTGTTTAATGTATCATTTAAAGCTTGTGTTTCCTTATTTATTTTCATTTTGGATGATCTGTCCATTGGTGAAAGTGGGGTGTTAAAGTCTCCTACCATGATTGTGTTACTGTCGATTTCCCCTTTTATGGCTGTTAGTATTTGCCTTATGTATTGAGGTGCTCCTATGTTGGGTGCATAAATATTTACAATTGTTATATCTTCTTCTTGGATCGATCCCTTTATCGTTATGTAGTGTCCTTCTTTGTCTCTTCTAATAGTCTTTATTTTTAAGTCTATTTTGTCTGATATAAGAATTGCTACTCCAGCTTTCTTTTGATTTCCATTTGCATGGAATATCTTTTTCCATCCCCTTACTTTCAATCTGTATGTGTCTCTAGGTCTGAAGTGGGTCTCTTGTAGATAGCATATATATGGGTCTTGTTTTTGTATCCATTCAGCCACTCTGTGTCTTTTGGTGGGAGCATTTAGTCCATTTACATTTAAGGTAATTATTGATATGTATGTTCCTATTCCCATTTCCTTAATTGCTTTGGGTTCGTTATTGTAGGTATATTCCTTCTGCTGTGTTTCTTGCCTAGAGAAGTTCCTTTAGCATTTGTTGTAAAGCTGGTTTGGTGGTGCTGAACTCTCTCAGCTTTTGCTTGTCTGAAAACGTTTTAATTTCTCCATCAAATCTGAATGAGATCCTTGCTGGGTAGAGTAATCTTGGTTGCAGGTTTCTCTCCTTCATCACTTTAATTATGTCCTGCCACTCCCTTCTGGCTTGTAGAGTTTCTGCTGAGAGATCAGCTGTTAACCTGATGGGAATTCCCTTGTGTGTTATTTGTTGTTTTTCCCTTGCTGCTTTTAATATGATTTCTTTGTGTTTAATTTTTGACAGTTTGATTAATATGTGTCTTGGCGTATTTCTCCTTGGATTTATTCTGTATGGGACTCTCTGTGCCTCCTGGACTTGATTAACTATTTCCTTTCCCATATTAGGGAAGTTTTCAACTATAATCTCTTCAAATATTTTCTCAGTCCCTTTCTTTTTCTCTTCTTCTTCTGGAACCCCTATAATTCGAACGTTGGTGCATTTAATGTTGTCCCAGAGGTCTCTGAGACTGTCCTCTGTTCTTTTCATTCTTTTTTCTTTATTTTGCTCTGCATCAGTTATTTCCACTATTTTATCTTCCACCTCACTTATCCGTTCTTCTGCCTCAGTTATTCTGCTATTGATCCCATCTAGAGTATTTTTCATTTCATTTATTGTGTTTTTAATCGATGCTTGATTCATCTTTAGTTCTTCTAGGTCCTTGTTAACTGTTTCTTGCATTTTGTCTATTCTATTTCCAAGATTATGGATCTTGGAAATAGAATCTTGGATCAGTTTTACTATCATTATTCTGAATTCTTTTTCAGGTAGACTGCCTATTACCTCTTCATTTGTTAGGTCTGGTAGGTTTTTATCTTGCTCCTTCACCTGCTGTCTTTCTGTCTTCTCATTTTGCTTATGTTACTGTGTTTGGGGTCTCCTTTTTGCAGGCTGCAGATTCGTAGTTCCCGTTGTTTTTGGTGTCTGTCCCCAGTGGCTAAGGTTGTTTCAGTAGGTTGTGTAGGCTTCCTGGTGGGGGGGACTAATGCCTGTGTTCTGGTGGTTGAGGCTCGATCTTGTCTTCCTGGTGGACAGGTCCACGTCTGGTGGTGTGTTTTGGGGTGCCTATGGCCTTATTATGTTTTTAGGTAGCCTCTCTGCTAATGGGTGGGGTTGTGTTCCTGCCTTGCTAGTTGCTTGGCATAGGGTGACCAGCACTGTAGCTTGCTGGTCGTTGACTGAAGCTGGGTGCTGGTGTTGAGATGGAGATCTCTGGGAGATTTTCGCTGCTTGATATTATGTGGAGCTGGGAAGTCTCTTGTGGACCCGTGTCCTGAAGTTGGCTCTCCCACTTCAGAGGCACAGCACTGACTCCTGGCTGCAGCACCAAGAGCCTTTCATCCACCCGGCTCAGAATAACAGGGAGAAAAAGTAGAAAGAAAGAATTAGTAGAAGAAAGAAAGAGAGAGGGAAAGAAAGGAAGAAGGGAAGAAAGGAAGGAAGGAAGGAAGAAAGAAAGGAGGGAGGGAGGGAGGAAGGATGGAAAGAAAGAAAGAGAAAGGAGGGAGGGAGGGAGGAATGAAAGCAAAAGGAAGAGTGAATGGAAGAAGGGAGGGAGGGAGGGAGGAAGGAAAGAAAGAAAGAAAGACAGGAGGGAGGGAGGGAGGAAGGAAAGAAAAAGAAAGTGGAAAGAAGAAGGGTGGGAGGGAGGGAGGGAGGAAAGAAAAAGAAAGAAGGAAAGGAGGAGCGGAGGGAGGGAGGGAGGAAGGGAAGGTAGGAAAAAAAGAAAGAGCAGGTAAAGTAAAATAGAATAAAGTATGAAATATAGTAGCGTTATTAAAATTAAAAAGTAATTATTGAAAAAAAAACGGACAGATAGAACCCTGGGACATATGGTGGAAGCAAAGCTATACAGAGAGAATCTTACACAGAAGATTACACATACACATTCACAAAAAGAGAGCAGGGGGAAAAATCAAAAATCTTGCTCTCCAAGTCCACCTCCTCAATTTGGGATAATTCGTTGTAAAAAGAGGAAAAGGGGGGAAAGTCTGAAATCTCGTCCTCAAAGTCCACTTCCTCAGTTTGGGATGATTCGCTGTCCATTCATGCACTCCACAGACGCAGGGCACATCAAATGGGCCGTGGAGCTTTAATCCGCTGCCTCCGAGGCTGCACAGAGAGATTTCCCTGTCTCTGCTCTCACAGCTCCCGGGTCTCAGCCTTGGACCTGGCCCCGCCTCTGCGTGTAGGTCACTGGAGGGCGTCCGTTCTTCGCTCAGACTGGACGGGTTTAAAGGAGCCGCTGATTCGGGGGCTCTGGCTCACTCAGGCAGAGGGGAAGGAGGGGCGCGCAGTGTGGGGCGGGCCTGCGGCGGCAGAGGCCAGCATGACGTTGCACCAGCCCGAGGCGCTCCGTGCGCTTTCCCGGGAAAGCCGTCCCCGGGTCCCGGGACCCCGGCAGTGGCGGGGTGCACAGGCCCCCCGGAAGGCGGGGCGGACAGTGACCCGCGCTCGCACACAGGCCCCGCGGCGGCGGCGGCAGCAGCAGCCCCAGCGTCCCACGCCCGAGGTCCGCGCCCGTCTCCGGTGCTTCCCCAAGCAGCCCTCTTAATGCCCTCTCCTCGCGCTCCAGGAAACAAAAGGGAAAAAAGTCTCTTGCCTCTTCGGCAGCTCCAGACCCTTTGCCCGGACTCCCTCCGGGCTAGCCGTGGTGCACTGACCCCTTCAGGCTCTCTTCCTGCCGCCAGCCCCAGTCCTCTCCCTGCGCTCCGACTGAAAGCCGATACCCGAGCCTCAGCTCCCAGCCCCGCCCGCCCCGGCGGCCAAGCAGACAAGCCTCTCGGGCTGGTGTGTGCCTGAGGGCACCGATCCTCTGTGCCGGAATCTCTCCGCTTTGCCCTCCGCACCCCTGTTGCTGTGCTCTCCTCCGTGGCTCCGAAGCTTTCCCCCTCCGCCACCTGCAGTCTCCGCCCGCGAAGGGGCTCCTAGTGTGTGGAAACCTTTCCTCCTTCACGGCTCCCTCCCATTGGTGCAGGTCCCGTCCCTATCCTATTGTCTCTGTTTATTCTTTTTTTCTTTTGCCCTACCCAGGTATGTGGGGAGTTTCTTGCCTTTTGGGGGGTCTGAGGTCTTCTGTCAGCATTCAGTAGGTGTTCTGTAGGAGTTGTTCCACGTGTAGATGAATTTCTGATGTATCTGTGGGGAGGAAGGTGATCTCCGCGTCTTACTCTTCCGCCATCTTCCTCCGGGAATCTAAAATACATTTTTTATACTATCATGTTCTAGACGGTGCAAGACATACAAATAAATTATTCATAAGAATTGTATTAAATAAAACTTTATTTGAAAAATCTTACAAATTATAATGCATTATCTGTATGAATAAAAAATAAATTATGTAATAGAAGCTAAACTAAAAAGATAAAAATCAAAATTACTCTAAAAAGGGAAAACACATGCAGATGTTTTGTCCTGGTTGTGAGTGTCCAGACCTGGCTGCTGTGAGCTGAGTCAAACCTGCAAGTGACCCCAGGTCCCTGGGCCCTCATGGCATGATCTTCCTCCTTCCGGGGGTGTGGTGCCTGATGACCCAGGGGATCCCCTGACACCTCTGGGCCTCTGTGGACTGTGGGTAGAGCAGCAGGGGCACAAGGGCCCCTTGGGAATGGCTGGATGTTGGGCTTGACCTTGGCCAGCATCTGCTTGTTGTGGTCACTCTCTTGCCTTGGCTCCTTGAGCTTTCTCTCCATCACCACCACCCAGCTTTCTAGAGGTTTTTTCTCATGGAGGCAGGTCTCCTGGTGATAGTAGGAAGTGGTTCTCTCCAATTCTTTGCCCATGTCTTTGGCTATCTTCTTGGAGAGGTTGCGGTTCTGATTATGGAGTTCATGGCTCTATACACGTTGAAAAGTTTCTTCAATCCTAAGCAGCGTGCTTCCTCCTTAAACCATTTTTTGTGAAGTTGCATCACATAGTCGTCATGTAAATCAGGCAGACTTTGAAGTTTCTGCTTCAGCAGCTGAATCTCACTGTCAAGAAGTAAAGTTTCACACTGCAGAGATGCTTTCTCAGTTTGGAGACTCATGATTTGTCCTGTAAGCTCCTTGATCATTTGCTTTTCTTCCCTCAGTTGTCTGGCTGTTCCTTGATGTTCCTCTTCAGAACGTGGCAGGGACATGTTGCAGTCAACATCATCCATGATGACCTTCAGGTCAACTTCTGACCCATGGACAGGGCAAAGGCCATTTTCTGCTTCCTTCTTTGGCTGGATGTCTGAGTTCCCTTCATCCATGGGATCTCCAAAGGGGTCAGGTGGGGAGAAGATTGTCAGCAGGTGTTCTGCTATGGATCTGAATCGGCTGACTTTATCTTTCAGGACCTGCTCCTTTTGTGCCTTCGACTGCTCCAGGCTTCCTCCCATCTCCTCCTTTTCCTGGACTCGCCACTTTTCTCTCTTAATTTCTTGGTCAGACAGTTCTAGACTTTCTGGAAAATCAGCATTGTTATTCAGATCATTTGTTTCTTTCTTCTGAGGTTGTTCTCCATCCTCCTCTGATGCTTTAAAGGTGTGTTTTCCATCAGTAACTTGGGAAAGTTGAGGAGGCTGGCAGTTGTGTACCTTTTCCAGAAAGTCCACAGTGTCCTGAAATGATGACCTGCTCAGGTTTGCATTCCTTGCCGACAAGCACAGGGTTTGTAACATGGGAGGAATGGCCTCCACCCAGGTGGCCTGAGGGCTTCATCAGCCTGAGCTATTGGTCCAATATTCTCATTACATTTTCCACAGACTTCGTCATGGTCAGAAGACCTTTTCCCTCAGAACTTCACACCTCTTAAAGTGTGCCGTCTCTTCACTATCAGAACCAGCAGCACAGCACATGACAGGATCTCGCAGGGAAACGCAGGGAGACCTGGGAGGTGCGTCAAGCTTTGGGGAACCACCAGCAGAGCACCTGACAGGTGTTCCAGGATCAGTTGGAAAGTGGACCAGGGAGCAGGTGGCAGACCTTCCATGGCTGCGCGGGCTCCACAGATCTGCCTCTGAGGGCCAGTGCCCTCTGGGCCTCAACTGACCACTCAGAACCCTGCAGAGTGTTCTGTCTCCAAGGTAAACAAGGGCCTGACAACCAGGGCTGATCCGTTAGGCTGGGGAAGGGGAGGCCAGCCAGGTTCTAGGAAACAGTTCTCCCTAATTGATGTGAAATAGAAAGTGATCTAATCACATATACAGGCCTTGGGGGAGGTGGAAAGTGCTGATCACGGCCTGGAGCTGGACCCCTCTAGGCCCCACCTGGCCCTACAGCAAACCTAGGGGGTCAGAGCAGGGTCAGGTCATGTCCTTTCTGTGCCAAAGAACAAGTCAGTGCAGAGTGGTGGGGCCCTGTCCTATTTGCATTGTGATGAAAAATAACCTCTTCAATACCCAGTTTGGCGGAGTTTACCAGCGAATGGCAAATTGTTTCTGAAGGGCTTTACATGGAGATGGCTCATGGCTGATACACAATATTTTTGTTCATTTTCTATTTACCATTTTGCCTCCATTTCTATCTCCATCCTCCAGCCAGCCCAGGCCACAGGCCCCCTTGAATCAGCCTGTCTGTCCCCCAGCCATGTAAACACACAGGTGTGTGCTGAGCCCTGGTTATATGTACTCAGCGTATGAAGCCATAGACACAGGAACAACTGATGGGGATCAGATGTGGCAATCTGGGGCTGTTTTGCCATCTGAACATGAATTCGGTAAGCAAGGAGGGGTCACTCACTCATAGCACAAGGACAAAGGTCATGCCAATTCCAGTTGCAAAGGTGTTAACACACCAGCTGTGACAAAAAATGATCTTTTCCCTAATATTAGATTTCAAGCAGCATCACATGTTCTAAACCTGCCCAGGAGTTTCAAAAGAGTTTACACAATAAGGGGTTTCCCCTTTCCCTGCTTGAGTCTCACTCTTCTGTTGTGCTCTTACAGAAAAGACAGATTAACTTCTGGCCCAGGTTATGGGATCCTCTCATCTGCTCAGAGAACGGAGCTGCTGCCAGCTGCTGTGCGTCCAAGGACTCTGTGTTCTCTTGTAGGCGGTTCCTGGGTAATTTAAATTCAAAGCCAAGGGCAGTGTACAGAAGCCTGGGGGAGTCCCTGGGTAGCAGTTTTAATCGCATCAACAAAACTCAGTCTGGTTATCTTGGCAAGCGAACAACATCAGGAAACAGAAGACCTGGGTCTGAGTCCTGGTTCTGTTCAGTGTCAGCTTTATCGTTGAACTCTGCACCCATGCTGCTTCTGCAAACGGAGCACTGATGTGAGGAGCCGTCTGTTCTTTGCAGAACCCCTGCTGGAAGGCTTTGGTTAAGACTTCAGTGGAGTCCCCAGGTCACTGACTTCCCACAGTCTTAAACCAACCATGGATACATCCACCAGGGACCTCATTTTGTGGGGGGAACCTGAGGCATGGAGTAAGTCATGTGCCCACGGTCACAAAGGCCGGGTAAGAGTGATAAGCTGAGGTCTGGCTCCTAAGCACAATAAACCCTACTGCCAACTTGATGTTTCCAAAGAGATGATGAAACAGCCCACCCTGACCCCCTCCTTGGACCCTGCCCACCTCCTCCGGCCCCACATCCTGTGCCTCACACACCCATCAGGCTCCCAGTCCCTATCCGCTGTGAGTGTCCACCATTTGCAGCTCTCAGGCCCCTAATATGAGGAATAGCTGGGACACAGGGAGGAGGGGGCAGCTAAAGGCAACTTAGTTCTGCTTCTTCCCCACCTTGTGGAAAAGCTGGAAGACAGGCCACAGGAACCTCATCTCTTTATGACCTCAGATTTGACTATGTTAGGAAAAATAATTTTAAAAAAATATTATGGTAACATATACATTTAAAAAAAGGTTTGGAATTTCAGGGGAACTAGTAAAAGGACAAAGAGTGAAGCTAATAGAAGGACTTTGAAAGGATCCATCTCAGCCCGGGTGAATGAATTTTTCCTTATCATGCAGACATTAGACCATTCTATTTGCTTTAAATAAAAGATGCTTCATCTTAACTGGCTATGAAAGGGTAAGATTGGAAACACAGACACTGAATTAGAGAGACAAAAAGAAAATGTTCCCTCCCTGTGCCCCCCTCCCTGTCCCAGTTCCACCCCTTTTATTCTGGGTGAGCTTCTCCTCTTTCTAGAACAGTTCTCAAAGTGAGGTCCACAGACAACACCCTTTCAGAGGGATCCTCAAGGGTCAAAATGATTTTTATAATAATATTAAAACATTCACCTTTTTTACTGTGCTGACATTTACATTGATGGTGCTTAAAACTCCTGGAGCCTTAGCACTAGACTGTACTAGCAATCACGATATTCTTCATCATGTACTTGCAGGAAAAAAATACCAGTTTCCTTTAAAAAATGTCCTTGATGAAGCAGTAAAAATTAAGTTTCTTAATAAGTGAAGACACATCTTTTTAGTTTCTGGGTAATAACATGGAAGAGTACACAGAAGGTCTGGTGCTACTGAGATAGATTGGTCGTCCTGGGAAATGCAGTTGTGGATTTGAGTTGCAAGCTAAACTAACCATTTCATTCATAAGCGCCATTTGTATTTGAAAGACCAACTGACAAATAATGTTTATTCAGACTTGGGTATTTGGCAGGTATTTCCCCAAAAGTAAATGAAATCAGTCTGTCACTTCCAAAAGAACAACTTTGCATATTTGTTGCTGATGATAAAATTTGA
Source organism: Mesoplodon mirus (assembly GCF_964341445.2). Lineage (NCBI taxonomy): Eukaryota > Metazoa > Chordata > Mammalia > Artiodactyla > Ziphiidae > Mesoplodon > Mesoplodon mirus. Next base: position 140,859,079 of record NC_138982.1, on the reverse strand, counting down.
GCTTTCAAGTGAAAATTTGAATTTTTGAAAATTTGTATCTGCCACTGGGAGCTTGATAGCTTCTCAGGACTTTTCTGGTGAAACTGGTGGTGAGAGTAACTAATGTGATCGTTTGATATCATATGTTGAAATGAGTCAACATGTTGAAGCAGTGTTTTCTGATGACTAATGCATGTTACAAAACCACACATGGGTAAAAGATCCATTCAAAGTGCAAGATGGACCAATGGAATTTACTGTAACCATAGGCAAGTTTATTGATATGGTTTCATATGTCAACTGGAATTTATCTTTAAGAAACTACCATTTGTCAGTTTAGGTGTAGTATAAAACAATATCCAGTTATGTGAAACCGCTATAAAACACACCTGCCTGTTCCAATTACAGATCCCTGTGAGGCCTGATTTTCTTCAGAATGTATCACAACAGACTGATGCAGAAGCCCATATAGGAATCCAGCTCTTTCCCACTAAACCAAACATCAAGGAGATTTAAAAACATGTAAAATAGTGCTGTTCTCACTTTTTGGGAAAAAGTTATTTTTTATAAAAATATTAATATAGATGTAATTTCAAAAATGAATCATAGTTTTAAACTTGTTTTAATTTCTAACATGGTTAACATTGAGTACCAGTGGTGTGCTAGTAAATGTTTAATAACCTGCTCCCTGAGAAGGGTTGGTGGGGGAAGCCCTGATTTGTAGCGTTTGCTGGTTTCACTGGTGTAACTTACTCTCGTCCCAAACAAGTTTGAGCTACTAATACCTCGCTGATGCAAAGTTGCGGAGAGGCCCTCACCTTTAGCTCTGGCCAGCCCGTGGCAAGCCGGCTTCAGCACAACACTGATACAATCCACCTAAGTTTTTAGAATCCTCACTTATTTTGCAGAGTAGAAAGGAGGTCCAAGAATGAGTTTGAGAAGAGGTGTCCTAGGGACCACCAACCTCATCTATGATAAGCCATCTCGGCAACATCAGAACTCCAGGGGAGTCAAGGCCTCAGTTACAAAAGTCCTTGAACTTCAAACCCCAATGCTCTTATTAGAAACATCCTAAAATCTCTTGGTATCTCTGCCAACCCCGTGGCAAAGACTAGACCCCTGGATTTTTCTATTTTAATCTTGTCTTGAAAATTTTTCGCTTTAAGGAACACTTTCGGGGAATTCCTTCAGGAAGTGTTCACAGTTGGTTCCAGCTTGGTCCCAATTTACCAGGGGATGGGTGTGTGAAATCAGTTAAAGGGAGATGTAATTCTGAGGGACTGAGCAGGTGTGTGTCTGGCGGTTCTGAGCACAGTATCCTGACTCCACCATGCCGGGGGGTTGGTGGGGATGAAGAATGGGGACCTTTACAAGGAGGAGTTTATATAAACAAAGTACTTTATTATTTGAGAAAGAAAAGGCCAAATTACACAACTTTTATACTCAAGTCCTGTTCATTACCACGTCAAAGGTTTACCCTGGATTTGATTTTCCATAACTATTGGGTTGAACCACATAAAACTGCCAACTTCGTAGATGAAACAGACAAACATTGGCAATTTCATGTGGTCAAACCCCATATAAAATGAGCCAATGAGCTAAGATTTCTTTTTGGCAGCAAGATGTTCCCAGTCCCATGTCTGTTGATGTTATGAACAGATGTCTGAGAGATAAACAGGTCCTGCTTGAGAAAAACACCTTGTGCGTCGTGATCCTGGAATACAGTCTGGTGTGGGTTCTGAGACTGTGTGGTGCACCTTCCAACTCTGCTCTCCCCCGCTCGCCCTACCACCCAAGCCCCTGGTCTCATCGCATGGGTGATTCTTCTGTAGAGATGTTACCAATGGTCCTAGTATCTCCTCATGCTGCTAGTGAAGGCTGTAAAACTTTGAAACCAACTGGACTTGATCATTTACAAAAGGCAGGAGGCAGAGGCTGAACCAGGGGTTCCTTTGAAACAACTACCAAAGTCTCCATCACGATCAAGATGTTTTCTTCACAGGAACAACCCCAATCCCGTCTCTTTCCCATCTTGTTGGCCCTCTTTTTGCCTCTGGGCATTCTGCGTCCAAGAAAATAAAACTGGGGACACTAAACAGAAAGGAGCAGCTTGGTATCCAGAAAGCCCAAGACCCGACAGGTAAACAAGATGGGGCAAATCAGGCTTTACTCACGTTCAAGAGGTTTAATAAAGCTTCCCCTCCCCCGGCACCTTCAGCTCTGTACGTCAACTGTACGTGGAGCTGAGGTAAAAATAAAACTTTCTTTACAAATTACATTTTTTTCCAGTGAATTACTTTTGCAGTAAAAATAGCTGCTACATAAATCCCTCCTGATCTCTGAAAAGGAGTCGCATATTTCCAAAAATAGTATTCTTATTTTAATCAAACAGCATAATTTGGGGCACGGGAAGGAAATGGCTGGTCAAGCGGAGGTTAGTTGTTGGGGGAAAAACAGCTGAACTAAAAAATAAGTTTTGTATATAAACATTTAAAGGCATGCATAGAAATGGAAAACATATGCCATTTTGTCAAGAAAAATACTGCTTTATAGCTTTTACATTACAATGAAAGGAGAAGCAGAGAGGCCAGATGGGCCCCCAGATAATAACATTAAGTTTCTTATAAAAATTCCCAAATGTACAAAGTCCTTGCCATAGATAACCCAGACAAAACAAAACGAAAAAAAACAGGAATTAACCCTCTTAGACCTTATTCCTGTAGGTATATTAAATGTAAATAGTACACACTTTACAACTTCTCTTAATCTGCCCTGGCAGATTAAATGTTTGCAAAATGCCACCTGTGCTCCTGACAACTGGAATACATTGCAAAATGCCGTCTGCATTCTTATTTCACATACAGTTATATAATTATTTTAAATTACAATATACAATTTCTGTTAAATAGGTCTGTTAGGGGATTTTGATAACAATTATAAGGTTACAGTCATATATACAAACTAACTTCTGAAATGGCATGATTGTTTCCTTGCACTCTCCTTCCCCTCTGAACCAGAGACCTCTTTGGCATTGGCGTTTCCTGGTTGCAAAAGGCAAAAGAAAATCCAAAAGTGTGTGTCCACAACATGCTCGCTCCTTTGAGAAGACCCAACAGCCTGAACGATCCTGTCACGACGCAGCCCACCCAGAGCCAGGACGGCTGCCTGGAGCTTCTTTCTGGGCCATTCTAATGTAACAGCATCCTAAGTTGCGTGTTCCTGGCAGCAGGAGTTAGAAGCGAGAAACTGTGCTGCTTTCGGCAGAGAACCACGGTACCAGATGAAATAAGGCCACTGCTTCTTGGAGACATTCCCAGATGCATTGATCCTGCATTTCAGGGTCCTTGGATGGGTCCCCGTGGCCCCAGTTCCAGCCCCAGGCGGCTTCAGTCCTCCGTGTCCAGCTGGACACCCAGGATGGCGTGCAGCTCCTCGGGCGTGAAGCCCAGCAAGTTCTGGAGGTCGCACACGAAGCGGTACACGTAGCGCTTCCCCGACGTCTTATGGATGATGTTCTTGTCGTAATAATAGCGTAAACCCCGGCTCAGCTTCTCGTAGTTCATCTTGGGCTTGTTTTTCCGCTTTCCCCACCGGCGGGCCACCTGTGGGACGGATGGAAAAGAGTTCCATTCAATTTGGCAACTAAGAAAAAGTGCATCACTTTCCCAACAATGATTCGGATGCATGCTCACTTGACCACTACGTAAGGACCACAGAGGTGTCATCTGCTTTTGTGCACGTGCCAGGGCTCTGCATCCCCCGGCTGATTCTCGGGGGATGGAGGGAGGTGCTGATGCGAGATCGAGGTGACCCCACCCAAAGCTCCGTCTGCGGAGGCCTCTCACTCAGCAAAGCCCCCAGGAGCCAAGGATCAGAATCAGGGGGGTCCTGAGACAAGGGAAATGCTGTGTCCCACCCACCTCCTGGGTTTGAATCCTGACCCCCATGTCCATAGCTGCTGAGTGGGATCAGGACCTCAGGACATTCTGCATCCCTCAGTGCTTCTGCGGCCCCAGGACACTGGGGAGGTGACAGACCGCACTCTACTGGTACCGGAGACCAAGGGCTCCCCCCTTACACTGTCCTCGAGGGGCTGGTATCGGACCTGCCCTCGGCTTTCTCCTCCAGATGGGGCTGGAGCAGCTCTGCCAACCTCAGCTGAGGAGCGGGCTCAGTCCCTCCAAGGGAAAAGGCAAACTTCCTAAAACATCTTCAGATGATCAGGCGAGAGGCTCAGTTGACAGCTTTCAGCTTTTAACTAGATGATGGAGCAGGGTGGTGAAGCCTGCCTGGTGCCGTGTGCATAAACAGGGGGCACTATAAACTGTGCATCAGCGAAACAAGACTCCACATTTCCCGACCGTCAGGCACGCCTCCTGTGGAAGTGCTCTCATCTGTATACTGGTGACCCCTTTCCGGCACCCAGAGAATTGGATGTGTGAACCCCAAGTGATGGAATCAGGTTTGAGAGCCTAGAGGGCAAGTTCCCAGCTTCTGGACGTACCTCATCGGGGTCAGCAAGCTTAAACTCCCATCCGTCCCCCGTCCAGCTGATGAAAGACTGGCAGGATTTGTCGGACAGCAATTCTAGAAGAAACTGCCACAACTGGATAGGTCCGCTTCCTGAGGGGAAAGGGGGCGGGTTATGTTTTTCTAAGTTTAAAATACAGCATGGCTTTAATCATCCTACTGAACCAAGGAATGTGAGACCTGGCTCTGGACTGGGTGCCAAGGTGAAGGTGTGACTCTGGGTGCTGGTGACAATCCTGGAGGGCTTCCTCCACGCCCCCTGCTCCTGAAAAAGAGGCCGCTGGGCCCTTGATTGCTGGGTTTGGTCTTTTTGGAAAAAAAAAAAATTCTGGGCCACCAACTCTTGGCATCAAAATTCCTCACCCTAGGGCTTCCCTGGTGGCGCAGTGGTTGAGAGTCCGCCTGCCGGTGCAGGGGACATGGGTTCGTGCCCTGGTCTGGGAAGATCCCACATGCCGCGGAGCGGCTGGGCCCGTGAGCCATGGCCGCTGAGCCTGCATGTCCGGAGCCTGTGCTCCGCAACGGGAGAGGCCACAACAGTGAGAGGCCCGCGTACCGCAAAAAAAAAAAAAAAAAAAAAAAAAAAAAATTCCTCCCCCTATTTAATTGTTCCTTATGTAATAACTTTCAAGGTTTATTTCTAGAAACACCCAGTGGGACAGGGATGCAGGCGGTGGAAGGAGCCTTTCAACACAGGATGAGGCGTGTCATTCTCCGAATCCCATGCGTTGCTTTCTTGCCAGATGACAATGGGCAAATTGCTTAACCCAAGACTTGCTTTACTCAGTGGTCACTGGGGCATTTGGGGTTGTAGCCATGGCCTCACCGCCTCTGTTTGATGAGGTATATGCTTGCAAAGCGCTCTTCATATACCTTTTCTTGGTTAATACTTAGAACTGCCGCCACCTTGTGAAGTATCACTGTATCAATATTTTAAAGATGAAGGGTAAGATGGGCTCAGCGGCTGGGTGCCTTGCCCTGGATCGCACGTTTATCCATGCACTGTTCTGCAAGGCACAGTGGCTATATTGTTGATAAGGCTGTGTGGCCTTTGTGACCACAGACAGCTATCTTCCTCTGAGCCCATTTCCCCACCTGTAAAATGGGTTAATACCACCCATGCTAGGCTGTCCTAGGGTCTACTGACCATATGCCTAGTTAATTAACCACACGCAGCTGGCAGGCAATGAATGGTAACTAATATTAAAATGAAAACCACCAACACCATGGCTGTTTACTTCCTTATCAGGCCCTGATGCCCATGTATGAAAATTACAGCAGTTTCCACACTGAGTATTTTAACACTTTTCATGGCTATTTGTTTTATATGATGGAAGAAAAATGGGTGCCTACATATTCTTATTTTAACCTATTGGATTTTTTAAAGTAGGTTTTTTCTAAAATCCCCAATGGCTCCATATGTTCAAAATATGAAGAAAAAAAGATACATTTAAGGACACATGAAGCAACGAAAAAATTTTTCTGATATTTTCGCTAAAGTACTGGAAATATCTGGTTCTAAAAACAGCTTTAATATTTGTCCCCGGCCTAGAATAGCTCTTACCCAAACCTTCAAAATAAGATGGATTTGAGAAGCAAGAAAAGGTAAACAGTCCCCGGGTTATTGGAGGCTGGCTCTGCAGCCCCTCGCCCAGCCAGTTTACATTCTCTGAAATTCCTGGCGTGGCTGAGTCAGAGCTTAAGCCTCCACAGGCCCCGTGTCCCCTGCTGCCACTCCTCCAGGCACTGGCCGGGCACATCCCAGGTGAGGGAGCAGCCTGAAGATTGTCCTCCACACTGCAGAGCCCTGTGTCCATGGCCATCCCTACAAGTTTGGCCTTTTCTGAATTCAGGGAGACAGCTCGCTTGGGTTCAGGATTACACCCCACGCATAAAACGTGGGGTGTCAACACAATGTGGTCCAGCGAGAAACGCCCTTGATAAACAGGGCGGGCGCAGGGCTGGGCGGGTGCAGGGGAGGGGACGGGGACCCGGGGTGGCGCCCACCTGTGAAGCCAGCCAGCACGGCCGCAGGTATAACTGGTTTGCCTTGCTCCACCGGGTCGCTCCTCTCCTGGATGTAGTCCTTGAAGGACATGGTCGGCTTGCTGAGGCCCAGGGACTGGCTGCAGTCGTCCTCGAAGCTCTCGAAGGAAGGTACCCGCTGCACGTCCAGCAGGGACGACTGGCTGTTCCAGGACTGCAGCAGTGACTCCGAGCTCTCAAAGCTGTCGGCGCCTGTCTCGGCGGAGTCGTGGTCTCCGGGCTTCCCTGGCAGAGACAACAACGGACTCTGACCCTCCAGGACCACGGAATGTCCGGTGCTACCCTCCATGGAGGCGGCGTCATTGCCGTCACCCGCTTTAAGTGTTCGCCCTGCTGGTTCAGAATCACCCAGACTTGTCACGATGCCCTGAAACAGAGCTGCTTATTCCTTAGGATACATATGCTACACAATCGCATCTTCCATCAACGGCAGGATGTAGCTCCGAGCAGAGGGCTACACAGCAAGGAAAAGGGCAACAACGTGGATGGACCTCGGGCACGCACAATGTGAGCAAAAGACAAACACAGAAGAAAACACAACCTGCATCAAGTTCAAGAACTGGCAAAACTATGGTGATAAAAGTCAGGACAATGAGATCCTCTTGGGGTGGGGATGCTGTTAACTGGGAGGGGGCGTGATGGAGCCTTGTGGGGTGCTGGCACCCTCTCCATGTCAATCTGGGTGGCTGTCACACAGGGGTGTATGTAGAAAAATCCAACCTGAGCTTCATGCACAGTACATATGCATCCCCGTACAAAGACATCTGTCACCTTCCTACACTGCCTCCCCCAATAGCCCACTGCGTGGACGACTGTGGCCACAGGAGCAAGGACTGTGTCATTTACCCGGCACCCCCAGTGCCCGGGACCTGAGATACGTTAGGAGTAAGCTCGCCGAGCACCACTGTTGGGACCGTGACCTGACGGACCAGTCCTTGACCTCCTCCTTCACTGGCTGAACTCCGGATGTCTGAGCTCATGTCACCGTGGCTCTGGGAATCAACCCAACAACCCTGCTGAGAAGGGCACTCGGAAGCCTGGATCTTACCAGAACTGCTGGAGAGCAGATTCAAGGTGCCGGCCGGGAAGTCCTGGCTGATGGAGCAGTAGTTGACGCTGACGGTGCTGAGTCGGGCCTTGGGAAACATCTGGAAGTCCCGCTCGGGACCGAGCGTGCTGGGCGCGGAGGATGCTGGACACAGGCCATCCAGGAGGCCGCCTTTGGGGTAGTTCTGCGTCTGCATGCCATACAGCGCTTGCTCCACGCCAAAACCTGCAACAGGACCACAGAGGGCAGAGCCGTCCGGCGACATCAACGTGATGACCAGAGACCCCCCACACCTCAAAACGGAGCGCGAGCAGGTCTGCCCGCTCCAGCCCTCCCTCCCCAAAACCCCAGCGGACGTGTGAGCTTGGGTGGGCAGGTTTTCTACTGTGTCCTTGCCTTCTCTAACTGTTCGTCTTCTCAGTCAATGAGCCCTTTTCCAAAATGCCTGCAGCCCCTGGACCCTGGATGCAATGTCTCATGTGAATATTTCTACATCTCTTGTTTTTCAAGTGGTTACATGTGAGCCTTGGGACAACAGGGTCACTGGATCTTTCAGCTTCTGAGGAAACTAAGGCTCAGACAGACGAAGTGATTTGCCGTCCAGCCAGTGACCCATAAGGGAGTATCTCCAGTTGCCCTGCCCACGCTGGCTGGGGGACCACCAAAACCTATACTCGTCAGTGTCAACCACTGGGGTGGGGGACAGAATTCCATGACACCTATTTAAACCCCAAAGTTCAGAGCAAATTTAGTATTGCTGTCCACACACTTCCTGGACCTGCCACCTTTGTCTGTTACACTAATCTGACCACAGCAATTGGCTCACTCCATTTTGCCCCTCGAGTTATAAATTGCCAATTTATAGCCCTGGCCAAAGCAAAGATGACATAAGTCACTGATGTGACGTTAAATTTTCTAGTAGCCACACTGAAAAACTAAAAAGACACTGGCGAAATGAATTTGAATATTTTACTTGACCTAAGAGAGCCATTATCATTTCAATATGTAATCAGAATTTTAAAAATTATTAAGGAGATACTGACATTCTCTGTTCAATACTAAGACTTTCGGATCGGGCGGGTGTGTGTTATATTCTCACTACACATCTCAATGTGGACCAGCCGCACTTGTGAATGTGTGTGATCACCGTATGGGACAGTGCAGGTTCTGCCTTCGAAACTTCCGTGAATCTAACAGGAAGACTTAGAAGCTCTTAAGGGCAGAATTAATTGCACTGACCTAATGAATTGCTATTAATCCAATGAGGAACTGAGTTGAGGTGTGAATTTTCTTCATACTGATCTTCTGTCTTTTCTTGGTTTTCTGAAAAACAGACAGAGGAGACATAAGATTACAAATTGAGAGGTTTAAACTACAGAAGAAAAAAAGTTCCTTTCTGAATTACTGTTCCATGGTTATTTCAGTATAACAAAATGCATTTTAGCACTTCCCACTTAATCTGATGGTGTTCCATGTCATCATGTCGTTTAAAAGCACTAGAGACAGAAATGTATTTTTCTAATAACTAGAATAAGTCTTCTAAACTCCTCAGTGCTGTTACTGGCAAAGTTAAATTTTCTAGTATACAACTTGAGAGATCTAGATGGTGTATTGAATTCATCTATGCAGTCGACAAAGGGTTAAATGCTTACGAAGTACCCCACTGTACCAGGGGCTGGAATACAGCAGATTAGTAACATGGACACAGTTCCTGCCCTGGTGAAGCTTCTGACCCATCGCCTCAAACCCTGAGGTGTGTCCAGGGGTGGTGAGCGCTGTTATAGAAAGAGAGGTCAAAGCAGTGCTATGGGCATCCGAACAGGGACACACACGCCCAGGAACTTAAAAGGAAAAGGTTAGCATTCCCTGTACGTGCTTACATCCTACAAACACACAACCACATGCACACCCACAAATCCAGACCCACACAGACTCACAGAGCGAGAAATGGCAAAACAGGTCTAACTTGCCAGCAAATAGATTCACCAGAAACTTGTCAGACCAGACGTGTGCAAGTTCAGGGAAAATTTGAGGGTCTTTAAGTTTCCCTGGCCGTCAGAAGCCATAACTAAGAAGAGCTGGCAGGCGACCCTGAGATCTTTTAAAGATTCTGAGTCTGTAACAGACATTGAAACTCAGAGTTTAAAATCAATTAAATGAGGAGTACTTCCCTAAACTCTTCTAAGGGGCTTATTTTCTTATATTTTTAAACTTGAAGGATTCCCTCACTATACCGTTTCTCTTTTGTAACTCAATATATTTTTAACATTGGTGTCAATGCTCTTTTTAGGTCTAAATCAAGACTTTCTATATAAGAGCTCTTTTTGCTCAAAGGCCAGTTCCTGTATAATATGTCAGTGTGTAGGTATGTATCAATTACTTCTACATTGGTTTATAAACATACAACAAAAAAATTCTCTGTTGGATTCCATTTGGTCTTAGGAAATGTTACTATAAAATTCCCAGTTTATCTGAACAGAGGCTCACTTTCGCCGAGGCTGACTTATTTCCTAAGGCTCTGTGACGTGAGGTCTGAACACGGGCCTTCTTTGCTGTCTCTTCACCTGAGCCACACGTATGCCTCCAACTCCAACTCATGACGTCTGGCGACACTGAACACCTTGGTGACTAGGGCTCCTGCCTTGTGGCCAATGCTCCCCACTCACGTACTTAAGTGGAGTCAAAATCCATAAATCACCGCCACATAGCTGACTCACGCCAATGGCATTTTCAGGCAAGCTGCCCCACATCACTGAAATGCCAACCGTAGATGCCCCCCACCCCATCACTCTTCCCGGCTATGCTCGCCCCGCCTGGGGAGCCCAGTCGCTCATTAGTACCTTTGATCATCTGCTCTAGGTGTTCCCAGAGAATGTCACCCACAAAGTCAGGCGCCAGCTCCAGAAAGCGCTCCTTGCCAAGGTTACACAACACCTGGCCGGTCATGCCGAACCTCTGGAGGTTGACGTCCACCAGACTGAACTCGTTGGTGGCCCAGAGAAGCCACTGGCACACCTGTTGCTCAGTCCACAGCCAGGGATCTACCGGGGAGGGAAGAAAAGGAGGCAGTAAGGCCAGAAGCACTCCTGATTTACCCGCAGAGCCCAGACGGGCACCAGAGTCCGAGGAAATGAACGAGACACCCAGGAAGATGTTGAGGCACTAAAAGCAGTGCTGGCTGAAGTGTTCAGTTGGTTGGATTTTGAAATAAAAACTGGCTCAGCTTAATGACAGCTCTGTCCCTCTTTTCAATACGCCCTAAACAAGTGCTTGAAATTAAGTCATCTCAAGCTATGGCAGCCTGATGGCTCTGTCTAGTACAGCGCAGGCGCAGAAAGCTCCAGGAAGGAGCGCTTACTCTTCGGGATGCCAAGGCGGCGCTGCTCCTTTTTGAAGCCACTGAAGGTAGCTTTTAAGGCTTGACTCATCACAGCCTTGCTGCACGGGGTCAACAGAGGCAACTCACAGTTGGTCGAGTCTGGAAAAGAAACCCCACGGGGGGATGTTATGAGTTCAAGCTGGCAGCAACACAGGGAGAATTGAGGGGAGGGAGTCTTAGCTTCTAGGGAAGAACAACTCTGATCTCAAACCTTCCGCATCATTCCTTAGATGAGTGTAAAGATTAACAGAAGCTGTTTTTTTTGACTGCAGTGGAGAAAATATTATACATCCCATAACTACACTTATTTAAAAAAATCTAAAATAAAACTCGAGTTTGATTTTTTGCCAAACTTCATAGAGCAGTGATGCCTAGATAACGGTTCTATTTAAGACTATTCCTACATTTTCGACAATGAAAGGAGTTGCAAGGCTTTTGGCCAAAAGCCTTAAGGGGTTGTACATGGCTAATTTGGAAGCAACTTCCATTAAACTAAGCGGCAGCAAAGGAACATCAGATGTAACAGGAACACACAACACTTAGCACCCGTGACATCAATTTGTATTGAAACACAGCCTTCTCTGGATTCCCTCAGCAATTTCAAGAATGATAAATGACCGTCACATGATGGCACGCTTATGCAAGCATGTGTGTTTTAATTAACTTTCTGGGCTGTATTTTCTAGCACCTACTTCACATGACAAAGTAATTTCTGGAATGTTTCCAACTAATAACTCTATCACGGTAATCTCAGAGGCATTACTTGACGTGCTATTCCCTTAAAAAGAATAAACAATGACGTTAAGAACTACGGAAACAAACGCAAATGGGTAAAGATGAGCAGGAATAATTTGTTGCCCCAAAACTCAAGGTAGGGGAGGAAGATCCAGCTAAGGATGCAAACCCGGGATGAAAAGTTGGGGTGCATTTTAACGTCTACTGGTCTGCTTCGCAGAGGGGACTGGGAGATGGGGCCCGGGCTGGCTGCAGTGTTGAAATATCCTAAGGAGAAGCTGGCGGGGTGGTGGGTGGGGGGGCGCGGGGAACGACCCTGTGGTTTGCTCCCAGCAGGGCACCCACCCTCCCTGGGGTGTGTCTGGCAAGTGAGGACTTCAAAGTCACCAAGCGCATAAAAAAGGAAAACTGTCTTCTCTCAGATCTGAGCCTCTACCGGACTTTTCATACAAAGATTCAAGATACCAACATTCGTCACTTATGAATTATAATCTATGAACTGAACTACTTAGGGACATCACGCTCAATTTGTCAAGTCTGAGTAACAAATTACCATGAGAAATTGAATCCAAGCCTGTTGGCACTTCCTGGAGTGTTTGCTCTTCATTTAGGGAGGGGAAAACAGCGAGCAGGGAGCCATCAAAGGTGTCAAAGGCAGGCTGGCGCTGCAAAGGCAGAGGGAAAGAAAACTGAAACGTGACATTTAAACTTATTTAATGACCTGTTTTCAAAGTGGTCCATGGGCAGCCTCACTGATACACCCTGATTAAGCTGCCAGTCATAAAGCCACGCATGGAATCAACCAGTCAGTACTCTGAGTGGACTTCTGACAGGGTCAAAGTGACCAGAAGGATTCTATTTCACTCTGGATCACTTACAGGCATACCTTGGAGATATTGCAGGTGTGGTTCCAGACCATCAAAATAAAGTGAATACTGCAGTAAAGCAAGTCACACAATTCTTTTGGTTTCCCAATACATGTAAAAGTTACGTTTACATTATTAATTGTGCAATAGCATTATGTCTAAAAGCTATGCATACCTTAATTAAAAACTACTTTATTGCTAAAAAATGCGAACCATCATCTAAGCCTTCAGAGAGCTGTAATCATTTCACTTGGTGGAGGGTTTGAAATATTTCGAGGATTACCAAAATGTGACACAGAGACACGAAGAGAGCAAACGCTGTTGGAAGAATGGTGCCGATAAACTTATGATGCAGGGTTGGCACAAACCTTCAATTTGTAAAAAGCGCAGTAAAGCGAAGTACAACACAACAAGGTCTGCCTCTCATCAACCACAGAACCAGAATGACTGGGAACTTATTTTTAATGGCCTAACCAATTTAAATGAATAAATTAAGTAAACAAACCTAAAACCAAGAGAATCTTAGAACAGTGCCTGGAGGGACTCAGAGACCACTGCGATCCAAACACCTGGGCGGGCTTCCCTGGTGGCGCAGTAGTTGAGAGTCCACCTGCCGATGCAGGGGACACGGGTTCGTGCCCCGGTCCGGGAAGATCCCACATGCCGCGGAGCGGCTGGGCCCGTGAGCCATGGCTGCTGAGCCTGCGCGTCCGGAGCTCCGCAACGGGAGAGGCCACGACAGTGACAGGCTCCCGTACCGCAAAAAAAAACCCGAAACACCTGGGCCTTCTAAGCTACTTGGGAGAGATGCTTAGGCTGTGTGTATAAGAAAAACGACTTGGTTCACTGCAGTTAAAATGAAAGGTGAGTGATTAAATGAAAATGAAAAATCAAACAACAAAATACATTACTTTTTCTGCTGAAGCATTTATTCTGAAATGTTTACCATGAAACACTGCAAATGAAACTACATGTCTTTCCCCATCTATTCCAACGGTTCAGAAAATAATAATACATATGAGAACATTCCTTAAGACTTAATTTTGTAAAAGTTTAGTGTATTGAAAAGGACACCCCTCCCCCATCATCTATTAAGGGGAAAGATTTCTAAAAGAAATAGGTTTAAAGTTAAACTACCTATAATTTAGGGGAAAGGGGGAGAAATACACAGAGAAAGATACGCCTGGAGCTGTGAGGATTTCTAATAATCTCATCTAACATTTACAAATGGAATAGCCTTTAATGTAAGACGCATTGGGACTTCCCTGGCGGTCCAGTGGTTAAGACGGCACTTCCACTGCAGGGGGCACGGGTTCGATCCCCAGTTGAGAACTAAGACCCCCTCATGCTGCATGGCGCGGTCAAAAAAAGGAAAAAAGACTCATTTATGAGTAACACATGTTAACAGATAAAGGCTTGATTCATCATTGCCTAACTTGTTGAAGAAAAACGTGAAGAAAGGTTATATTTTTCCAACATAAGCTGGAAATCCCATGTCACATGTGCAATGCAATGACCCATCTGTTGAGTCATCAATTAAAAAATGTGTAACACATTTACAAATCAGTTTGTGTGCTTTCTTTTTAGAAATGCAGAACAATGAATGACGCATTACATAAGAAGTAGGAGCTCAACCCAGTGATGTCCCAATGATGTTGGAGTCCAGCTCCCCAAAACCCAAAGCAAGGATGACCAATTGCCCAAAGCCCACGGGGGAAAGACCAATCCTGAGAGTGTGAAATACTCATCTCGGCTTATGAACTACCTTAGAGCAGCGCCAATTTTGGTGAAATAGCCAATAGATTTTTTAAATTCCCACTAGCATTGCCCAGTGACTAAGAAATGCCTGCCCTTTCCTGACTGTACTCCTGACTGTTCTTTTTTTTAAAACCAGGAAGCCAAAAGACAAGACAAATTCCTGCTGTGTATTTCAACACATCAAATTTCAGCAATGACAGTTTCTTCTCCAAGCCCAGAGATCGCACAGGCATTGTCAAACTCTTCTAGTTTATAGGAGAAGTCTTCTCTCTAGAGGGGTCATTTCAAACTTAATACCATAATTTCTTGTATGGTTTCTGCCATGCCAACACTGAAAACATCTGACCAAAATGAACAGAAAAAAGAAAACCTTGCTGACTTGACGTCTGATAAATTTCATGACACTCTAGAAAGGTCTGTGCCAATTTTTGCCTCTTGGGGTTCTATCAGACAGACAACCTCACGCTGATCTACTGAGAAAAACGTAACATGCCAGAGACACATTATCATACAAAACACCAAGCTAGGAGGAGGCCAATTTAAAATCGCTGTTTCTGAGACATGTTTACTACTCAACACTAAAAAAAACCCCAATCAAATCTCGCTGTCACATTTGTAGAAGGCAAATGGGAAATTATCAGTTTGTGCTGCTAAAGAATGTTCCCCAAAGGGATTGAGACAGAAACTACACGGAATGTTTATTATGCAGCTGAGAAGGCTCTTTCATCTTTAATCTGTTCTTTGCTTTACATAAACAGGCACAGTTGTGCCTGGAAGGACACAATGGATGCAGACTGCCTGCATCCCGGTGGGCACTGACCCTTCTGATGGGAGCAGCAGCAGCAGTTGGGCCCGCCTGCCTCTTCTAAGCTCTTTCATTTCAGTTCTTAAACAACTTTTCTGTCACCCAAGAAAACTCCTGGGGGGACAGAACAGACAGCTCCTCCAGCTCTGTTCTCTGGAGAATTCATAGGATTTTTCACCTGGTAGGAGCCTCCGAAAGAAACTACAAAGGCCTCACCGTCTACAAATTAAATGGTTTCATATCTTGGAGGACAAATCGAACAAGCACCAGGACATCCATTTTGCAGACTAGAAAACGGAGGCCCAGAGAGATTAAGCAAACAGTCCAGAGTCACACAGCCAGTTAATTAAAAAGCTAGGGCTAGAACCGGTCTTCTGGGACCCAATCCACTGTTTTTTCTCCTAGAGATTGAGTTTTCCAATTTTTTTTTTTAAGTTTTAATTAAAACTTGTTCACTCACCTTGAGTGTCCCTCTGTAACTGCTGGACACAGGGGCCACCTGGTCCATGTTCTTGATTCCAAAATCATTCATCTTAAAAAAAAAAAAGAAAAAGGAAAAGAAATGAAGAAACTCAAAGAGGCAACAAATCAAGTCCACATCCACACCTAATTCTGGCTGAGTTGGTCCAAGTTCTCCAGCCCTAACAGGTCATACCAAACGTAAAATAGAGAGCTAGTGGGAAGCAGCCGCATAGCACAGGGAGATCAACTATCAGCCCGGTGCTTTGTGACCACCTGGAGGGGTGGGATAGGGAGGGTGGGAGGGAGGAAGGGAGACGCAAGAGGGAAGGGATATGGGAACAGATGTATATGTATAACTGATTCACTTTGTTATACAGCAGAAACTAACACACCATTGTAAAGCAGTTATACTCCAATAAAGATGTAAAAAAAAATGGTGAAAATGGTAAATTTTATTTTGCCACAATAAAAAAGAAAAAAATCTTAGATGCTATCACTACTGAAAAAAAATACTGAATGCCAGGAATTCTTCTCACAAATGGGATGCTACTTAAGTAATTAAATAATCATGCTGGTTCTCTGCTGAATTCGATTTAGATTTGAGGCATACAGATAAAGTTGCCTTCTGGCTGGCTGGGTGAGCTGGGCTGGGGGCCCGGGTCCTTCCAGGACAGGAGTGGGAGGATCTGCTTCCCCCGGGCAGGGCGAGGGCTATCTCCCCTATGCAAGGGGGACAGTCAGCTCAACCTGGGAGCTCCAGGGCAAGCGCAGGGATGACCTGCCACCGCAGCTCCCAGACAGATCCAGATCTAGGAAAGCCTGCTGGAAGACCGCCTCAGAGGCCCCCTTCCCTCTCCAAGCTGTGAGGAAGCACAGGCTCAGGAAGCAGATAAAAGGGAGAACCAGGGCTAGAGCCCAAACCCTCTTTCGTTGTCTAGATCCTCCTGCATTGAATACACAAGCTCAGAATACACCTGCTTTGCGTGTTGCTCAGCTGTGCATTTCTTCAAGAGGAAGTAATTCTGATCACGGATCTGCCTTACTTGCTTGGATGGTCTGGGCTTATCCTGGACCTGCACTGACCAACGTGGCGGCCACCAGCCACGTGGGGCTCCTGAGCGCTTGGCCCTGGGCTAGGGTGAACTCCGATGTGCTAAGCATGCAAAACACACTCTCAATTTCAAAGGTTTCGTAGCGAAAAGTAAAGTATCTCAGTACTAATTTTGTATTTACTGCATGTTTATGTAATATTTTGAATGTGCGAAGTTAAGTGAAACACGCTGAAATTAATTTCACCACATTTACTGTGGCTATTAAAAAACTTAGAGTTGCCTGTGTGACTGGCATTTGGACAGTTCCATGTGTGACCTGTGATTGCTGTAATCAACTGAAAACTTATTTGGGGCCCTAACATGTAATTGTTTGGTGGGGTCAGTTAAACATTAATAAGTGAGAAAGGTACTTAGATAATCCTGCCTTAGTGTTTGACTAAAAAAACAGAGCAACTAAAGCTGATTTTCAAATAACCTGGGAATCCCCTATGACAGTAACCCACCCTCCCCGCTTCATGGCCTTGAACCAGGGGTCTAGGAGGAAGCTTTACGGGGTACCTCTAACTGCCCGCCCTGCGGTCTCCACCGAGGGCTCCTACCTGTTACAACCAAGAACCCTGAGTAATTAAAACATTGCGCAATGGATAGACTCACTGGCAGAGGCAAACAGCTTCTTTTCCTGTAACTACTTAATTCGAGTTTGTACTTTCTTGTTTTCTCTTCATAGTCAACGTTATGGCTAAACAGACCTCCCAACAGCTCAGCACACAGACACACACCCCCTTGGCTAGAAAGGCAGTATGGGAGGCGAGTCTGAGCCACCAGGGAGACCAGAGGCACTGGACAGGCCTGTAAAAACCCTCAGAGTGCGGGTACTTATTTTGGGGGCCAGTGGAGGCTCAAAAGCTTTGACAGTAAATCACAGTTGGGAGTGGAGGGGTGGGAGTAGGGGTTTGGAGGAGAGTTGTCCTGGATCAAAAGTGACCGCGTTTGCTCAGAATCTCCACTTGGTGGATCCTGTCATCCACCTGCACTCAAGAATCAATACTCACTACTGATGATCACTGCCCTGGTAGATTCCACCTTGCTAAGAGCTAAGCTAAGCCTGAGCTGGGGCACCACACCTTCCTACCTCACTCAACTGTCTGACAACCCCGAGAGGCAGATGTTATACCATCTTACAGCGAGGCAACAGAGACCTTGGGATCTTGCCCAGGATCACACAGCTACTGAGGGGGCATCTAAGGGGCACAGGGCAGACCAAAGCCCCGGGGAGTATGGCCCTACCTCCTGAGCTCCCCCAGGAGCCAGGATCACCCGAATGATGAGGCGTGCGCCCTCCTCCCAGCCCACCAATAAAGAGCAGAGATGGCACACAGATATCGTTAGGCTAGGCCCCTGCTCGAGACGCTGCATGATGTGAAATGCTCCTTAAGGTAGAGCTTTATGCCACTGACCTGGATGAACTAAGTCCTGTCACCGGCTGATTACATCAGCAAGCCTCAAACAGGAGACCAAAATGAAAGCACACCTTGGGTGTTGTCAGTTACCCATCTTCTTCGCCTGGTTTGCAGGCACTATTCCACCCACATTCTTCAGCTTCACGGAGATGGAAAGAGAATAGATGTGGAAGGCGATGGAGAAGCCTCGCCTGATTTTTGTGTACAAATACCAGGAGGAAAGGCAGTCTACCACTCCCACATAAAGAGCTGTAATGACTAGCTACGGAATAGAATTCTTCTGTTGTCCGGCTTTTAATTTGTTTTGTAAAAACCAGGTAGAATCAAAATGCTCTACCAATGGTTTCTGACAAACACATAACTAATCAAATTTAAGTTCCCTTATTTTACTCAACACAGCTTGTGAAGGTGGCAGACAGGCCAAGTTTCCCCACCTAAGTCAATTTCACATTTAGATCTTTTTGGTGTTGCCCTATTGATCGATGCTTTTGAACAACAGAAAAAAGGGAAAATGGCAGAAATGGAAGGGCTGAGAATGGTTAAATTTTAAAACAAGCAGAACGTGCCGGACAACAGAACCCTTATAGGAACAAGTGATCGCTTATGTGAGATTAGAGCACAGGTTTGCGTTTAGGTAAATTTTAAAAAAGCAAGAATAAAGAAAAACAAAAACAAACCTGAAACGCACTTTTGAAGATTGGTTTGCTTTTTCCTTTGAAAGTTATCAATCTAGAGAGAAGAATGACTAATCCCAGAAATGAGTGTTTGATTATTTCCCTGCAGGACTCAGAGAGCTAGCGTTTACTGTACCGTGATATTATTCAGAATTTTAATAAACCTTAACTTAGAGACTTATCTCTCTGATTGGTGGTGATGTGGGCAAGCAGACAGTGCACAGCCGCTACCACTGTACGGAACAAACATAATCTCTTACGGGTAAATTAAAATAAATTACCCCTATCTCCAAAGGGAACTGCTCACTTCTTTACTTTCTAAATCAGTAGTAGCAGGTCAACTACTATTTTCGGATACCCTAAAATTGAATACAGGCCAATATAAAAGTCTCATGTGCTTAAAAAAAAAAAAAGCCATACACGCTCAAACGCTGTTACCCCTTCATCCAAAATGCTCTAAGAACGGGAAAATAAAGTCAGCCTTGTGCACCCACATCTCCATTTCCGACAGGCTCCCCATGTTCGCCTCGCAGGACAGAGGGGCCCGGATCCAGAGGTCCTGGGGCGCCCGCGGGGGTCCCACTGGAGCCGCAGGACCCTCCCGGCACCACCCCCTCGCCCGCTGCCACGGCCGGGCCCGGGACCTGGCCGCGGAGGTGACCGGGGGGACTGGGATAGGCGCGTTTTCGGGAAGCCGCAGCCTCCCAGGTGTTTCAGGCGCCCGGCACCCCAGATCTTCCCGGGCCCGGCGTCCTCCCCGTAAGTCACCCGCAAACCCGGGCGCGCAGGGGCCTCTCGGACACCCTCTCCATCGTCCCCCACCCCTTCGCGAAATCAGGTCCGCCGGGCGCCCACTGGCAGGAGCCCCCCTACCACGCCCGCGTTTCCTTTTAAAACAAAAGCAAGTGAAACAAGCCGGCGCGCCCCGCCCGCCCCTGCCACCTCGGCGACCCCGGGGCCGCGGCCCAAGTTCGCAGCCTGCTCCGCCCGTCACCGCCGGGCCCACTCCGAGCTCGGCCCGCCGCACCGAAAGCCACTCGGCCCCAGGAACACGAGCCCCGAGAGGACCGGATCCCAGACGCGCGACCTCCGAATGCTACGGATAGCCGCCACCCAGCCTGGACCCCGGCTGCGCCCCGGGATCCGGACCTCGGCGCCACCTACGTCCCCCGCCCGGTTCCTGGGTCCCCCGGTAGAGGATCCGGCGCCGGAGGACGCTCCCCGCTGGACCCCGGCCGCCCGCCCGGCCCGATCCCGCTCTTACCGCGCCTCTTCGGGCAGGGCCGCCGGCGGTTCGGGGCCCGGGCTCCTCGGTGCGCGCCGGCTAGGGCGCGGGCGCGGGCGCGCGGGGGAGATGTCCGGGAGGCCGGGATGGGCGGCGGGCGGCGGGCGACGGGCTGCTGGCGGGCGGGCTCCGGGCGCTCGGGGCTGGGGCTACACCGCACTCCGCGCAGCCGCTGGAGGAAGTAAGTGGC
Source organism: Mesoplodon mirus (assembly GCF_964341445.2). Lineage (NCBI taxonomy): Eukaryota > Metazoa > Chordata > Mammalia > Artiodactyla > Ziphiidae > Mesoplodon > Mesoplodon mirus. The sequence continues at coordinate 140,838,810 of NC_138982.1, read as the reverse complement.
TGCTCCCCTCCGCCGCGCGCTCTTCACGAGCGAGGGGAGGAGGGAGGTGGGAAGAGGGAGGGGAGACGGCAGCGAGGAGGGGAGGAGGGGCTGAGGGGGAGGGGAAAGGAGGGACGGGAGGGGAGGAGGGGAGGCGAGACTGCAGAGGGCGGGTGGAGGGGAGGGGAGGAGAGAGAGGAGGGGTGGGAAGGGCAGCGGGGGGGAGGGGGGAGGAGAAGAGCAGGGGGCGGAGCCGAACCTTTCAGGCGGGACTTCGCTCGGCGCCTGATGTCACTCGGCTGTCCCTCGCCGGCTGTTCCAGGGCCGCTCTGGGCCGGGAACTCCGAGGCCTGGCGCCCCGTGCTCTGTGTGTCCCGGGAGCTCAGGAGGAGAGTCTTTCTGTGGTTTCTTCCCCGGGTCCGGAGGCTTTAACCCCAAACGTGCCCTGGCAGGACTGGAGTAGTGCTGGTGCCACCGAGTGGCCGCAGGGCTTGGGGTCATAAGGGATTCATTCTGGCCCCATTCTTGGACCTCCTTGTGGACTTATGATTTCTGATCATTCTTATTTCTGATCTTTCTGTCATGCTGACGCTGAGATGATAAAGATGCAAAATGGGCCCTTTTATGGGTCACGGAGTCCCCCTGCTCCGAGAAGCCCCACTCCTACAGCCTCCGTGTGAGTGGCACCCCCTAGAGTTGGGCGGTGCCTTAGTAGTAATCAGCCTTGACTGAGCTTCCCTGGACTAATCCTCATGATAATTCTCCAAGGCATTATTGTCCCCACTTTAAATATGAGGGAGTTGACCCTCAGGGTAAATAACTTGCCAAGTCATAAGACATATAAATGGGAAATTCAGGGTTGAAACTCCAGTTTATCTGACTTCTAACTATGATCAAAACCATCACCCATACCTCCCATTTCCATTTTTAGCAGGAAATATTCAATACTTGAGTCCCTGGCTAGAAACGTGCACATTTCCCATTCAGGTCAGATTCTCAATATTTTGGAGAAATATTTAAATTCCTAAAAGTGGTTATGAAATAAAATAGCTCAGCTTAGGCAAGGCCAGGGGCTGAAATTTGGTGCATCTCAGGGACTACAGTGCTGTGAAGGGAGAGAGGAAAGGCCTCACTTCTCTGTTACCAAGGTTCCTGGTTTCCATGGCAACCCTAAACCAGGAGTTATCCAGATAATTGAGATACTATTGCACCTTAATGTTTCCAGGTACCTGAGGGTTTCCGGGTATCACCATTGCATGGGTCAGAGGCAGGGTCTACACAGCTCAAACAACCAGGTGCTGAGAAGATTGATATTTCCAGCAGATTGAACTGATTCTGATGGTTTCTCCAGGTACATTCAGGCCTGGAACAGAAATCACAGATAGGTCAAGAAGGAGTTTCATAAATGGGATACAGATCCATAGTAAGTAACCATGGAGACATAAAGAGTTTTTTTTTTTTTTTTAACTGTAGCAGAAAATACTGACTCATCTGGGCTGCAGTTTCAGCTAATAGAGGGTCTTTTACCCCAGGCTACTGAAAGCATCTGAGAAGCTTGGTACAGACAGCCATTAGGTCAAGTTCAGTTGCCTGGAGTGGGGCTGCCTTGTCCACAGGACCTGTTCCCGTGCCCGTGGGTCTCCGGTGCTAGGTGATCAGGGGCTCCCTGAGTCCCTGAGGTCCACTGACTCTTTGGGAAGACATCTTTCCTCCCTGAGGGGCTGGTCGGGGGGAGGGGCGTTTCCAACACATCTGAGCAGAAAGACGTCAAAAGAAGTGGCATTGGAGTCATTCCTGACAACCAACAGTCCATTCCTGACAACCAACTTTTCCTCTGCTCTAACTGGCTAAACCTTGGGCCAGTTCTCACCTCTGTAGAAGCAAGGGTGATTATGGCACCTATGTCATCAGGCTGTGATGGGCATTTGACACAGAACCAAATTTGTAAAGAATTTGTTCATCACATGGTAGAGAGAGGTTAAGAATGATATAGATATTAAGTGTCTTTTTCCAAGCTCCCCTCTGGGAGCATCTTATGAAAAATCCTTTAAAAAATATATACATGGGGCTTCCCTGGTGGCGCAGTGGTTGAGAGTCCGCCTGCCGATGCAGGGGACACAGGTTCGTGCCCCGGTCCGGGAAGATCCCACATGCCGTGGAGCGGCTGGGCCCGTGAGCCATGGCCACTGAGCCTGCGCGTCTGGAGCCTGTGCTCTGCAACGGGAGAGGCCACAGCAGTGAGAGGCCCATACCGCAAAAAAAAAAAAAAAATATATATATATATATATATATATATGTGAAAAAAAAATCATCCCTACCCTCTCAGATATAAATGTGTGAAACCCGATAGAAAATAATCTAACCAGGAGCAAAATGCAGAGCTGAAAGAGGTCCAGAGGCTGGAGAGATTGGGAAGCTGGGGTCACACACAAGCCTGTACTCCTGACTCCCACCCAGGCCTCTGCCACTCCCTGTTCCCCTTCCCAGGAGCCCTGGGCTCAGTCAAGCAACCCCCTTGCCCTGGGTCCTACGCGGCGGTGGCTGATCCCCCTCTACGCTTGGGTGGTCACATGCTCATAATAAAATGTCTTATCCTAGTTCTGGGGCCATAACAGGGTTCCTAACATTTTTTACCTTCCTGTTGTTAGTTGGTTTCCTAGTTACTCAGCAGAACTAAAACCCAGCCTGGCTGCAGCCTGTGATTATTCATTGACTATTATGGCTTGATTCACAAGGAACATCGGGTTTTCCAGTAAATTAAACCCAATAAAAGTATGGCCCTTGCGCTTCAAGATCAAAAGTCAAAGGTGTTAGAAGGAAATTAAAATTCAGGAGGCCCATCAGGTGAAGTGACCAGATGTACCACGTCAGGCTGAGTGTAAGAGCAGTCTTAACTCTTCCTTTAAGAAAGAGGGAAGCTTATAGAGGAGAAGAAGAAAGAGGAAATTACAGTAGAATGTATGCATCATAAATAGTAAATGTCTAGAGGGTAAAATGCAAATAAAGAGTTCTTTAGAATCCAGACGTAATTATTAAAAATGATTAGCTTACCAAGTTATCCTGTAAAAACAACAACAACAGAAACTTTTCCATAGAAACACGTCTGTATTTGTCTTGAAATCCAAATCAATAGTCAACATACAGTTGCAAGTGGAAACCGTACAGGTGGCTTCCACTTGCAAGCTAAACAGACGTCATCTGGTCTGAGATGTATCATTTATTCATTTAGCAAACACTGAGCTGCTGAGAAGACAGATGAGGAAGGGCTTAGTCGCTGCCCTTGAAGAAGTAAAACCGAAGTCCATGGTTCTGCAAAAATCATGCACAAATGTGAGACTTTGGAAATCCTGGGAGGGGGTTGGGCAGTGGAGGGGAAATGCACTTAGAGACAGAGATAATTTAATGCATGCATATGTTCTGGCACCTACGTTTCCTTTGCTGACCATTCACCCTGCAGTCACGGGGTCATGACTGGCAGTAGTTATTCCACTGATGCATGTTGGGGTCAAGGAACAGATGAAATTAAACTTTATAACCTCCCCCATTTCCTCCCACCACACACAACAAATATGCACACAACGTGTATACCATCCAGCTGCTCTCTCCTTGTGCCCATCTACAGGCTGGCACTGGTTCCTGGAATCCGGGCCAAGCTGGGGTCATCCAGCAGCCTCCCAGGCCCCTCCCCCCGACAAGGTGGTCCCACACTATACAAGAGCAGGTAGTTTCTACCCTTTTCTTTAAGATTCCTCGGAACAGCCAACATGGGGCTACCCATGGGAGGTCAAAACCTTCTCCTAATGTCCTATGTTAACTTCAGCTGCTTTTGGCAGCCTCACTGGTCCCTTGTGTTTCCTGGGGCATGAAGGCAGGATAACTAGATAGAGCCTGTGATCTTATCCTGTGGAGGGCAGCCTGTGGGGTCAGACTTCCTGTGGTCAGATCCCAGCTCAGCCCTTCACTAGCTGTCCAGCTGTGGCCCCAGCAAGTTACTTAAACTGTCTGGATGTCAGTTTCCTTCTCTGTCAAGTTTGCATAATAGCCTTGCTTTTCTTCTAGGGTTGTGTGACGATTAAGTGAGTTAAAGTTTCTTAAGTACTTAGAACAATGCCTGGCACATAATTAAGTCTAGGGTTGTGATAAACAAGCAACAGCTCCGCAGAGAGTTGGTCCTGCCATCCCCTTCAGCCACCTCTGATCCCGGTCTTCTTCTACACTCTAAGCGGGATTTTGATTCACAATAGGGAATAAGGTCAAGACCAATGCTGTCCATTGGAGCTCACAGTTTCACTATAATTCTATTGCCTTTGGTAGCAGGAGACCAGGGAATGAAACACTGATTTTTTTTTTTTTTTTTGGTTTCCATCCCCATTTCATTATTTTTTTCACAAAACTTGGTATCGGTCATTATTTTGTTTTCATATTTACATCCTTGTCCTACTGCCCATTCAATCTGTGGAATTCTTTTTTTTTTTTTTTTTTTTAGTTTCTGCTTTATATCAAAGTGAATCAGTTATACATATACATCTGTTCCCATATCCCTTCCCTCTTACGTCTCCCTCCCTCCCACCCTCCCTATCCCACCCCTCCAGTCGGTCACAAAGCATCCAGCTGATCTCCCTGTGCTATGCGGCTGCTTCCCACTAGCTATCTACCTTACGTTTGGTAGGAAACACTGAATTTTAAAATTGGAAAAGTCTTTAGAGTTGATAGGTGAGACCAACTCCTGTTTTTACCAGGAAACTGAAGCCCAAGGAGGATCAATTCCTTGCCAGCGGTCATAGGACTCTCCTTGGTGGGCCTGGGGCCTCAGTCTAGACCTCCTGCCCCCGCTGCCTGCCTCCCTGACGCAGTCATTGTTTCCTTATAAGGCAGTGCTCCTGGAGTATATAAACCACCTTCAGAATCCACTGTGATATTAAACTGCGTGATAACATGCTTTAGGCAAGTCTGAACAGCAAAAATAGTAAGAGGGACCTGCTGTATTCTGTAGGATTGATAATCCCTAAATAAATGTGTCTGCAGTGTGAGTCAGACCTGTACAGATAGAGGACTTCGGAGTTGTGTGTGTTTCTTGTGAATCACAAAATGATTCCCACAGTAGACACTGGGCTGAATGATGCTTCGAGCACCAACCTGGTTATTTGTCTTGCAAACTGGACACGGAACTGCCAGTCTTCACGCAAATGAAGACTTAGTCTCTACCGTAGCTGTCCGTCCAGCAAAAGATTAAGGAAGGCTAATTCTCATGCCACTTGAGGTGACAACGTAAGACCTGGATTAGCATTTTAAAGCTCAATAATGTAACAGACATAAGCAACACATGAATAAATCATTAAAACGGGATATTTATATTATGTCCATTTGAAACCGCACACCTCAAGCTGGGAGTTGAACCCACAGGCCGAGACTAGAACCCAGCTAAATCCCAGATTGGGACTTGAACTCACTGTCTTTTTTTTTTTTTTTTTTTTGCGATACACGGGCCTCTCACTGTTGTGGCCTCTCTCGTGGTGGAGCACAGGCTCCGGACGCACAGGCTCAGCGGCCAGGGCTCACGGGCCCAGCCGCTCCGTGGCATGTGGGATCTTCCCGGACCGGGGCACGAACCCATGTCCCCTGCATCGGCAGGCAGACTCTCAACCCCTGCGCCACCAGGGA